>NW_006159439.1:603808-664327 GCF_000334495.1 Tupaia belangeri chinensis | reverse complement strand
AGCAGGAAGAAACACCAGGACTCATTAGTTAGCTCCCCAACTTCCAGGCAGGCCTGGATCCAAGCCTATCCCAACATATGGATAGCCTTAGGGAAGAAGACTCCTCCGATTATTTCCATACCTAGTTCGGTGCCTTGAAATGTTCTGTTGTCAAAAGAAGATGCTATAGGGAGTCACAAGATCTGACTTCTATTTTTAATATGGCTATTTGCTTCTTAGTACTATGCTTACAAAACCTACCTAGATTTCCTTTTTCTCACTCTGATGACAATGGGGGGGGGGATACAAGCTTTTGAAAACTCCCTTGAGGAAAGGTGTGTTTGGAAGAATGGCTTCACTTTTAACCTTTATGAAGAGCAATTCTGAACATTACAAATTACAAATAACATATATTTTATTTGTAGCATGGCATAAATATTTACTGATTGTATTTTTATAATCCTTCTTAATGTTGATATTCAAAGGTTTTCAACTACTTTTAATTATGGACTTTAAGACTGAAAAGTAATTTTCCTTCAAGAGAGAGATTTTTGTCGTAAGACATGTGCACTCACTGGAGAGATAGACAGAGAGACAGAAGTGAGAAATCGTCTCCCAGAAGGATGGACAAGCCACAATCCCTTCTCCTCCATCTTTCTCTCTGCATTTTGGGGATGCATGCACATACACTCAGCATGAGTTTTAAGCCTCTGGGTTCGGGACTCGAACCATGGCTGACTACATGGGAGTCCAGCAACATAACCATTATGCCATCTGCTGTCCCAAAAAACAATTTTCAAGTACAATTAATGCTTCTATTCATTCTAAATGAGGATTCATGATATATCTGTGCAACTAGGACAAGAAATGCCCGGAAGCTTGAAAATTTTTAATTTTTAGTTTGTTTATTTCTTCAGTTAGAGAGAGACAGAGAGATGAACACCCCTAGCAGGATCTCCATGTCATGAACCACCCCAGTCTTAGCCAGCCTGGATCACAGACACGAATGTGCCTGGAATGTTCAATGAGATCCCAGCAGGCGAATCCAAGGCTTTTCTCAGGTGGATCCAGGTTCTTTACATCACACAATCACCCCACCTAACCTTGAAGCCTTTACAAGAAAGAAACTAACAAACATAAATTATTCTGGGTGCCTAATTCTTCCAGGGGAGAAAGAAAAACTTTCCTCTAGAAAAACAAATTGACTACTAGTAATTATTATTTTTTTCTTTTTTAGACATTTTTGCTTTAGCACTTATGAATTTGCTAGAGAAAGAGAAAGAAACAGAGACAGAAAGTGAGAAATCACCCCTCCCCAGGGGGTTGGTAATGCCACAATCCCTTCTCCTCTCAGAATTTTGGGCATGCACACACATGTGCCTGGTCTGAATTTCAAGCTTCTATGTCCAAGACTTAAACCACAGTCAGCCATGTGGGAGTTCAGCAACGTAACCATTATAATGTCTGTGGGTTGGTCCCTACCACTTGTAATTATTAAGGTGAGTTAAGCATACTGGAAGCCTAACTGCTGACCTCGGGCTTTGAAAATGCAAGATGTCACTATATTCCTTCACTCTGTAGAGCTGGATTTCTTATTCATAGAATAGTGTGGGTACCTTGTATAAAATATCTTACTCAAGGGGGACCAGCAGTTAGCATAATGGCTATGTCGCTGGACTCCTATGTAGTCGACTGCGGTTCACGTCCCGGACCCGGTGGCTTAAACACATGCTGGGCGCATGTGCGTGCATGCCTGAGATCCCAAGAGGAGAATAGAGGAGAAGGGATTGCGGCATGGCCATCCCCCCTGGGGGGGGGTGATTTCTCGTTTTCTGTCTCTGTCTCTGTCTGTCTGGCGAGCGCACGTTTCCTATAGCAAAACCTCTTAAAATATAAAAATAAAAATAAATTAAAATAAAAATCTTACTCAATATCATCCTGATCTTTTAGAATAAAAAAATTTCTGAGGATGGAACTTAGAAAGCTACATTTGTCAGAAACATTTCAGGTAGTGTCATTGCAGTTGGTTCAGGAAACGCATTTAGAAAATACTCTTATCTGGATGGAATGAGTAACAGAAGGATGTTAGTCATTTTCAGCTAAAGCATGAACCAGATATGATACAATAAATACAGGAGCCAGGTGGTGCTGGGTCAGACGCATAGCTGGACCCATACAGGAAGGATCTTGGGTTTGTATCCTGGAACCCCTGAGCTGGGTGGGCACATTTATGTGCCCATGATCTGGACTGGCTGACACCAGGGTAGACCACAGCATGGGGACCTTCTTGGAGGTACTGTCTCTATCCATCTCTCCCTCTGTTTGTCTGCCTTTCATGGAAGAAATAAGTAAATAAATTTTTTAAAATATACGATGAGTCTCTGGATGGTGCAGGGCAATAAAGCATACAATACACATGGAAGGGTTCCTGGTTCACATCTAGAAACCTCCCTGGGTATGTCAGACATTCCCTTGCACATAATCAGGGGCAGGAAGTGGTTGGAGTGAATTATGGCATGAAGATCCTACTGGGGATACTTTCTCTCTTTGTCATGGAAGAAATAAGTAAACAACAACAAATCAATTAATGTATTTAAGAAATACAGTCACTCAAAAAATCTCTCCATTAGCCTTGTCCTTCTTTTTTGATATTTCTATATACTAATTAGGTTTACTTTGGTTGTATACATATATGAAGCTATGAAGCTGCCACTTAATGGTCACTTCTCTTTTTCAAAGTACTGTAGCTCTGCCCCTCAGCTTTATTGAGGTATAACTGACAAAAAAACTATATAAATTTAAGTTGTGCAATGTGATGTTTTGATATACATGCACATTATGAAAGAATTTCCAACAAGCTAAATAACACTAACCATCACTTCACATACTTTTTATCAATGTTTTTGGAGACATAACTCTCTAATACAATTTATCTTGAAATATTATGCTCAATTAGTAAGTTACCATTTCCCCCTGTCCCATCCTTATACTCAACAGTGAAGTGTATGAGTACACTTAAAAATTTGTTGGGGCCAGTAGGTGGTGTGGTGGTTCGGGTACTGGACTCCCAGATGGCCAACTGTAGTTAAAGTCCTTATGGCTTGTAAATCACACTGTGTGTGTGTGTGTGTGTGTGTGTGTGTGTGTGTGTGTGTGCATGAGTGCCCACAATCCCAGGAGGACAATGGAGAAGGGATGGTGGTAAGGCCATCCTCCCTGTGGGGTGTTTTCTTACTTTCTCACTTTCTTTGGTGAGTGCACACACCCTATGGTGAAAAACCTTAAAAAATTGTTAAGAGTATAGATCTCACATTAAATTTTCTTCCAATAAAATGTAACCAAACAAACTAAAAAACTGAAGGCTAAGAAAGGATGTAAACCTTCAGGATGCTAGTGAAATACCACACACACACACACACACACACACACACACACACACAAAACCCACAAATTACTTTCCTGCCTGCATATGCACCCATTGTAGGGCCCTCCTATCTTGAGTTTGGGCTCTGTGATGTAATTTTCTGTATCCAGTGGTACAATAGTAATGTGACACAAGCAGAAGCTTGAAAAGTGCTTAAGTCTTTACTGCTATTAAAATACTATGACTTGCGGGTCCAGTAGTTGGCATAATGGCTATGTCGCTGGACTCCCGTGTAGTCAACTATGGTTAAAGTCCTGGACCTGGTGGCTTAAACTCACGCAGGGCGAATGTGCATGAATAACCAAGATCCTGAGAGGAGAATGGAGGAGAAGGGATTGTGGCATGTCCATCCCCCTGGGGGGTGATTTCTCACTTTCTGTTTCTCTTTCTGGCAAGCACACGTGCCTTGTAGCAAAAACCTCTCAAAAAAGGAAAAAAAAAAAGAATCCTATGACTAGCATGTGGAATGCTTAAAATAGTCAGCTATGGAATGAAAGACATGGTTTCCATTAATTTCTTTTAGCTCATACCCTCAGCTCTCAATCACTACAAATGGTAATGAGGTCATGGTAGGTAATGTGTGTGGTAGGCAATGTGTGTGCTAGAGGTCCATGAGCAAAGTTGCTTTGCCTATGTAGGGCAAAATCTCAATACTATGGTAGTAGATTCATTCATTCATGGATTTAAATCATTAAGAAGCTAAAACAATAGAACTTGCATGAGATAAGTTATTAAGATATTTTCAAAACACAGAAAAAACAGTATCTTTTGGCTTCTGGTTCTGAAGTATTTTGACAACCTGCTGTGATTTTATGTGTAATTGAATAATTTATACATTTAAATGAAATAATTGATCATTCTGTAGTAAAATGTCATAACTCCAACTAGAGAATATGAATGCCTGTGAGATAAATGGTATACGTGACAAAGACTCCTACATATGCCTTAAATACCTACATAAAAGGTTTATGCATACTACATAGAAGATGAATACATTAGAAAATGACCACACGTATAGCTCATAAGGATTCTTAAATGTGTCAATGGGTATAATTACTAAGGTGACTAAAGATTATATATACTATTAAGGGTATTTATATTCTTAAGAGAAAAATATGTGTGTGTGTGTGTGTGTGTGTGTGTATACTCTTAAGAGAACTAAGAGTACATATGAATACTCTTAACATTGACCTTGCAGTGATCACTACATCATCGTCACCACCAAATGCAGTAGTAAAAATAATAGGAGCCCGCTGAATGCATTCCTTACTATCTATGTTATTGCAATATGTGAACTAGTGATGCTGGGCATCTAGTTTGCTGAAGCAGTTATAAATGCAGATACATACTATTCCTAATGTTTAAAAAGGAAATTTTTAGGTGCTTGGGGAGATTAGTTAATAAAAAGAAAATGTCCTGGGGACCAGCAGGTGGCATGGTGGTTAAGACACTGGACACTCCCATATGGCCGACCATGGTTTGGGTTCTGGACCTGGTGGCTTGCTTTCTCACATTCTCTTTCTCTCTGTGTTTCTTTCTCTGGTCAAATTAAAATAAATAGATGAACACATAGAATTAAAAATAAACAGTTATTTAAATAAGAATATGTACTTTTGTCATAATACTTGTACATGTGTGTGCACGAATATATCAGATATTACTTATAAAATAGTTGGATATATTTATTATATTTGTTGCAGACTTATTTTAGGGTACAGGTCTTGTATATAAAACCACAAATATTTCTTACAATGAACAGAGCTTATGTAGTTCCCAAGACATATGTGAAATCCATTATCTTTTACACTCTTTGCCCAAATCCTATGAAACTATTATGTGAGTGTAAAGAAGCAATGTATGTATAGAAACAAGTTACAGAACAACCACAACCTCTATATACCAAATAAAAATATTATAATAACTAATCTTTTTAAAATAAATCAACTTCCTTTCTGGCTCCATGAAATTTCAATTCACACTGGGACATATGGACACCTGTTTATTTACAAAGCCTTCAGTCATGGAGACACAGATTCAGAGAGCTGAGATCAGAATAAAATAAACTGGATGGCCTCTTTTTAAATCCAACTGTGACTTTCGTCTTTGTCACAAAATAAGCACAACATTTGGCAAGATTGGAAACTTCTACTCTAGGCAGGTCCAAGTTGGCATAGAATCACCTTGACAGGCTCACAGATCAGCAAGAACTCTCAGCTCTGAAAGGCTCCTCTTACTAAATTTAACTTTTCCTGTGCAAAATAAATGAGATGCTCTTAAGAACAGTCTCAGGATCAAGGAGGAGAAGTACCAGGCTCTGAAAGCTCAAGTATGTAAGATGTCAAGGTAAGTTAACAACAGCCTGTGTAAGAGAAATACCGAAGTTATACAAAGTAGAGTATTTCTGAAAATTTGCAAATTATGTACTCTGCTTTGTTTTGCCTATGAAACAATACCACTTCCATTTTCTTTGGAGATGGTTGAATCTAACAATAAGGGTAGGAGAGACAGATAATCACACTATGTTCTTGCTTATTCACAGTTCTGAGTCTGAGGTTATTTCCAATGTTAGGTTTTACAAAGAGAAGGAACTCTGTCTTCAGTTTAAATGAAATGTCTTCCTAAAAGAATCTAAAGACATACGTGTAATAAACAAGTTGCAGTGCTGGCAAGCTGTGACACTACTGGCTGAGTCATGAACACAGCTTGAACTTTGAAGTCAAGGATTTTATTTATTTATTTATTTTGTCTTTATTTAGGTTCACGATTTGCACAGAGGGCTATATCTTTTCCCACGTCACACAAAACTTGTTGGCAGACCTTGATAAGATGCTGAGGCAGAAGTGTGGTTATTTTAAGAATTGCCTTGGCTCACTGCAGAGTGAACCAAGCTGTCAAATGGTATGCAAAAGGTAATTAAACTAAAGACAGTCTTAGTAAATTAAGTATTGATGAAAAAGAAACCTCAGTCTCCTTTTGCCTCTGGACAGCCATTGGCTTAATTTTAGCCTTATTTACTTAAATTCTCAGTTTGTTTTTCCTTAATAAATAGTAGAAACAGAAGTGTATTATTCTACCAAACACAGTGATCTGTACCTCATGTAAATCATTCCCTTTTTCTGGACAAACATAGTTTATTACATGCTCATACCTTTAATATCTTTAATCAGTCTAGGTTGATGGCATATTTCCCAGGCTTCATTCCTGTATAAAGCAACATAAAACAGTTTTGCTAATGTGGAAAGCCATGACATTCTACAGTGAACATCTCATGTACATTGCTAACTGGGGTTTACCTCTTGTTCATTTTGCCATTCAGAATGCAAGACTCAGAGAATTCGTTTTAAATTATTCGCTTGACAATTGAGGGAATTAATTCCCCCAAATGCAGAGAAATTTATCCAAGCTCACATAGCTAACCAGTAAAACATTTCACGTCAGAAACCAAGGTTCCAAGATCCTGGAGCTTTTTCTGATAATCATGCTACCTGTAAATCCCCAGAGTTCTTTTGGTCCCTTTTGTATTACCCACATTAAAAAAAAAAAAAAAAGGAAGTATTTCATTGTTTGTCATTCTCTGACCATATGTAAAGTCCTCTGCTAAAAAGTATTAAAAGATGATAAAACTTAATATTACTATTTCCAGGCTTATAGTCTTTTAGGAAATGACTTACATACTTGTTACATTTTTACATTTTTCATTTCCATTTGAGAAGCCTACTCCAAAGAAAACAATAGAGAAAATGTTCATTTAAAAGTTTTTCAAATATATTTTTATAAGTAATTTATCATTTTTTTATTTTGGGGGAAAACTACTTAATGAAAATTCAATCCATTACATAATTAAGAAACGAAAGTCTCCTGAAAAGACTTTTAGAAACTATATTTCACCATATTTCCATTCTAAGTACTGGAAGTTCCCTTGAAATATAAAGTGGTCTGATAATTATGCTTATTATCTTCAGTTTTTGTTCTGTGGAGAGGAAGGCCTCAAATCCAACTTCCCCTACACTATTAAATTCTAACTTTCTTAGTGTCATATCCCCAAATTATTAGGTAGTTAAAGAATGCTGAAACACTCCAAAGATTTGCAAGCACAGATGAGGCATGGACTCCAGGAAGCATCCTCTCCACCTTATACCTACAAATCACCAAAGATTTTCAAGATTCTCAAATTTGTCAAGGATAGGCCTGAGTGGAACCTGATCCAAAGACCAGATGGAATTAAGACAATTTCAATTTCTGACTCAGAATTTCTATATTTGTTTTTTAAATTTTGAGTCACATGAGTGATTAGTCTGTAAAATATTTTGAGATGTAAAAGAATTTCTTTCTGTACCCCTAAAACATATTATGTGTAGGGTTAAAATCATTAGTTTGAGAAGCAAATAAACCTTTCATTCATTACTTTTTTTATTATTATTGATTTATTTATTTGCCAGAGGGTACAGTGCATTTACCAGAGAGAAAGAGTGCCAGGGTGAGAGCGTTCAAGTGTGAGTGGAGAAAACACTCCCCGTGGTGTGCTTTATTCACCCCATAGTCTTTTATTCCCCATTCCTCCATTTTTTCATGATTTAGAGCGCACACAGCATGCACACATGCACGCACATACACATACATACACACACACACACACATTGGGAATGTTTTTTAATCTGCCAGCCAGGAATCTAACTATAATCAACCATGTGGGATCCAGCTCCCCAAATCACAGGACAACTGGTAAGGCCCAATTTTGATATTTATTAAGAGTGAAATTTTGAGAAATGTCCTTTATCTCATTGATTTTAAAGCTTCTTTCTGTCAAAAAAGGCATAATAATAGATTACTTACCAGAATAGTTGTGAGGAATGATGCCATACTCACAATTTCTTCATCCTAATAGTGTTTCAAAAATATAATTAAAGAAATTTGATATCTACTACTCTCTGCTTATATAAAAGTCCACCTCTGTAGAATTGGAAATATTGTGCTGATTGCATTCCTTTTGGCCCAGATCTACAGAGTTGGACTACCCTACCTAATCTCTCTTCATATATTTACCTTTGGAGTAGCTCGTCCTTAAATATCTTGTTCTTTTTTTCCCACATGTTCTAGTCTTCATAAATTGATTTTCAGCCTACCTGAAAGAAATTATTGCCCTCTTTCTTGTCTTCATCTTAGACATTTTCTTAGACTGTGATCAGGAACTTTTAGAAGGTGTGGCCTTTGAGATGACTCTTCTGACTGACTTTGCAACACTACCACTGAAGCAACAACTCAGTTGACAAGGCTAGGCGTCACTGCCACAAAGATGGACACAATAGCATGCAGCAAGCTTTCCTTAAGGAGAAAACACCAACACATGTAATGGGAAAACAAATCAGATTTACTGGAAGTATTATGCTTGCATTCTACGCCAGCATGATCCAATCAATAGATGATGGAAATGTTCCTTGTGCTATCCAATATGACTGGCGTGGCTTATTAAGCCCTTGACTACAACACACATCGATTAAGCACTTACAATGTAGCTACTGAAACTAAAAACTAAATTCTACCTTTTATCTCAATTTAATTTATTAATGTTTAAATTGAGAGAGCCATATGTGGCTAGCTCTACTGTGCTGGACATTGTAGTTACAGATGACATAGTTTTACAATAGGTATACACATTTTTTTTTTTCATTTTAAAAGACTTTGTTAAAGTGTTATACTGTGTTCCTGAAATAGGAATTGAGACAGAATTCAATATAGGCTCTATAGGTAAGATTAGTAATATTATTTTATAATTTTGTAATTCACATGCCTTTTACTTTTCTTTGCTTGAAAATAAAATGATCTATTCTCTCTCTCTTTTGTTCTTCCTTTTCTTTGCTTCATGTTCAGAAGGCTGCTTTTTATAGTATTGAAGGAAGTGAGAACCTCTAATTCAAGCATTTCAAGTAGCATCTGTATGAATAAAAGTTCATAATGACTAAAACCGCATGAATTATGTCCTCCACAAGCCAAATTAAACTAGAAAATTGTCTAAGTGTAAAGGGTCAACTCCAATAAACTGCACATAATCTCCTGTATTCTATCCCTAAAGAAAATGAAAATTTAATGATCCTGAGAGCTCACTGTTTGAGAATGTCACTCTAAGTAATCATGAAAATGACAGTTAAACTCCGGAATTGAGTTAAAAGTTAAACATCCTCTGCAATTGCTCCTTAAGTTCAGAGTGCACTGGTTGCTTCAGGCAAGTTCTTAGGAATATCAGAATATTGACTGGTTAATCCAAGATACAAGAGGAAGTCTCAAGATCAGCAAAGTTAGTTACTGTGGAATGTCTTATTGAGTCATATTCTGGAAGAGCATTACACTAAGAAGTATTTTACGCACTTCAGAATTTGTAGGACTGTCTCTAGTTATATAAGTTTGAGGCACCATCCTTCCCACTTTGTATCAATGGCATAAGATACTTGGTCAAAGATAATTTTAGGAGCTTTCATTCTCTTTGTATGTATGTGTGAAAATATCTGGGACAAGAAGAACAAGAGTTAGTTACAGAGAGAGAGAACTCAAGAGAGAGCTCATAGCACAGGGATGAGATGATTATCTGTTTACTGAGTTTCTAGAAGTTCCTAAGCCTATCTGACCCACACATGCCAGTAGGAACCATCTGCTCTCTGCATTTTATCATTTAAGAAAAACTTCCAAATTGAGAGGGAATGAAGGAGTTAGAGGGAAAAAAAAATCAAGCAAGAAATATAACTTCTGATTATTGCTGTTTTTATCAAATAGTTTGACTCATGATATTATTTTTCGGATACTGGGTTTTATGCATTTAAGAGGAGAGCACATATAAAATGATATTTTGTCCCTGAGCTTTAAAAAAGAATTGATTGAAAAGAATAAAAATATTTGGTGGATGAAAAAGAAGAAGAAAGGTGTTTACAGAAAGAATTCATATGTGAAGAGAGCAATAGGGTCACAAATTTGATAAATCATTTTATTAATGATGAAAATGAAATGAATTTAGGGACCAGCAGCTAGTGTAATGGCTATGTCACTGGATTCCAATGTAGTTGACTGTGGTTTGCGTCCCGGACTCAGTGGCTTAAACTCATGCTGGGCATGTGTGCGTGCATGCCCAAGATCCCGAGAGGAGAATGGAGGAGAAGGGATTGTGGCGTGGCCATCCCTCCTGGGGGGTGATTTCTTGCTTTCTGTCTCTCTGTCTCTCTGTCTGTCTGGTGAGCGCATGTGCTCTATAGATTTGCATATAACTTTATGCAAAGTTTTATAAAGTTATAAATTAAAAATAAGTAATGGATAAGAATGAGGGAAATCATTAAAAAATATAATTAGGAAAAGAGACATAATAATTTTCCTTGAAATTAATGAATTAGTGACTATGTTTCAAAGCCGAGTCCAAATAAGAAAAATATCTTCAAATATAAAAAATTTAACCATTACATATATTTACTTGATCATTATTATCAGATGGATGAAGATTCTGTATTGTTATTAGCAGATGACTGGAAACTTTGAGCTTCAAAGAAGAAAAACTTTGCAGCATGAGGCAAAGGAAGGCTTTGCAGAGGCCCTCAAAGATCAACCTGCAGCAGGTAGGAAGATGTGGTCAGCTTCAATCTCAAAATTCAAAAAACACTTGAGGAAAAAAGAACTAAATGACAAGATAAAAAAACAGATTGTCATCAACAGATAATTTTCCATAATTGTGTCTGTTAAATGTTTTCCTTCCTTTTTTTCCCCATGATCCATTTTCTCCCACCCCCTTCCCCTTTCCCACCCTCTTCCCACATTGTCTCTAGTATCAACAGTTGGTCTCTATGTTTTTATACCTTCCTATCTTTTAGTTTTGGCTATAGAATGCTGACATTGGATATGTATTAAGTGGAAACATACAATGTCTCTCTTTTATATCCTGGCTTGCTTTATGTAGTATTAAATTGTTCATATTCATCCACTTTCTATCAAATTCCAGCACCTCATTGTTTTGATGGCTGAGTAGTATTCTATAGTGTACTCATTTTATATGCTGTAAAGATGTACAGTGATAGAGTGTAAAACAAAACAAAACCAAGAAAATAAAAGAAAGAAGGAAAAAAAATTGGATTGTCTCTTCAGAATGGGAGAATATGTTTTCAAACCATGCCTCAGATAAGGGACTGATAACTAGAATATTCAGGAAACTCAAGCAGCTTATCCACACACATACACACACACACACACACACACACACACACACACAAACTTATCAAAGCATGGGCAAATAAGCTGAACAGACAACACACTAAGGAAGATGTGCCAATGGCCAAAAAGCATATGGAAAAGTGCACAACATTTCTTATCATACGGAAAATGCAAATATAAAACCATAATGAAATACACTTAACCTCAGTCAGACTAGCTAAGATTAAAAAATAAAGAAGCGGGGGTAACAGGTGGCATGACAGTTGAGGTGTTGGGCTCCTACATGGTCCACTGCAGTTCCAGTCCCAGACCTGGTAACTTGACAGTCACTCTAGGCATGTGAGTGTGTGTTCCCAGAATCCCAGGAGGAGATTGGAGAAGGAATTGTGGCATGGTCATCTCCTCGGGAATGATTTCTCACTTTTCCTCTCACAGTTTCTCTCTGTCTCTCCAGTGAGCACATGCATCCTATGGCACATAATAATAATAATTAAGTTTGGTGAGGCTGTGGGGAAAAGGGAACTTTCCTACACTGCAGGTGAAAAGGTAAATTAGTACTGCCACTGTGGAGAACTATATGGAGGTTCCTCAAAAGCCTACAAATAGCAATACTATAAGATCCAGCAATCCCACTCCTGGATATGTACACAAAGTATAGGAAAACACTCAGTCAAAAAAACATTTACACATTCAAGTTTATTGCAGCATTATTCACAATTGCTAAGACAGAAAATCTATCCAAATATCCAAGAACAGATGAATGGATTGAAAAAATGTGACATAAATATTCTATGGAATACTACTCATTCATAAAAACACTGAGACCCTGGCATTTGGGACAAAGTGGATAAATACGGGAGATTTAATGTTAAGTGAAGCAAGCCAGGCTATGAAAGACAGGCATTGTATGCCCCCACTTAATAAATACTGAATGTCTACACTCTATGGCAGAAGTATAACAACATGGAGGGCAACTGTAGATAAGAAAGACAGTATGGGAATGGGTAGATAGAAGAGAGTGGGAGAAAGGATCAAAAAAAGAAAAAAAATATTTATCAGACACAGAAATGAAAAGTTATCTGTTCATTGGTAATGTATATGGTACCATCTTTGACTTGACTAATATGCACTGTATTTATGCTGGGAAAAACTCTTTTACATGCTGTAAAGATGTACAGTGATTAAATGTAATTTAAAAAGAGAGAAATAAAGGTTGAATACATAATAGTAGAGAGGAAAATTGTAGATACCAGACTATATAGGAAGGTGGTGATTAGTAGGGGTGGGTGGGAAGAGCTCAAGAAGAAAACATTTAACAGACACAAGAATAAAATATCTGTTGAGGCTGATGTATATGTTAGTATCTTTGACTTGATTGAAACCTACTCTGAAAAACATAATGCATGCTATAAAGATATATAGTGATTAAATATAAATAACAAATCATACAACGAAATTAAAAAAAATAAGTGCACTGCCTACTTATAAGCCTGACAAGTTTGGTCTTACTGACATAGCCCAGATCATATAGGACTCTAACGCATGGGTCCCCAACCACAGGCCACAGACTGATATCAGTCCTTGGTCTGTTAGGAATAGGGCTGCACAGCAGGAGGTGTGAGGTGGGCAAGCAAACAAAACTTTATCTGTATTTACAGCCATTCCCCATTGCTTGCATTACCTCCTGAGCTTCATCTCCTGTCAGAACAGTGACAGCATCATGAAGATTCTCACAGGAGCATGAACTCTATTGAGAATGACATATGCGAGAGATCTAGATTGTGCACTGCTTATGCCTCATGATCTGAGGTGGAGCTGAGGTGTTGATCCTAGCACAAGGGAGATGGGAGCTGTTGCAACTCATTATAATGAGTTGTATAATCATTTCATTACATATTACAATGTAATATAATAAAATAGAAATAAAGTGTATAATAAATATAACGTGCTTGAGTAATCCTAAAACCATCCCCTCCACTTTCCCCTTACTCCCTGGCCCATGGAAAAAATTATCTTCCACAAAACTGGTCCCTAGTGCCAGAAACTTCGGGGACTACTGCTCCAGTTAACTTAACTGTTTTTCTCCTTAAAACTATTGGAAATGTATCATGTCAAAGTGAGTGTCATTTATGATGAGCAGCATACATGTAAATAATACATATAATAATTCTTAATAATAATATACTTCTCTATTCCAGGACCAAATTTCTGTATTCTTTATTTAATTGCTTCTTGAAATAGGTAATATCAATTATATAAAATTTTTAAAAATGAGGGCCAGCAGGTGATGTGGAGGTTAAAGTGGCTGGATCCCACATAGCCAACTGCCTCATTTGAGTCCTGGTCATGGAAGTTGGAAAAACAGGCCAGCACATGTGTGTGCTAGCCTGAAGTCCTGGGAGGAAGATGGAAGAGGAATGATTGTAACAAAGGTGATTTCTCACTCTCCCCTGTCTCTGTCTCTGTCTCTGCCTGGTGAGTACACAAGCCCTATAGCTAACTTGAAAAAAAAAAAAAACAGAAAAGAAAAGATAAAATTGAAGTGGGCATGTTCCCTCAAAAATCCCAACTTAACATAATGTTCCTGGCAAACATTGCTGAGTAATATTTATAATTGAAATTTACTTCTTTACATTGGTTCCTTGAAATGAAGTCATGTTTTTATTTTAACTATGACTTTTCAAAGCCATAGCCGAGGAATATTATATTTGGGAATGTAACTTTTTTGTTTGGGATACTTACAAGCAATTATAAGAACAAAGCTAAGATTTAGACTTATTTTACTGGCAAAGCATGGTACAGAGTGGAGATAGAATTCTAAATATCAAAAGTATCAAACTCCCATTCTTCTTTCTGAGATGTAGTATCTTTGAAGGAACATTTTCTTATCTTTTTTTTTATAAATTAGTATTTGGATATTCTAATAATTTGAACATTTTCTTTCATGCCTGAAGAAGCAGTATTCGTTTTTAGTACATGAGTTGGGAAGTTTTGCTGCTAAGGTCCAATCCTAAATTCACTCAATTTTCAAGAGTTTATTGTTCATTCTTATTCCCTCTCATTACAAGTAGCATATTTAACAATGTTCATCTGTGAAAAACAGTCTTCTTTTTACAACTTTGCTCAGGCCATTAAACATTATTATCTATTAATATCTCTTTTTTCAGCAGATTTCAGAAGATGAGCTTTCTGATACTTCCTTTCTTTAACTTGATTTTCTTCTGCATCCTCTGCTTGTGTAGTATAATGTTTGATTGTAAAAAAATAAAGGAGCTAAATCTTTCAGAATTTATAATATGAAATAATGTATGGTGACAAAATACTCATTGAAAAATGTGATGGTTAGTTTCGGGTGTCAACTTGATTCAACTAAAGAATACCTAGAAACCAGATGAAGCATAGCTCTGGTTGTGTCCATGGGGATATTTTCAAGAGATTAATGTTTGAGTGTGAGTAGAGTAAATATGGAAGATCTGCCCTCAACGTGAGTGGGCATAGCCAAAAAACAAGGAGCCTGGAGAGAATAAACACAAAAGATGACTAGGTCTCTGGGAAAACAAGGTAGATTTCTTTTGCTTTGGACATCAGAACTCAAGACTCATCCCATCTTTGCACTCCAAGATTTATACCAGAGACTTGCAAGGTTCTCAGGGTTTTGGTCTCAGTTTGTGAGTTCTATCATCAGCTTTGCTGTCACTGCTACCAGAATTCCAGATCTCCAGGTTGCAGACAGCTTACAGAGGGACTTCGTAGCTTCCATAATTGCATGAGTTGATTTCCCCAGTAAATCTACTCTTATGTACCTATCTGTATCTTATTGGTTCTGTCTCTCTAGGGAACTCTAACTAACATGAAAAGAAAATACAAGTAAAAAAGTAGGTAGTTTGTTTTGTTTTGTTTTCTTTACTTTTCTTTTCTTTTGTTTTCTTTCACTGACAACATGAGAAAGTCCAGGAGGTAGTAAATTCAGGAATGGCTGGATCCAGTCACCACTTTTAATTTCTCAGCCATGTATGTCTCAGTAATACTTTGATAGCTAGGCAAGTTCAAAAACCTGTTGCGGGAACCAGCAGTTAGTGTAATGGCTATGTCGCTGGACTCCCACATAGTCGACCGCGGTTCGTGTCCCAGACCCGGTGGCTTAAAACTCACGCCGGGCGCGTGTGCGTGTGTACCCAAGATCCCAAGAGGAGAATGGAGGAGAAGGGATTGTGGCGTGACCATCCCCCCTGGGGGGTGATTTCTCGCTTTCTGTCTCTATGTCTCTCTCTGCCTGTCTGGCGAGTGCACGCGCCCTACAGTGAAAATCTCTCCAAAAAAAAAAAAAACCAAAACCTGTTGCATTAGATTATCTTTTCAAGCTTGATACTTTCATTCCATTTTGGATCATGGCAACTGAATATCTTTCCAGAATCTGTGCTCAACTGAGGAGATCCACCTTTCGAAGGACATACCCTTTCCTTTGGGGCTGCCTGCATCCAATGACTGCTTGGGAGGAGTATAAAGACTTCCCTCTTAGACTCAGGTGGCTATTTTTGCAAGGCCATTAAAGTTCAGAGTTTTGGAGAATCATCTGAGTCTCTGAGACTCATCCTAATTCAATACTCTCTGCCCTATTCTACCTCCTTTATTCCCTTTCAAGGAAGTTTCCCTGGTAACCCAGCATGAAACACAGTTCTAGATTTTTATTTCCTAGAAATTTCAACTTTAACAAAAAGAGAGATTCACTTTCACATTATTTAAAATAAAACCTATGTAGTGATCCCCATTAGCCTGGCTTGGGCTACATGTTCATTGTAAACTCAGTCATTTTGGACAGTAGACTCACATTTAGAACCATCCAGATTGTGTGTTTTCTAGAGCTTCTGGATGCTGGGAATGAGAAGTAGGCAACCCCTTGAAAACACATAAGTAGAGTGAGGAAAAATGTTCCCCAGAGGAAAACTGTGGTCAGCTACCAAATGATAAAATGCATAGTTAAGGGGCCAGCAGGTGGTGTGGTGATTAAACTGCTGAAAACTCCCACATGGCCAACCATGGTTTGTCCCCAGACCTAGTGGCTTGCTTTCTCACTTTTCTCTCTTTTTCTGTGACTCTTTCTGGTCAAATGAAAATAAATAATTTTTTAAAATAAAATTAAATAATTTGTAAAAAAATTAAATATAAAATTAAGCAGGAAAAATAACTTCTACACTCTATTAAAATGTTTATATGTATATATCATATGTACATGATTATAATAATTTCAATTTAAATATATATTTTAACTGTACTAATAAATAAAAAATAAATACAATAGGTAATGATTGCTAAACCTTATCCAAACTCTAGTTACTATGCCATGTGTTATAATTTAATATAACATTTTACTTCAACAATGATCCTATGAGCCAGGGACTAAAATTCTTGTTTTGTAAACAAGTGAATTAAGATGCATTGATATTACATAAATATCTGAACTTCTTTTTCCTAAGGATCTCCAGGTTGTGGACTACTTGCTGTGGAGGAATTCTAATACGTGTTTTTATCCTGTAAAATTGATATTATCCCTTCTAGAGATGAATAAATTAAAGCTCAGAGATATCTAATCAATTTCTCAATTTCATACAGTGAATAAGTTCAGTTTCGTATCCAATTCTTTCTGTTTTAGAATTCAGAACTTTTCTTTATGTATTTTAACTCTACATAGACAAATGGAAAAATAAGTTCTTGCTTAATATAGTGTAGTTAAGCCAATGTATGGATAGCAGAAAACTATTTCTCCAAATAATGATTAAGCTGAATTTATTCAGCATGAAACATTGTCTCTTCAACAAAACAAAGGATTTTTCCACATTTTCTTTAAATATGCTTTCTCTGTAATATGGTTCATTCAGAAAGAGAAAGTGTATTTTTAACACACTATAGCATTTTTATGTTCTTAAAAGTGACTAATTTCTTCTTCAAAATATATGGGATAAACTTTTTAAAGTTGTAAATGCCATAATTAAATCAATTGCCTGTTCTTTCGTGCTAATTAAGGAAGCCATATCCACTATTTTTTGTCACCAACAGAAATGGGAAACTTTGATTCTCTCTGAAACTATCTTCTGTAGGTGACAGAACATGATGTACTTCAAAAAATCTTTCTCCACTAATTCACAATGTCTATCAGAAAATCTTTTAGTTCATTGATAGCTCAGAAGTAGAAACGGTCTGATTTACATTCATTCACTCCTATTTGTTACATCATACAAATGTCCTATGTCCTATCAGTACTACTTCAACTATTTTTCAAGTTTGGTCAGTCTTTACTTTCAGAGTTCCTACTTATTCCAGGACAAGCAACATAGTTGCTTATAATCCCCAAATCTCTGTTCCTTAAAAAACGAAAGTTTACTTCTTGGTCATGACATAGTCTGATGAAGATGGGGTAACTCTCTGGGAAGTTATACTTTAATCAATTACAGGAGTAATAGGACATTTATCTTTTTATTATTCTTTAATCTATAGTCCTTCACAAACTTCTACAGTGATGGAAGAGAAAAAACTGAATGATCAAGTGAAAAATGTTATAACCAATACCAAAAATTCATGTCTTCACTCATCCATATATTCCATTCACTGAAAACCAGTCACATAGTCCCAAGATAATTAAAATATGGCCTGGAAATTATAATTTTTCTTTATTTTTTTCAGTAGGCACAGAACAAGAATACAAGTTAGCTGACCACATGACATAATCTCAGTCACACTACCTGTATTAGTCAGGGTTCTCTAGGGAGACAGAACACATAAGGTATGTATGGACAAATAAAAGGAAATGTATTGAAGGGAATCATTTCACATGATTATGGTGACTGAGAAGTACCACAGGCATCTGCAAGCTGGAGATCCTGGAATCCTGGTAATGTGATTTGGTCGAAGTCCCAAGGTCTCAGAGGCAGGGAAGTTGATGAGTTAATTCACAGTCTGAGGCTGAAAGTCTGAGAATCTAGTGGGTTTCTGGTATGAATTCTGGAATCTAAAGGCAGAAAAACCTTGAGTTCTGATGTCCAAAATAATAGAAGAAATACATATATTTTGGGACCAGCAGTTGGCATCATGGCTATGTCGCTGGACTCCCATGTAGTCGACTGTGGTTCGAGTCCCAGACCCGGTGGGTTAAACTCCCGCCGGGCACGTGTTCATGTGTGCCCAAGATCCTGAGAGGAGAATGGAGGAGAAGGGATTGTGGCGTGGCCATCCCCCCTTGGGGGTGATTTCTCACTTTATATCTCTCTGTCTGTCTCTGACTTTCTGGCAAGTGCACACATGCCCTATAGTAAAAACCTCTCAAAAAAAAAAAAGCCTAAGGACCAGCTGTTAGCATAATGGCTATGTTGCTGGACTCCCATGTAGTCGACTGTGGTTCGAGTCCCAGACCCGGTGGGTTAAACTCCCGCCGGGCACGTGTTCATGTGTGCCCAAGATCCTGAGAGGAGAATGGAGGAGAAGGGATTGTGGCGTGGCCATCCCCCCTTGGGGGTGATTTCTCACTTTATATCTCTCTGTCTGTCTCTGACTTTCTGGCAAGTGCACACATGCCCTATAGTAAAAACCTCTCAAAAAAAAAAAAGCCTAAGGACCAGCTGTTAGCATAATGGCTATGTTGCTGGACTCCCATGTAGTCGACTGTGGTTCGAGTCCCAGACCCGGTGGGTTAAACTCCCGCCGGGCACGTGTTCATGTGTGCCCAAGATCCTGAGAGGAGAATGGAGGAGAAGGGATTGTGGCGTGGCCATCCCCCCTTGGGGGTGATTTCTCACTTTATATCTCTCTGTCTGTCTCTGACTTTCTGGCAAGTGCACACATGCCCTATAGTAAAAACCTCTCAAAAAAAAAAAAGCCTAAGGACCAGCTGTTAGCATAATGGCTATGTTGCTGGACTCCCATGTAGTCGACTGTGGTTCGAGTCCCAGACCCGGTGGGTTAAACTCCCGCCGGGCACGTGTTCATGTGTGCCCAAGATCCTGAGAGGAGAATGGAGGAGAAGGGATTGTGGCGTGGCCATCCCCCCTTGGGGGTGATTTCTCACTTTATATCTCTCTGTCTGTCTCTGACTTTCTGGCAAGTGCACACACCCTAAGCATGAACCTCTCCCCCCGCCAAAAAAGAAAAGAAAAAGTATATATCCTGTTCCCTCTTTAAAGGATCCAGTTATTCTCTGTATTTATTCTCTCTGTGCTCTTTGTTGATTGGATCATGCCTGCATATAATGAGGGGAGATCTTCCACATCTAGTCTACACAGACTCCAATTTTAGTTTCTTCTGGGAACGTAGACACACGCAAAGTAATGCTTTTACCGGATTTCTAAGTGGTTCTTAATCCAGTCATGTTGCTACCTAAACTGACCACTGCACTACCACTGGAAATGTTAACTACTTCTTGGATTACTATGGCATTATTGTTTATTTTATTTTATTTTTTAATTGCTGGAGGGGTGTGTGCTTATTACAGAGAAAGAAGCATTCCCACCACTGGGGCGTGATCACACTTTTCCCTGCATTTCTCTATCAAGACTTGGGACCTACATACATATGTGTCCAGCATGTTTTTCAAGTGACTGGGACAGGATTTGAATCATAGTTGGCCATATGAGATCCAGCTCCCTTCACCACTGTGTGATGAGGCTGTCCCTGTTGATGTTATTAGTTTAATTGACTCCCTGTCTTTGCATAGACATTTTATACTAAGTTATTTCCTCATTCAAACGTTTTTCTTGTCATCTATTGTATTATGTATTTATGGACTATATGCAATAAAACATATTGGCCTATTTTAACTGTCATATCCAGTTAACAGGTAGATAATAGACACTAGTGTTTATATAAATGATTTAGCTGCTATTATAGTCGCTCCTCACTGAATGATCTACCTATTTAATGACTGCTTTGATTTAACAACCAGGTCTCCAGTGGGGGTAATCCCCTTTCTTAACCTTGTCTCATTCCTGCAGTTGGTTAGTATTCATTAAATAAAGCAATCACGCAAAACTACATATCTCATTTATAAATTTATACTTTATTGTGGACCCATAGTAAGATTCAGAAAAATAAAAACAATCACATTGGATTTATGTTATTATATTGTGGTGTGTCTTTTCATTGTATGGCACTTAATCTAATATATGCTTTTTGTATAGATAGAATTACATTATTCTAGTGTGGTGTCATATGGTATCTATTATAAAATATATGCCCTATGGTACCAGGACACACATGATACCTACCTTTAAGCTCCTGAGTTATCAGACAATTTACTTAATGACTCAGTCATAGGAACGGAATTCAGTCATTAAGTGAGAAGTGCCTTTATAATTATAATTACGGCAATGCATAAAATAAATTAGTTAGAAAAGAACAAGATACACACACACACATAAACACACACACACATATATACACACAGACACACACTTATATAAAACATTTCTTTAAGAAGGTGTGTCTGTCACTAAATTAGCATTCAGAGAGAGATTAATTTTAGGATTACTCAAAGTATTAAAAAATGATCATTTTGGGGTGATATGGTGGTGCAACTGTAAAACATGATACTAACACACATGGGAAGGTTCCAGGTTTAAATGAAGAAACCTCTCTGGTTATACCAAGGACACAATTTCCCATAATCCATGGCTGGGCGAAGCTGTAGGTAGATTATGACATTGAAGCCCTGCTGGGGTGTTCCGCGGTCAAGTGGTATCTCACTGTTTGATTTGCAGTTCCCTTCTAAGAGATGTCAAGCATGGTGTTATATGCTTTTTAGCCATTTGCATGTCTTTCTTGGAGAGTCATTTCTTCAGCTTATTTTCTTATCTTTCATTGGAATTTTTTTTTTTTTTTCAGGTAAGCTGCTTGAGTTCCCTGTATATTCTGGTTATCAGTTCCTTATCTGAAGTATAGTTTGCAGATTTTTCTCCCACTCTGAGGGTTGTCTTCTCACTCTAATTATTGTTTCTTTTCCATGCTGAAGCTTCTCAGCCTAATACAGTCCCACTTTATTTCTGGGACTATTGCCCGTGTTTTGAATAGACTTCTATTAGAAGGCTTTGTGTACTCCACAGTTTCTAAGTTTTCCCTGTGTTTTCCACCAGTAGTTTTGTTGTTTGAGGTTTTAGGTTTAGATCCTCAATCCATTTTGAGTTAATTTTTGTTAGTGGCAAGAGATAAAAGTCCAGTTTTATTCTTCTGCAGATGGATATCCAGTCTCCCAGCACCATTTGCTGAAGAGATTCTTTTTCCCACTGTATTGTCTTGTGCCCCTTGTCAAGAATAAGTTGGATGTATGTTTTGGGGGTTATTTGAGGGTTTACAGTTCTGTTCCATTGGTCTACCTGTCTGTTTTTGTGCCAATAGCAAGCTCTTTTAATTATTACAGCTTTGTAATATATTTTGAGGCCAAGAAGTGAGATGCCTTCTACTTTATTCTTGCACAGTATTATTCTGGAGGTTTTATGATTCCAGGAAAGTTTCATGAGTGCTTTTTTCCATTTCTGTGACAAATATCTCTTGTAGTTTGACTGGAATTGCATTGAATTGGTAGATTAATTTGGGTAGGATTGACATCTTAACTATATCAATTCTTCCAGTCCATTAACATGAGATGTTTTTCCACTTTTTTGGTATCTTTTTTTTTTTTTTTTGAGAGGTTTTCGCTATAGGGCACGTGCACTCGCCAGACAGACAGAGACAGAGAGATAGAAAGGGAGAAATCACCCCCCCAGGGGGGATGGCCACACCATGCAATCCTTTCTCCTCCATTCTCCTCTCGGGATCTTGGGCACGCATGCACACGCGCCCAGTGTGAGTTTTAAGCCACCTGGTCTGGGACGCAAACCGCGGTCGACTACATGGGAGTCCAGGACATAGCCATTACGTTAACTGCTGGTCCCTTTTTGGTATCATTTTTAATTTGTTTTTCAAGTGTCTTACAGTTTTACTTGTAGAGATTTTTTACTTCTTTGGTTATATTTATTCTTAGATATCTTATTGGTTTTGTGGTTATTGTAAATGGGATAACTTTCTTCAGTTCTGTCTCAGTTTGTCCATTCTTGATGATAAAAATTCTATAGACTTATATACTGACTTTGCATCCTGTGACTCTACCATATCTATTTATCATTCCCAGGATTTTTTTTTTTGGTGGAATCTTTTGGATTTTCTCTGCATAGAATTTTATCATCTGAATATAGAGAAAATTTTACTTCTTTTTCTACTTAGATGTCTTTTATTTGACTCTGTTGTCTGATTGCCTTGGTTAGAACTTCCAGTACCATATTAAAAAGGAATGGAGAAAGTGGGCAGCATTGTCTTCTTCCAATTTTTAGTGAAGAAGCTTCCAGTTTTTCCCATTCAGTATGATGTTAGCTATGGGTTTGTCATAGAGGCTTCTATTTTGCTGAGGAATGTCCCTTCTATGCCAATTTTGCTGAGAGTCTTAATTATAAAGACATGTTGCATTTTATTCAATTGATATAATCATATGGTTTTTATCTTTCTTTTTGTTAATGTGATATATTGCATTTATTGTTTTGAGTATGTTAAACCATCTTTGCATCCCTGGAATAAAATCTAACTGGTCATAGTTCATAATCTTTTTAATGTGTTGTTGAGTATGATTTGCTGGTATCTTATTGAGGATTTTTGTATCTGTGCCAGTGTTCACCCTGGGCTTGGCTCCCTAAGGAGGAAGCAGAAAGAATGAGACAAAGAGACAGAGTACCAGTGGGCACGGTCAGCCTGAACCTAGGAAACCCAAGCCACTTGTGTAGTCCAGACAAACTCAGCCTCTTTATTTATAGTGCAAGGCATCACTACATATGTGTATTTTACAACATTCCATAGATTTGTTGCCAGGTTACAGACAATAAGAAGCAGGTAACAAATCTCTAAGAGCTTAGAAATACTAAACCAGATGTATTTGGTGGTATACCCTGACGATAATCACATCATGGAGAAATCCCATTAAACTTCTTTTCTAATGGAGAGAAGCCTAGCTGCAGGTGTGGGGAAGAAACATAAGGTTAAAGAATCTCTCCATAAGGCTGGCACCACCACACCCAGAGAAGGCTAAAGAATCTCAGAGGCAGAGAAGAGATTGGACTTTACTAATTGGGGATCAAGGTGTTTCCTTAATTCTATCAAATGTGTCTGTGGAATGTCCCTAGCAATTTCCACCCTTTGCTCTGCCTACAGTGAGGGTCAAGGAAAGGACAAGTTGCAAGGTTCTGCCAAAGCCCAAAGGGACAGGTGATGTTTGCTCAGAGCATGTCCCCACACCTCACTCAGGGCCTCCAAAAATGTCCCTACACATCTGTATTCATCAGGGATATTGGACTGAGGTTTTCTTTTTTTGTTATGTCCTTGTCTGGCTTTGTTAGAATGATGGAGGCTTTGTAGAATGAATTTGATAGGGTTCCCTCTACTTGGATCTTTAGAAATAGTTTGAGGAGAATTGAGATTAGTTCTTCTTTAATAGTTTGTAGAATTCAGAAGTAAAACCATAGGGACCTGGGCACTTTTTTTGGGAGACTATATATTACTGATTCAGTCTCATTGTTTGTTATGGGCACAGGCTTTGTATTTCTTCCTGGTCCGATTTTGGTAAGTTATACATGTCCAGAAATCTGCCCATCTCATCTAAGTTTTCTTGTTTGTTGGTGTATAATTGCTCATAGTATTCTCTTACAATATTTTTTTAAATTTCTTTTATGTCAATTGTAGTAACACCTGTTTCCTTACTGATTTGTTTCATCTGGTTCCTTTCTCTGTCCTTTATTAATCTATCTAATGATGTCAATTCTGTTTAACTTCTTCAAAGAGACAGCTTTTGGTTTTGTTCATTTTCTATGTGGTTCCTTTGCCTATGTTATTTATTTCTGCTCAAATCTGTATTATTCCTTTTCTCTTGGAATTGTGTTGTTGTTGTTGTTGTTATTTACTGAGTTCCCTGAGTTGTATTATTAGCTTGTTTATTTGCCATCTTTCTACTTTTTCTCTTGTAGGTACTAATTACTATGAACTTCTCTCTTATGACTGCTTTTGCTGTATCCTATAGATTATACACACTTGTTTGTTTGTTATTATTGGTTTCTATGAACCTTTTGATTTTAGTCTTAATTGCTTCTGTAGTTGTAAAGTTATTCAATAGTAGATTGCTTAGTTTCCACGTGTCTGTGTATTTTTTGGGTACTCTTTCTGTAGTTGATTCCAAGTTTGATTCAATCATGCTTGAAAAAGATGCTGGATATAGGTTCTACACATGTGGTTAATTTTTGAGAATGTGAGAAAAATGTATATCTTGTGATAGTTGGGTGAAATATTCTGTAGATGTATGTCAAGTTCATTTCATGCATGGTAACATTTAGATCTTGTATATGTTTGTTTAATTTTTGTATAGATGATCTGCCCAGAGGAGTAAGTGGTGAGCTGAGATCTCCAACAATTACCATACTGCAGTCTAGCTCTCCCTCAGCATCTAACAGTCGTTCACATATTTTGGTGCTCCACTGTTGGGTGAGTATATATTGAAAAGGGTTATATCTTCTTGGTGAACAAGTCTTTATATATTCTTCTTTTCTCTTCTTCCATCTTTCATCTTAAAATCTTTTTTGTGTGATATCAATATCGCAACTCCAGCCATTTTTTGGTTTTCATGGGAATGGAATATCATTTTCCAGCCCTTCACTTTCAGTCTATGTATGACCTTACAGTGAAATGTTTCTTGTAAGCAGCATACAGATGGCTTCTTTAAAAAAAAAATACATTCAGCAGTTCTATGTCTTTTAATAATTTAATCCATTAGCATTCAATGTTATTATTGATATTTGCGAACATATCCTGTCATTTGTTAGCAATTTTCTCAATTGCTTTTTGCTCTCTTATTTCTATTTGTCTCTAATGATTCTGATACAATATCCCCTCAGTACTTCTTGTAGAGCTGGCATAGTGTTGGTGAATGCTTTCAGTTTTTGTTTATCTGAGAATACTTTTATTTGATCTTCCCATTTGAAAAATAATCTTATTGTGTATAGTATTCTTGGCTGAAATTGTTTTTCTTTAAATGTTTTGAATACATCTTCCCATTCTTTCCTGGCCTGTATTCTTTCAGTTGAGTGATCTGATTCTAGCCTAATGGGATAAACTTTATAAGTAACTCACCATTTTACCCCTTGGCATTTTTAGAATACTGTCTTTGTCTTTAATTTTTATCAATCTGGCTATGATGTGCCCTGGGAGGAGGATCTTTTAGTGTTCATTCTATTTGGGGTCCTTTTTTTTGTGGGGGGGGAGAGGTTTTTCGCTATAGGGCGCGTGTGCTTGCCAGACAGAGAGAGACAGAGAGACAGAAAGCGAGAAATCACCCCCCGGGGGGATGGTCACGCCGCAATCCCTTCTCCTCCATTCTCCTCTCGGGATCTTGGGCACGCACGCACACGCACCTGGTGTGAGTTTTAAGCCACTGGGTCCGGGATGCAAACCGCGGTTGACTACAGGGGAGTCCAGCAACATAGCCATTACACTAACTGCTGGTTCCCGGAGTCCTTTTTATTTCTTAAGTTTGAATTTCTCCATGTTTATCTATACTTGTTTAATTTTCAGATAATATTTCATGAAAGAGGTCTTGCATGCCTTTAGCAGCTTCTTCACTTTCTGGAATACCCATTATATAAATATTTGGGTGTTTCATGGTGTTTAGAATTTCTTTTATGTTATCCTTTTTTAAAAAATTCTGTCTTATGGTTTGAAATATGTTAAAGGTTTTGTCTTAAAGGTCAGAAATTCTTTCTTCTACATCATCCAATCTGCTGCTATTGTCTTCTTGGGTAATTTTAATTTCTTGTATTGTAGTCTTCATTTCCAGAAGTTCTGTTTGATTCTTTTTGAGGATGTTTATCCTTTGACAGAATTCCTCTTTCATGTCCTAGGATGATTTTCTCATTTCCTGGAAGTGATTGTTTTCTCTCGTATTTCCTTCAGTTTTGTCACTATGAAGATTCAGCATTCTCTTTCTGACATTTCTACATACTCCTTTATGCTTTCTATTATTGGTGAGAGGCTACTTCACTCACCTGGGGGAGAATTACCCCCTTATTTTTTCACGTTTAATTGAGATCTGTCCTGGGTTTTGGTCATCCAATGCAGTTCTCACGTTTTCCTATTTATTGGAGTAAATGTAGAACTGGAAGAGAGAATTCCAACCTTGGTTACCAGGTGTTCCTATTGGAGGACTGTGTCTTGCAGATCAGAACAGTTAAAAGTTAGGTAACTTCAGGGGATTGGCTCCTCTACCAAACTCTCAGCTCTTGATGAGGTGGGAATAGGCTCAGGAGATATAACTTGATGAAGAGGATCAAGTCACACAGCACAGCACATAGCTGGAGTGCTACAAGTTTCAAAGGCAATCTTAGGTTCTGGGGGTGCATAAGAGGAGGCTTGCTGAGAGGAGGACCAAGTCTCTCGATGGATGGATGGGTTGAGTCCAGGCCACAGAGAGCACCAGATAATGCAGTGCTACAAGTTTCAAAGTACTATTCCTCTTATTAACTGTCATTTTGTATCTGTTAACTAACACTTTCCTATTTTCCTTTCCACTCTACCTTTCCTAGCTTCTAGTAGTCATTCCTGTACTCTCTACTTCCATGAGGTCATCTTTGTTTTTGTTTTTGTTTTAGTGAGAACATTTTTCTCTTTGGCCTGGCTTGCTTCATAAACATAATGTCCTACAGAATTATCCTCATTGTGGCAAATGACAGCACTTCATTCTTTTTCTTTATGGCTGAATGATTTTCTACTGTGTATATATACCACATTTCTTCATCCCTTCATCTATTAATGGACATTTAGTTCAATTCTGTAATTTGACTGTTGGAAAGAATGATGCAACAAATATTGGTGTGCAAATATCTCTTCAACATATTGATCTTTTCCTTTGGATATATGCCTAGGAGTGGATTGATGGATCACATAAGTGTTCTACTTTTTATTTTTTGAAGACCCATCATACTGTTTTCTATAATACAATCTGCTACATTTCTGAGTTCTTGTACTCCTAAGGTGACCAGAGTCTACAAGTATTAGTAGCTCAGACATAAACACCACAGCTATGTTCAGTCCACTTTGTCAGGTGCAAAGGAGTGAATGCCACCATCCTACTTCAGGAAAGCAAATAAAAAGGGTGCACTGGGGAAGCAAAGGAACTATGGACAGTCACGTCTGTCCAACTATAAGAAGAATGGAGTTGCTAACTGGGGCCACTCTGCCAAAGGAACTGTTGGGTAACAATTCTCCATGGACTTTTCCTATTTAAACATAGTCTGAGATTTTGAAGCAAAAACATATTAGATTAACAAATAGGTTTTGGAAGCTAGAGAAACTCTCTCTATAGATACTGACCCCAAGGTAACTTAGCAAATAATTGACCTTTCCCAAAACTGAAACACATGTATATTTCACAGTAAGAAATCATCTATTTCTCCTTGGTAGAAGGACAGGAAAATGTTACAGCTGCCATGGAGAAACTTCAAGTTCCTTTTTTCAAATTTATTTATTATTTTTATTTTAAATTTATTTCTTTTACATTCATTTACTGAACATCATTACAACATACAAAATATGATTTCCCATCCAGAATACAGTATAGAGTGGCTTATATATATTTTCTCCTATTTCACACCCTCTGCCATTTCCCACCCTCCTCCCACACTGTCTCTGGTACCTACAGTTCCTTTCCATTACTTTTTTATTTACTACATTTTATTGATTCACAAAATATCTTAATAATCTAACAACTTTCAATAGCAAGTTCAGCTGATATATAGATATCTGTGAACACATGTCTGATTTTAGACATAAAACTCTTTAAGTAGACTGAATATACTATACAGTAGCACCCTGAGGCAATATAGCTTATTGTGGTTATTAAATAGGTATTTTTAAATATATTTTGAATTTTAACAAAGGCAATTTTAGCTTTAATAAATCAAAATAAAAAAAATGTTAAAAGTACTTTGCTTAAGACTTAAAACCAGGAAACAGGTTAGGATTCTGTTCAAATAGTAAGTACATGAACCTATTGGTAGCTCAAGAGAAGACAAAAATCCCCAAATGTGAATTTAAAAAAAGCATAGAAGAAAATCAGTAATGTTTAGTCAGAAGTCAGAAAATTCTATTTCACCAGTTCAGTCTCATGTACTTAATCTATCTTCTGTTGTGGTCTCAACATTCCATTTAAGTTCTGGAAGATAATATTCAACTCCAGATTTATCCTTACCATTAAGTTGACCACTTTCTTGGTTGTTTTCAAACTCTTATTTCTGTGTGTCTGTATTTAGTTTTTCCTGACATAGTACTCCCTCTAGAACTTCTTGGAGAGCTGGTCTGCTGTTGGTAAATTATTTCAGGTTTTGTTTATCCGAGAACATTCTTGTCTTTTCTTCCCATATGAAGGATAATCTTGCCAGGTGTAGTATTCTTGGTTGAAATTGTTCTCCCCTAACACTTTGAATATATTTTCCCATTCTTTCCTTGATCACATTGTTTCTGATGAGATGTTCACTGTTAGCCTGATGGGATATCCTTTGTAGGTCACTTGACATTTCTCTCTTGCCAATATTAGCATCTTTGTCTGTGGTTTTAGTCAATCTGGCTATAATGTGTCTTGGAGAAGATCTTCGGTTGATTCTATTTGAAGTCTTTTGCATTTCTTGGATCTGGATCTTTGAATGCCTCTCTGGGTTTGGAAATTTTTCCTACAGGAATTCATGAAATAGATTATCAATGTCTCTCCACCATCTGGGATATCTATTAGCTGAATGTTTGGATATTTAATGGTATCTAGTATTTTTCATATATTATTCTCATTTTTTTTTGGCTATTTTCTCAGTTTTCATAGAGAATTTTTATAGTCCAGCAATTATGTCTCCTGCATCTGAGATTCAATCTTCTGTATGATCTAGCCTGCTTTTAATACTTTTAAGGGAAGTTTTGATTTCCTGTATTACAGCCTTCATCTCTATCAGCTCCATTTAATTATTTTATATGATGAATATTTTCTCTTTCATATCATGCAAAAACTTCCTCACTTCTTGGAACTCATCAGCTCTTTTCTCCTTCATCTTCCTGGGTTCATTGTCTCTCTTCTCATACATCTCTGTTAGCTTTGTCACTGTGAATATTCTAAATTCTTTATTAGACATTTCCACCAGTTCCATTGTACTGTCTGTGGATGAAGAAGAGTTATTACTTTCCT
Organism: Tupaia belangeri chinensis; assembly: GCF_000334495.1. Taxonomy (NCBI): domain Eukaryota; kingdom Metazoa; phylum Chordata; class Mammalia; order Scandentia; family Tupaiidae; genus Tupaia; species Tupaia belangeri. The sequence continues at coordinate 634,472 of NW_006159439.1, read as the reverse complement.
TTGGGAGAGAAGTATTTTCTTGGTTTCTCATATTTCTTAGGCCTCTGTGGTGGTGATTTCTGGTCATCTCATTTGTTATACATTTCTTCCTAATATCTTGAAGTTCAATCTAATCATTCAGAGGAGTGCAGGAAGAAGTGAGCTACAAACTCACTGCCATTCTGTTTTTTCTTTCTTTATGCAGCAGATTCAGTAGAATTGAAGAAAATTCTGACCCTAATAGATAGTATTCAGATGTTTCACTTTGGTTCACTTAGGCCTGTCTAGACACTCAATGCATGGATTATGAGCAGCAAAGTGGTGAAGGTAAAAGCAAAAGAGAAAGAAAACAGAGAAAGAGGGAAAAAAATAAAAAACTGAAAATCATACTGTGTGCTCACATGCTGTGCAAAAGCACTAGTTCCAGCTCCAATGGTGGAGTCTTTGCCTCTTCTAGATGGGAGGCAGAAAAGGTGACAATTAGCAAGAGAAAAGAGGATCTGAAAGCCAAGAAAATACTTTACCTAAAAAAAAGGAAAAAAAAAAAAAAGAAAAGGCAAAGAGAGACAGAGAGAAAGAGAGAGAAAAGATACAGGGGAGGAGGCCATACCATTTGTGGATAGGCTTTGGAAAGTGAAGTTTCAACAGAAAATCTTTATTAATTTAGTCCCTGAAAGTACTAGTTCCAGCTTCAATGGTAAAAATCTTAAATTTTCTAATTGTGGAGTTTCTCTCCTATGGTATACATTTCTGCACATACAGCTAGTCATCTGACCGCCTCCTGTAAACCTGTAGGAATGAAGGCATGGGGGATCAATGCAGATTTTTCTTTGGCTGCTGCTTTTCTCTCTAAGTAATAAGTTTTCTTTGTCTCTGACCCAAGGTTTTATTTATTTCTTTATTTAGGTCAGTGTATGTTTATGAAGCAGTAACAGGCTTATTTGTTAGTTTGCAAACAGGATAAAATCTCAGACCCTTATCAATTTCTAACCCAATAGGAACAAGAAAAGCAGCCCAGGCCTCAGAGAATCAGGACTGATGCATAAACGTAGACCTCTACACTTAACTACTGACTATATTATGATGATAAATAAATACTATAATTAAAATTAATAGAAAAGCCTTGTATCTATACACTCATTTTACAATTTTTATAATTTGCTATATTGAGCTTAGGTCTGTCTTCTTTTTTTAAGAATTATTTATTTAATTCCATGTGTTATTATTATTTTTTAATTTGACCAGACTGACAGAGAGAGAGAGAGGAAGAGAGGAAAAGGAAAGTGAGAAAGGAAGCCAAGAAGTCCAGGAATCACAGTCAGCCATATGGAAATTCAGTACTCCCAACCACCACACCATCCACCAGCCTCAGATCTATCTTCTTTTATTCCATGATAGGGGTCACCCATTCAACGTATATTTATCAAATATTTAGTTTTAAGATGCACACTACATATTGTGTGTTTTACAAAAACTGGAAAATGAAAGAAACTAATATATATATATATATATATATATAATGCATAGGATGCCTCTTGAATTATTTTCTTTGTTCTCTATAAGAAACATTTAATTCCTACTACTGTCATAGTAGAACTGTTGATATTATAATCTGTATTTTAAAAAGAAACAAAGCTTTATAGAAATTAAATTATTGTAGGTCACATAACCAGAAAAGGATAATATCTTAATTTCTATCCAATTTTGAATAAACTTACAGTTTTACACATTTTCTTATTTTAATTCTGTTGCATAGTCTTAAAATGTAAGAGGAGGTAATGAGGTAATTCTACAGATATCTGTAATACACTAAAATGTGCAAGAGGTTATTTTGGGAAATGTTGACATCTCAAAATTGGCACCTCTTCTCACTCTTAACACTCTCCTCAGGCATCTCATCAACACATAAGACTTCCTTTGTCAGCTACCAGCCAATGACTTCTAATGTGCACAGTCAGTCCAAAAGTCTTCCCCAAATCTATATCTTTGATTAGTTTGCATGCCTTCTTATTGCTGTCTGAATAACTCATAAAGTAAAAATAAAAATCCTAAGAAGGATCTGTCATATTCTAAAAGGTCTTATACTTGGCTATCTATAGTAGACTCTTCTTACAATTTTCTCACCCATGTTTTCCAAAATCCAGTGAATTTATAAAATGTGTTATGTTGCCTTCTAACACAGGTAACTATGCCAGGATAGCAATTCCTTCTGTCTGTGTACCCCACTACCATGGCCCCTGATACACACATACACACACACACACATACACACACACACAAGTATACAGAAATACTCATACACATTTATATGCATACCCAGTTTTTCAGGTAGTTAACTCTTATTCTCAGATCTCAATTCCAATATTACTTTCTCATAGGATCCCCTATTGATGTACTCTGAGATATCCTCCTTTTATGTAACATAATGACATCAGTAATTTTTCCCAAAGTATTAGTTAGTGTAAAATTGAGTATAATAGCTTCACGGCTCTTATAATGCAATGTAAACTCATGAGGATTGAAACTGTCTTTTTGTTGTTCATTATTGTATCTCTTACATTAACTGCAGACTTGACACATACAATAGTGCTTGAAAGAGTGAATGCATAAATGATTCAACTATGGTAGAAAGGTACAAATTTCAGTAAAATATCAAAGGTTATTGATGTTTAGTCACTGCTGACTTCAGCAATTATACGAAGTTTTATAGAAAATATAACAATTTAAATATGTTATAAAATTTGTTGAGAATTTTCACGGTCATAGATGAGGTATATTCAGTTTGATCAAAGCTTGGCTTAGCAAAAACTAAACACACAGTAATAAATTAATGAGAGATAAGTTTAGGAGTTATTCTCAGTTGTAAACTCTATCTTTCACTTTTTACAGTAATTTTGAAAGAAGCAAAATACAAAAATGAAAAATTATCTGCTGGTGATAATGTGTTTAATAATATCCTTATCAGGACTAATATGTAGTGTATTCATGCTGGAAAAATTAATTTTGCATGCTATAATGATATACAGTGATTGAATGTAAAAAAATTAAATATATTTTAACAATCATACACCCCCCCAAAATAAAAGCTAACCTAAGAAATACAAGAATGTATAATTATGTTGTCTAGTAATTGAGTTGAAAATGCCCCATCACTGGCATGAGATGAATGAATTTGCTAGTAATTTAGAGATTGATCTTATTATATAAGCACTCAACTGATAACACAACTATGAACTAGAAATAATACAATGTGTAAATTGAAATAGATTTAGAAATTATCTAGTACAACTTTTAATTGGACACATGAGGACGAGGTCAGATTGATGAAAAGACACAAATTCACAAATGGATGGATGATAAAATTGGGATTACAACCCAGGTCTCTTTATTGGTTATTAATTTATTGGTTATTTCCATTTGGGGAAAAATACTCTAAAAATATTGCATTCAAATTCTTGGTAATGATAAGTTTATATGATACTCAGTAACACAGCAATAAAACGGAACAAAATACTGCAACACCCAATGTTACGAATATATCTCAAAATGTTATGTCTAATGTTATGAGTCCAGTCACAGAAGCATATATATTGTACGATATCTTTTATAGAAAGTTCTAAACCTGTGGGTTAAGGAAGTCAGATTCACATGGCCAACCGCATTTTGAATCCCAACCCCATGAATTGAAAACCGCACTGGGTACGTGTGCACGCATGCCCTACATTCTAACAGGATGAAGAAATGGAGAAGGAATCGAGGTGTGACCGTGCCCCGTAAGGGAATGCTTTTGCTACCTCTTCCCCCAATCCCATCTCTCTCTGGCGAACTCATCTACACTCTGTCAAGTTAAACCTTAAAAAAAGTCCTAAATAATTTAAAACAATCTATAATATTTAAAATAACAGTAGTCACATGTAGGATTAGTGTAGTAAGATTTACTGGAGAGGAGTAGAGAAATTTCCAGAACAGTGAAATGTTCTATAGTTTTACTCGGGTAGTTTATATAGATTTACACCCTTATAAAAATTATACTTCAAAGAAAATCTTGTTATACAACATACTAATTCTATTTTTAAAAAGGCAAAATGAGAATGAATTGACTAACAAATAGGTATAGCCAAATATCTTTCAGATAGATTACGGATAGATAGATTATATGTATATATGAATATATATATTACAATGATCATTTCTGTACTTCTAGTTTCTATTTGGTATAGCCTTATTGCAAGTAGTGGCTCATTTTCATATGTAAGTAAGTAACTTTTAAATCATAAAAAGGAGAAGAAACCCATTTTGTAGCCCTGTTTACAATACAAGAGGGCTCCAGGACTAGCAGATGGCATAATAGTTATGCTGTTGTACCTCCCACATGGCTGAACACAGAGTCCTCGATCTGGTGACTTTAACTCATGCTGGGCACGTGTGTGTGTGTGTATGTGTGTGTGCGTGTGTGTCCAAAATCCCAAGAGGAGAATGGAAGAGAAGGAATTGCAGCCGGGCCATACCCCCAGGGGACGATTTCTCACTTTCTGACTCTTTCTGGCAAGCACGAGGTATCTCTATAGCAAAAATCTCTAAATAAATAAATAAATAAATAAATAAATAAATAATACAAGAGGGCTTCAAAAGGTTTACAAAAATGGAATTGTTTTGGTGCAAAAAAAAAATAACACATAGTTTTATCATATGTATCATTTGTATTTTCCATGGTTTTAGAAGACCCCATATGCATGATAACCTGTAAGACATTTTCTTTACTTTTCTCTTGTGTGATACAGGACTGGCAAAATAAAATGGAATCTTCTTTTTTTTAACTACCATGTATAATATATTTTCTATTATGTTGAACTGAAATAGGACTTTTCAAATTGTTTCTGTGAATGTCTAGAGTACATTGAAAATTTCCTTCTGTTTCAAATATGGTGCTGTCCATGCACCCTCCCTTGCCCTGTCAGTTCTGTATGCCAGCCCTCGGCTTAATAACCCAGCTAGAGGAGCTGTAACAAGAGAAGAGACAGGCAACCTTCCACCATTCTTAAGTCCTGGGAATTCTGGTCATTTGACTTTATTATATTGGAACCACCTCGGGCAATGTTCTTCCTCTGCCCCCTAGATTACCAGTATCAATTCCTGAGCACAGTGATGCAAACAAACATTTTCAGCTGGCAAATCTCTACTTCTCAGGTATCCTGTTTATTATAGTATCTATGAGCTTTGTCTTTCATAGCTTCCTCCCTCCAGAAGTAAGCGAATCTAGATTAAAACCAAAAAAAGAAAGAAAGAAGACCAGCAGGTGGCATGCTGGTTAAAGTGTGGATCCCACATAGTCAACTCCTCCATTTGAGTCCCGGGATCCAGCAGTTTGAAAAATACCCAGGCACATGTGCAGGCATTCCCAAAATCACAAGAAAAGAATGGAGAAGAGATTGCACTGAGGCCATCTCCCCTGGAGGTGTGATTTCTCACTTTCCCTCCCTCTCTTTCTTTCTCACTTTGTCTCCAGCCAGCACACATGCTCTGACAAAAATCTGAAAATAAATAAGTAAACAAATAAATTAATAAAAAGAATATTATTATTCTCGTTCTAAAAAGACTATTTTATACTGGTGTCTAATACTCTCATATGGTGTACCACTGTGTCTTTCTCCCTCTTTCTCTGTTTTGCTACCACAACTATTTTTAGACAGATTATAAGAGATAATTTTTTTTTTCAGCTCATTCTGCTATTTAACAATATATTCTACTGGTCAAACCTGGTTCTTATTTTATTAGGCTCAGTACTAGAAATGACCCTTAACAGTTGCTAAATCACAAATGCACAGTATCTGTATTTAACAACAACAACAAAAAAAGGATACTCTGAGACAGAATGATCATAAGACATCTTCAGTTCAGAAAAATAATAGGCACTGTTGCCTGAAAACAAGATTTTTTTTTCCTATTTCATGAGCGGAAAGATAACTTAGCTTTTTAATTTTACTTAAGTGAAATGACTAATTGTACTAATTGTAAGACAATTGTACAATTTTGAAATCAATAGTAAGGGGACGATTTTATGTAATCAAACGACTGTGTGACAGATAGTTCTGTTGATTTCAACTATACTTGATCTGGTTTGCCACTTTATTGATTACAGGGAGAAAATAGTTACAGAGAGAGGTTATTTGCATCTCTTAGGTAAATCTAGTCAAATATTTTGCTATTGCTTTAGATTATTTATCAGAAAATAAAGAGAACCCTAAAGTTCAGTGAGCGTTAATTCTTTAATATACCAGTGAAGGCATTTCTAAAGACTTTTTTGCACATTTGTGGTTTATACACTGTACCTTTCTATTTGGGTGTAGCTAGGAGGAAATTACCTGCTCTTTGTTAAGGAAGCACAGGTTTCTAAGTTGATGAACAATTAAACTCTGTAATTTTTATTTTTAGTGAAAAGTACTAGATACTTAATTTAGATTTAAATATGCATTATGTCTATTGTTCATTTTAATATACTGTAAGAGCTAATTTGGAAAATAGAACATATTAACTTACCTCTCAGAGATAATTGTTGAATGTATTCCAAGGGTTTGAAAATATTACATTATGTGTATTTCTATTTTCTTATTTCCATTTGAACCAATGAAAAGTATAATGTTAAGCAGGGTGAACTAATTATTCCAGGAGAACATTTAAAAAGCTATTTCTCTATACTTTGTTATGTCCTGCATATTATTCAAGAACACACTGCTGCTGATGGCTTTGGTTATTATAATCATGTTGAATGGTGAGATATTACTAAAACATTTCTGTAAATTAATTGGCTTAAAAATAAATCTAGGTGGGGTCAGCAGATGGAGTAGCAGTTACACCACGGGACTCCCACATAGCTGATTGCAGCTTGAGTTCTGGACCTGGTGGCTTGAAACTCAGACTGGACACGTGTGTGTATGTGCTCAAGATCCTGGAAGGAGAATGAAGGAGAAGGGATTGTGGTGTAGCCACCATCCCTGTGTGTGTGGGGGGGGTAGTGATTTCTCACTTTCCTTCTCACTGTCTCTGTCTCTCTCCAGTGAGTACACACGTCCTAATGCAAAAACCTCTATAAAGAAAATTAATTATAAAAAAATAAGTCTAGGTAAAATAAATTGCATTTCAAAAGGCTATCTTGCTAGTTAACTACCATATGATAGCTATTTAATCAAAGGTGAGAATTATTTTTTTAAGCCCTCATAAATTCTTTCTAAACCTATGAAATTTTTATCTTGTCATGTAAAATATAATTGTCAATCCTTGCCTTCTCTATTTTATCTTTTCTGTCTCTATAATATTATAGTATGTATCATCAACATCAGCATCAACAGATATTGAACAAAATTTTTCATTGATATCAACATTTTAAAATAGTTTGAATGAGGTGTAATTGATATATTAAAAAAACTGCACTTATTTAATGTACCCAATTTATGAGTTTGGACATATGCATAGATCTGTGAAACCCTGCTAACAACCAGAGTATCCCAGGTAATCAAAGTGATAGACATATTTATTATTTTTAAAAGTTTCATCGTATTCTAGTTTTTCATGTGCATGTGGGTGTGTGTGTTTGTATGTGTATTAAGAACTTTAGCATGAGATCTGAGGCCAGACATTGGTGCAATAGTAAAACATGACACCCAGTGAGAATGACTCACATAGGAAGGTCCCAGGTTCACATCTGTCAACCTTCCTGAGTGTAATCCTCACATAGCTGATGCTAGAGGTGAAAAGTCCTCTGGGGGGTGCCTATCCTTTTTTCTCTATCTTTCTCACTCGCGGTAGAAATAAGCAAACTTTTTTTTTTTTTGGAGAGGTTTTTGCTATCGGGCATGTGCATTTGCCAGAAAGATAGAGATAGAGATAGAGAGACAGAAAGTGAGAAATCACCCACCAGGGGTATGGTCACACCACAATCCTTTCTCCTCCATTCTCCTCTCAGGATCTAGGGCACACATGCACACATGCCTAGGAAATAAGCAAAACTTTTAAAAAGAAAAAAAAATGAACACTTAACAAGAGATGTATTCTCTTAACAAATTTTTAAATGCATAATGCAATACTGTTTACTATAGACACTGTGCTGTACTCAGATCTCTAGAACTACTTCATTTTACACAACTGTAACTTTACATCAGTTGAACTCCTCATTTTCCCTTCTCCCTGGCTCCCAGCAGCCACTGTTCTATCATCTTCTTTTTTTTAATTATTTATTTTATTTTATTCATTTGTTTATTTATTTATTTATTTATTTTTAGTTTGACCAGAGAGAGACAGATGGTGAGAGTGAGAGAGAGAGGAAGTGAGAAAGCAAGCGACCAGATTTAGGACTCGAACCCTGCTCGGCCATGTGGAAGTGTCCAGCACCTTAACCACCATGCCACCTTTTGGTCCCCATGTTCTATACTCTTCTGAGTTTGACTATTCTTGGTCCCTCATGTCAGTGAAATCATGCAGTGTTTATTCTTCTGTAACTGGCTTATTTTCCTTAGCATCATGTCTTCTAGGTTCATTTGTGTCAAAACTATTGAAAGAATTGCCTTTTTTGTACATGCTGAATAATATTTTGTGTACATAAATATACACATGCAGGAGAAGAATTTAAAAACTTTGTGTAAAAATGGAATTGAAATATTAATTTACTTCAAGTAAAAATTTTGAAATCCATGAATAGTACTTTTGTATGTGTTTTATATGAACTTTTGGAAGTTTATAGCTATATCTACCTACATATATATATATAGAAAAAGAGAGACAGGGAATAGAGAAGAGAGAACAGTGCTATAGGAAACATGAGAGTGAAGATACTGCTTTGAGATCTTCATTTCAATGATTTTGGATACATATTCAGAAGTGAGACTGCTAGATTACGTGGTAGTTCTATTTATAATGATTTGAGGACTTTACTATTTCCAGTGGTAGCTTCACCACTTCACAGTCTCACCAACAGTGCAAAAGAGTTCTGAGTTCTGATTTTTCCAAGTCTTCCCCCAAATTTATCTTTGGATTTTTTTGGGGGTAATAGATAAGTTAACTGTTATGAAATGTTATTCACTTTGTCTTTGATCTGTAATTTTCAAATAATTAGTGATGTTGAACATCTTTTCATACACTTGGTGACCATTTGTGAGTCTTCTATTCAGATTCTTTGGCCATAATCACGTTGTCTATTTTTATCATGTTGAATTGTTACTAATAGAAAGTTACCAATTGAGATACCAATAGGAGTTATCACTAAGGAACCCAGAATTAAACTCACACAACTGATCTTTGACTAAAAAAGCCAAAAATACACAATGGGAAAAAGGTTCTTTGACAAATGATGCTAATACAATTGGGTACCCAAAGCATAAAAAATAGAAAATTGCACTCTAGTATTACAAGAAACACAAAATTAAGTTCAAATGAAAGATTTAAACATGAGAGTTAAAACTGTACAATTTCTTTTTTTATGAGAGAGATTTTTGCTGTAGGGCACATGTACTCACCAGAGAGAAAGAGAGAGACAGAGAGACAGAAAGCAAGAAATTACCTCTCCCTCCCGAGGGGGATGGCCACACTACAACCTTTACTCTTCCATTCTCTACATAGGGTCTTAAGATGTATGCACACGTACCGGGTATGTTTTAAACTGCCTAATCTGAGACTCAAACCACAGTCGACCACGTGAGAGTTCAGCGACCTAACCATCATGCAATCTCCTGGTTCCTAAATCCTACAACTTCTAAAGGAAAATGGGGAAGGGACCAGCAGTTGGCGTAATGGCTATGTCACTGGACTCCCATGTAGTCGACCACAGTTCAAATCCTGGATCCATTGGCGTAAACTCACGCCGGGCACATGTGTGTTTGTGCCCAAGATCCTCAGAAGAGAATGAAGAAAGGATTGTGGCATGATTTCTCACTTTCTGTCTCTCTATCTCTCTCTGTCTTTCTGGTGAGTGCATACACCTTACAGAAAAAAAAAAAAAAAGGGAAATAGCTTTTTTTTTTTTTTTCTGTAAGGTGTATGCACTCACCAGAAAGACAGAGAGAGATAGAGAGACAGAAAGTGAGAAATCATGCCACAATCCTTTCTTCAGTCTCTTCTGAGGATCTTGGGCACAAACACACATGTGCCCGGCGTGAGTTTAAGCCACCGGGTCCAGGACGTGAACCACGATCGACTACGTGGGAGGCCAGCGACATAGCCATTATGCTAACTGCTGGTTCCCGGGAAATAGCTTCTTGACATAGATCTTAGTAATGATTTTTTTAAAGGACACCAAAAGCACAAACAACGGAAGTATAAAATAGATCATTGAAATTACATAAAACTAAAAATGTTCTGTACAGCAAAGGAAACAATCAACAGAATAAACAGCCTACAGAATGGGAAAATACACTTACAAATCATATATCTGAAAGGGGTTAATCTCCAAAATATATAAGGAACTGATACCTGTATCTTTGCAGTAGTTTCTAACTTTTCTTCTTAAAACTAATACATTCGCAAATATAAAAAAGGACCACAGACCCCAGGGGTTTAACCAATAAAACAATTAACTTTCTCATTAACAAGTTTCACAAGATATATGAGTTAAAAAACAACAGTAATAACAAATTCTTAATTCTGAAATGTTATATCATGCTGTGTTGCCTGTCACTTCAAGTTATAACTTGTCCCAGATTCACAGGACTGCAGATATGCCTGCACATTGAAAATAAAAATGGTCTTGAGAAAGTAAATTAGATATCAGATGTCTAAGCAATTACCATAAAACTTAAAATTCAGGAGTAATAGCTAATATTATTTAGATACTTTTCCCAATCAAAATACATCAGAATCTTTAAATTTAATAAAAATACTGTAGAAATAAATACTTGTTTCTATCTATTACCTTAAATGTTTCTTAATTCATTTATTAGGCTTAAGACATGTGTGAAATAGGGGAAGACAAGTCTTAGTAGTTGGCAGCTCAGTGGATGAGTAAATGAAGCTAGGGATAACTGGAAGCAAAAATCCGAAGTCAAAGTTCAATTTGATTAGCAACTAATGATGTCATAGCAGGAAAATTCTAGAGGCAAACTGTAGCAGGCAGCCAAGGAAAGACAAATCTTGGCAGATGGTTATAAGTTGGAAAATGTGAATCAGGTACACAGAAAACTCTAGAAAAAAAATCAAGCTTCTTACCTAAGGAATTTACTTGAGATGAAGAGAAAAGTTAATGTTTAAATTTAAACATTCATTATTTTCTATAAAACAATGCTAAAGATAAAAATGAATAGTGGTCCTGTTTTAGAACTATCTCATAATCTAGCAGATAACTAGCATCTGTTTGACTCTTTAATTCAACATCGCAGTTTAATTTTGCTGCTTCCTGTGATGACAGATGGGGTAATTACAAACAAGTACCTTACGGAAGACAGCCATAAAACCTGACTTCTAAAAATTATTCATACAAAAGATAGAAATTTTTTTTGAGAAGTTTTTGCTATAGGGTGTGTGCACTTACCAGAGAGACAGAGAGCAAGAAATCACCCCCGAGGGGGAATGGACACATCAAAATCCTTTCTCCTCTGGTCTCCTCTTTGGGGACACATGTGCACATGCCCAGCGTTAAGCTTTTAGTTGCCGAGTCCAAGACTTGAACCGTGTTCAATTAGGTGGGAGTCCAGCAATGTAACCATTATGCCATCTGCTGGTCCCCCAAGACAGGATGTTTTTGAATAAATAAACTTTATTTTTAGGAAACTGACCCCATGGATTAATCAACCTATTCAAATTCCATTCCCAGTGGTTTATAAGATACACCAGGCCTGTTGCATGTGTGCCCCAAATTCTGACAGGATGGAGAAGGGAGAAGAAATTGTGACATGAACACATCCCATGGGGGGGAGGGTTCTTTGGCAAGCACACATATCCTTTTATCATGAAATAAATATACAAACAAACTTTCTTTTTAGAGCAGTTTTTGGTCCATGGAAAACTGAGCAAAACATACAATGTGTCCATTTCCCTGCTTCCACTAGTGTGTATGGTCTTCTCCATTATCAGCCCTCCCACATCACAGTGGTACATTTGGACTAACAGCTCTGGTAAATATCTATGTGTAAGTTTCCAGATAGACATGAATATTTGTTTCCTGTGGGTAAATGCCAAGAAGCATGGTTGTGATTACTGGATCCTAGGTTAAGACCATGTTTAGTTTTGTAAAAAAATGTTTAAACCCTCTTACAAGTGAACTGGTCCATCTTGCATCTCCACTAACAATGAATGGAGGTTCCTATTGCTCTGAACCTTGGTTAGCATTTGATACTGTCAGTGTTTTGGATTTTAGCCATTCTATCAGGTCTATAGCAGTATCTTATTATTTTATTTTTTTTTTAGTTTCTACTTTCTAATGATATATGATGTTGAAAATATCTTCATATGCTTATTGACATATGTGTATCTTCTCTGGTTAAATAACTGTTCAGGTTGTGTGGCCATTTTTTAATTGGGTTATTTGTTTTCTTGTTATTTAATTTAAACTTGATACTTAAAAATATGTAGTAATAGGCATTAGAGAAATAGAAGACAGGAGAAAGTAATAAGACCAAGATTCAACAGAACACAGGAAGACAGAGATAGGAACACAGTATTTTGGGGTAATTTTCTCTTAAAATGCTTTTTGATTAAAAAAAAAGCGAGAGGTTGATGAGTTTTTATTTCGTAAGATGAGAGTAATAAACCGTCTTGCTTTGAGGCTGTAAAGGGTTACACTATAAAAGTGAGTCAAAAAGGAAAGATCCTTCAAGGAATGCATCTCAGCTTCAAATAATTATTTTAGAACTTTGAACCATATATTTTATTTATTATTATTTTAAGTCTCATTATCTTGGGTCAGCTGGTGGCAGGTGGTTAAGGTGCTGGACTCCCACATGGCCGAATGTGGTTCAAGTCCCAGATCTGGTTGCTTGCTTTCTCACTTTCCCATTCTTTTGCTCTCTCTCTCTCTCTCTCTCTCTCTATCTTTGGTCAAATTAAAAATAATAATAAATAAATTTAAATAAAAGAAATAATTTAAAAAATTTATATTTCATTATTTCTCCACTGAAAAATGACCAAGAGAAATATCAAATATAAATGTAAATATGGAGGATCTATTATGAGGTAGATAAGTTAGGTAGGTTACAATTTTGAAAGAAAAATTTCTAACAGTTAATATGCAAAGGACAACTCAAAAACTTATACAATTTATCATTTCCTTAAGACAAAGCCAGCTCAAGTGCTCACAGTTTACCATGGAGTTCATAAAACAGATTAATACCTCAAAATGTGGTTTTCTGTGTTTGTGTGTGTGTGTGTGTGTTTTAATGGGGTACGTGCAACTTAAAGAATTTGCTGGTTTACAAGAGGTCTTCCAAAACATCATGAAAAATTATTATAATATACATCGACTTTAATATTTTTGCACCAAAATTAACTTGAACTTTTTTTTCTTTAGAGAGATTTTTTACTATAGGGTGTGTGTGCTTGCCAGACTCAGAGAGACAGAAAACTAGAAAGCAAGAAATCACCCCCCAGGAGAGATGGTCACACTGAATTCCCTTCTCCTCCATTCTCCTCTTGGGATCTTGGGCACGCATGTGCCTAGGGTGAGTTTAAGCCACCAGGTCTGGGACGCCAACTACAGTCAACTACGTGGGAGATCAACGACATAACCATTACACCATCTGCTGGTCCCTGAAATTTAATTCCTCTTTTCCATGCAGTTTTTAAATCCTCTAGTATTGGCAGAAGATATTTAAGCCCCTCCTGCTGGGAACAATGAGGAAAGCTGGGAAAAGGCAATGTGAATAACGTATATGGTTATGTCTTCGGTGGATTTCTTCATTGACTTTCAATTTTAAATGGACTAACCTATCCGCTAAGGAATGATGTAATAAAGAAGGGGAATGTCACATGGTGGCAGTAGGGTGATGAATTGAGCAGTGTTGCTTAGAAGTTTGCAAGAATTGTGCTATTTTTTCCATCCCAGAAAACTTTACTCTGTTTTCAACATTCACAATGTAGGTCCACTTCTTATGGCACCATTATCATATCTTCATTCTTTATCTTTATTCTGTGTTTTGCATAACTCCAGAAGTCTCTTTGCAGGAGTGGTAGTTTGCAAACGAGTCAATGATGTGTCTGTGCACTCTTTCAGCTTTCCTCGTCATGCCTTTCTGTGGTATTACCTGTTTTTCCACATGTACATCTCTGCTTTACAATTTAGCTTTGTGACTTTGATCGTGTCTCATCTGAAGCAACAACTTTTATTATTTATTTTTCTATTCAAGTTCTGAGCAAGTGTGAATCAACTCAATGTGCTCTATGATGTGCCCTACTTTGAATTGTAGCTGCTCCCTTACAGAATGAGCACAACTTTTATAATCAAATTCAGATGTACCATAAAAATAGCTTTATTTTTCTACAATAAAAATTTATTTTGATTAAAAAAAAAGCGAGAGGTTGATGAGTTTTTATTTCGTACGATGAGAGTAATAAACCGTCTTGCTTTGAGGCTGTAAAGGGTTACACTATAAAAGTGAGTCAAAAAGGAAAGATCCTTCAAGGAATGCATCTCAGCTTCAAATAATTATTTTAGAACTTTGAACCATATATTTTATTTATTATTATTTTAAGTCTCATTATCTTGGGTCAGCTGGTGGCAGGTGGTTAAGGTGCTGGACTCCCACATGGCCGAATGTGGTTCAAGTCCCAGATCTGGTTGCTTGCTTTCTCACTTTCCCATTCTTTTGCTCTCTCTCTCTCTCTCTCTCTCTCTCTATCTTTGGTCAAATTAAAAATAATAATAAATAAATTTAAATAAAAGAAATAATTTAAAAAATTTATATTTCATTATTTCTCCACTGAAAAATGACCAAGAGAAATATCAAATATAAATGTAAATATGGAGGATCTATTATGAGGTAGATAAGTTAGGTAGGTTACAATTTTGAAAGAAAAATTTCTAACAGTTAATATGCAAAGGACAACTCAAAAACTTATACAATTTATCATTTCCTTAAGACAAAGCCAGCTCAAGTGCTCACAGTTTACCATGGAGTTCATAAAACAGATTAATACCTGCCTCACTATTCAAAATGGTGTTTTGTGTGTGTGTGTGTGTGTGTGTGTGTTTTAATGGGGTACGTGCAACTTAAAGAATTTGCTGGTTTACAAGAGGTCTTCCAAAACATCATGAAAAATTATTATAATATACATCGACTTTAATATTTTTGCACCAAAATTAACTTGAACTTTTTTTTCTTTAGAGAGATTTTTTACTATAGGGTGTGTGTGCTTGCCAGACTCAGAGAGACAGAAAACTAGAAAGCAAGAAATCACCCCCCAGGAGAGATGGTCACACTGAATTCCCTTCTCCTCCATTCTCCTCTTGGGATCTTGGGCACGCATGTGCCTAGGGTGAGTTTAAGCCACCAGGTCTGGGACGCCAACTACAGTCAACTACGTGGGAGATCAACGACATAACCATTACACCATCTGCTGGTCCCTGAAATTTAATTCCTCTTTTCCATGCAGTTTTTAAATCCTCTAGTATTGGCAGAAGATATTTAAGCCCCTCCTGCTGGGAACAATGAGGAAAGCTGGGAAAAGGCAATGTGAATAACGTATATGGTTATGTCTTCGGTGGATTTCTTCATTGACTTTCAATTTTAAATGGACTAACCTATCCGCTAAGGAATGATGTAATAAAGAAGGGGAATGTCACATGGTGGCAGTAGGGTGATGAATTGAGCAGTGTTGCTTAGAAGTTTGCAAGAATTGTGCTATTTTTTCCATCCCAGAAAACTTTACTCTGTTTTCAACATTCACAATGTAGGTCCACTTCTTATGGCACCATTATCATATCTTCATTCTTTATCTTTATTCTGTGTTTTGCATAACTCCAGAAGTCTCTTTGCAGGAGTGGTAGTTTGCAAACGAGTCAATGATGTGTCTGTGCACTCTTTCAGCTTTCCTCGTCATGCCTTTCTGTGGTATTACCTGTTTTTCCACATGTACATCTCTGCTTTACAATTTAGCTTTGTGACTTTGATCGTGTCTCATCTGAAGCAACAACTTTTATTATTTATTTTTCTATTCAAGTTCTGAGCAAGTGTGAATCAACTCAATGTGCTCTATGATGTGCCCTACTTTGAATTGTAGCTGCTCCCTTACAGAATGAGCACAACTTTTATAATCAAATTCAGATGTACCATAAAAATAGCTTTATTTTTCTACAATAAAAATTTATTTCTATTTTAAGTCTAAATTTGGTTCCTAAAATGATTATCCATACTTTTTGGTGTATTCATTTCAGGTTTCAACCAGCATTTTTCACTGACCTCACCACCTTTTCTCCAGAGTGGCATTTAAATTCTTCCTGGCTTATGCATCTCCAAATCTGGGAAAGGTAAAACCACACGACGTAGCATCTGTTCATTCTGGTATCTGCTGAGGTGAACAACCATATTGCTGCTTTGACCTTATCATCTGAAACGTGTGGTTGTCAACCTTAGTCATCGCACCACATTGCTGTTTGCTGGAGCCTGAAGACAAAGCTAACTATGGAACAGCTTTTCCATTTCATGGTCTCTGGCATTTGGCTTCAAACTCCTCTGCCTATTTTAGGGCAAGAAACGAATGTGGTTGCCTTTTTATTATACCCTGCAGACATGTGCTTCTTCTGGTGGGGATGTCTCTCCTTAAGGCCCCCAGAGGCACCTCTATGTACAAGATTCTTCAAAAAAGTTTGTGTAAGCTAGAATTAAAGTACGAGCTCATTTTGATCCAAAACTCTTGAAATCTGTACACAGTTTTTTTCTATAATGTACATTTTTCCATAAACTTTATGATGATACCTCCCTAGTATGATTTACTACTTACATTAAAAGAGTATAATTTACCTTAACTAGACTTTCTAGCATTGGGGAACCTCTGAGAGGCTAATACCATGCTAATACCATCGGTTCCGTGGGGTTTCCACTGCAAACTGCTACACTGGACCAGTGTCTCTTTCACACTCACACTTACCCAAAGCACCTGGGGAGTTCTTGCATGGTGTCCTCTCTCCGGAATTAGTTTCTTCCCAAAATCTACTCTCTAAGCCTCTTTGACTCATGAAAACTTTATCCAGTTTTCACACTGGTATCTACCTTTATATTCATTACTCACATCTATATTTATTCTACAGTCATTCTGTCCCCCATACTTGAAAACTTTTACAACAATACACACACACACACAATCATTGGCAAATCAAATACCTTCAAAGTTTTATCTGGGCTATGAGTTTTACAGGCAATTTTAAAGCTCAAGACAAGAACTTAACATATTTTTCTCTGTTATTCTTCCATTCAATCTTTGCTGCATGAGACAATATGTGTGGATCACATGGCTGCTGTCTGAAATGGGGAGACAGGATGGAAATTAAGTGAAACTCCAGTAATGAAAAACCCATAAATGAATATCAAAATACCAGCACTATACTTACTTCATTAAAGATAAAATTGTTCTCTGCTTGTAATTCTTTTATGTTTTTGTTCCTGTTGTTTTTAGTATGTGTGAAAAGGGCAGTAAAATAAAAATGCTTTTATTTCAGTGTCTTTAACCACAAGTCCCACTGGCTTAAAAGTATGCTGATGTCCCTGCCAAGTGAAAATTCTTCCCATCTCACTGACAGTGCCTTCCAGCTACTGCTCTCGTCCTTTTCTCTCCCTTCCAGACTCCTCACAGGAATCTTCAGCACGTGAGCTCACGTCTTCACTGGCTTTATCTTTGAAACAAAATATTTACCCTAAGAGTAATATTAAATACCGATCAATTAGTTGATCTAGTTATGACCAATCTCTCTAGTTATATTTTAACCACATTCGCTCTTATATAAATGCCTAACCATATATCTTTCTTATATACTTTTAATTTTCTCCTGCCTCTGGGCCTTTGCACATCCAATTTCTTCTTCTGGAAATGCTCTTGTTCTTACTTTTTCTCCATGTCAGCTATCGCTGAATTGACAGTTGCTCACTGAAGTTTTTACTAATATATGATCTCTTTAAACCACTTATCTCTCTTTACCAGTACTATCATAACACCAATTTTACATGCATTCATAATTATTGGAGTAATGATTAGCTCCCTTAATAGACCAAGCATCATATCTATTTAAGGGTTCCTTATTGCATTTCAACAAATTGGTATGGTTTGGGTTTAAATGAATAGTCAAAGTGTTTTGAAAGAAAATTGAATTCTTCCTTCTTAGGAAGTAACATAAAAAGTATAAACAAAATTTTTTTCAACTAGTTATTATCTACAAATTACAATGTAAAAATAATTGGTATTTTATTTTATTATTCATTGTATAAGTCTGAGTAGGTTTTTCCTAAGGGTTGCCTTGATAAAGTTTATAGCACAAGGATAGAACAGTTATCATTTGGCTTTATATATATGTATATTTTTCTGCAAAGTATTATGAATTTAAAACACAGAAAGAGGAATTGCTTAAGTATTAAGCCTTAAGAGCTGTATTAGTTATTTTCAAAATAACCCAAGTTGATATACCACCAAAGATTAATAAAAATCATCTTTAGAGCACTCTGTGATGAATAATTTACAACACTAACCTTATATTAGAATGAAGAGATAAATTGCCCAACAATTGTACAGATTTTTAAAAATAAGATAGTAGTATTTGAGGACACACGAACTTCCATTACGGTCATCTCATCTTTTATCTTATGTCTTATCTTTGTTGAAAGTATATTTCCCAGTTTTTGTTCATGTTAATAATATTTTGAGTAAATATATGTGCAATGTATAATAAGTACACTGAATAAACTTATACTCATGAGTATTACATATATGTATATATATGCCAGGCATTGTGGTGTGCTTAAATTCCCAGTTGACAGACTGAGAAAGGAGAATGGTAATGTGGCAAGACTGTCTTGAAAAACAGACAAAACAACTATATAATTTCGCTCAGAATTCTTCTATAACTACTCAGAGGCAAAATTCATGACTTTTTAAATTACTTTTAAATAAGAGAAAGTCCCATTTCATCTTAAAATTGTTCAATTTAGCAATTAGATAAATTGTCCTCAGGTAATATTAGAAACTTTGAATTTCATTCAGAGATAAGCCTACTCTTCAGTCTTTTCAGACCTGGTTTGATATGAGCTTTCTAACTTCAGAGATGTAAGGTGACTGATTTTTTTCTCCTTCTTCTAGCTGTTGATTATTTTGTTTTGTTTGTTATCCTCAGGGGTTGGAACAAAAAAAGAAAGAAGAGGTAAGGAAAACAATAGTATTTCACTTGTTTGGCTCTGTCACAAGCTACCTTAGTACTCTTAAGAGCTAGCAGATGTTGAAAGGCTGCCCTTTTGTGAAGTTTTTCTCAGTTTACCAGAGGCCACCACTGGAAACTTTCTAATGCATTTTGTATAATGTGTCTTTCAGCTGTCTCTTGTTTCTCATGCACCCCTAGGAATTCAGCCAACTACCCTCCAGCTCCCAAAAAGTAAGGTCTCATTACCCATTGAGGAGGCACAACTGGATGGGATCCAATGTGACCCCTCACCAGTTTTTTGTTTGTTTGTTTGTTTGTTTGTTTAATTTCATCTGGCCCATATATGGATAGCAGCAAGGATTCAAGTATTTCCTACTTGAACAAATTCTAATACCATGAACTTATTCTAACGCAGTAGCACCACTCTTTTTCCCTAACACCAAAATAGTTAGTCACTCTAGTTAACCACTCCATTCCTCATTCTGAGTCTTCTGGACCATAGTCAGACCAGAATGTTGTAATGGCCAAAAGGAAATAATGCATTTTCTTCTAAAACTACATATCATATAATGCAGTCAGAAGGTTGGCTTCTGAAATGTTCATTACCGTTCCTGAATGTATTGTGTTCTCTGACTTCTTTGACCTGGACTCCTGCCTCTCTCACCCCCACACGCATTGGTCATGACGATTTTATCAGTACTCACCTCCAATGCTACTTCCCTCTACCTGCGATTACCCTCTTTCCTGCACCTGTGACTCCCCACTGCACTGTACATCTGTTTCGTAGTCTTTTGCCATGCTCTGCCATGCTCACAGTCATTTCTTTCTGCCTTCTTTCTGTATTAGATTGTGAGTAGCCTGAATCTGTGGATGATATTTGCCCCTTTTCTATAACCGCGAGGTTCCAGACTAGGACATAGCTCCGGGTAGGTGATCAGTAAAAATATGTCGAATTGAACTATTATTCCTAAGAACCGTGTCTTTATAAGCCAGGTCTCACCCATTTAATAACTTCTAGTTCTGCCACAAGGCTTTAATAAATATGGTGCAAGCCCCAAAAATGCACTTTTGGGTCAAATATATTGAGTTCAATCCTCTTCTCCACAAATATTGCTGAAATGAGCCTGGATTCCGTCCCAGTTTCTGTCAAAGAGAACTTTATAGGCAACTCCTGGCTTTGGCTAAGGCCTTTATCCCAGAGACTCAAAGGCCATTACAGCTGCAAATGCTTCAAATCATAACAGAAAAGGAGGTTATATTACTAAATTATGTGAACATTTTCAAATTCAACACATCAATCATTCCCTTTAAAACTGTAAATTCTCTATACAGTATAACACACTTATGAAGTAAAGAAAATTATTTTATATCTTGCTAGTTAGCATTAGAGAATTTATAACTTATTTTAAATATTTTTTTCTCTCATATTCTTACAGTATTAGGATCTTAGTGGAAATAGCATGTTAGCAAATTACATTTTTCTTCATTGTTAAAGGTGAATCTTTGCCTCTTCTCAATGTAGACATCTACACTGGACAATTTAAATATTTCTTTGAATTCTTCTCACAAGGAATAGCATGAAACCCTGGAGCAATCATAATTTCTATTTTGTTTGTCTTACACCTTAACTTAGATGTTGCCATGTAACTGCTGAAAAAAATCTTAAACATATTTGTTCCTCCTGGGATGTTCTAAAAGTTTTAAGATATAATAGGTAACATACACACATACACCTACCTGGTCAATAGGTGTGTCAATATTTTATTTTGCATCTCTTCCTGAAGAATTTCAAAAGCATTACTATATGACCATAGAAATTTTGTAATCATCAAAGGACCATAGCACCAAAATGTGACTGTTTCCTGCCTTGGGTGTTTCTTAAAAAAAAATTACCATTAGCCATTGTGGTTTAAATATCCTATACCAATACTTGTTCCATCCCTGGCTGCTGACAGATTCTTTTCTAAAGACTTTTGCTCTGAGTATCTGGGATAGATCAGTCATGGAACGACATTTAAGAAATTCAAACTTTTAAGGCTCATTTATCTGTACAAGGTGACTTTAGGAAAGATTTCTCCTTCTTCGTAACCACAAGGTTTCTATGGTTAAAGCAAATGTGTGCTGTCTGGGATGTTGTACATTCAGGAATTGAGAAATACCCTTGAATGCACTTTTTTAGCATGTAGATGACTGTACCTAGTATTGGAGGCTGACGAGGAAAGGGGAAAGATATGGGATTAAATACATTTTTAAACCTTAGAAAGTTTGTGGTTGATGTTGTTGTTGGTCAATTTATTTTAAAGTGCCTGTGATCAAATATTCAAAATACACTATTGTGAATACTTCATATAAAACCATCGTAATATAAAAAGAATCTGCTAAGTTGTTGGGAAAGTCATGACATATTTTTCTATGTAAAAATACATCCAATATTCTGGCATTGTTATGAGAATAGCAGATATTTTACCCAAAGTTATTGATATGTAATGAGCATTTCACAGATAAATGTACTATTTTCTGCTAACATTTATAAAGAGAAAAATAAGCCTGACCTTTTTCTATTATCATTGAGAATTACAGATAAAAGTTAAGCATCTCCACATGAGGCTTTATTGACAAAATGTTAAGTTTTAAGTAAGGGCAAGGTTTTAATATTGTCAAATATTCTTCAACAAATTTTAAAATTGTGGTTTTTGGTACATTATTAAATTATAGATTGGGATTGTGGATGTAGACTAATAAGACAAACATTAAAGGGATAAGGATAAGACAAGATGGGGTGGTTAAGGAACATTAGTGGGAAAGAAAAAATATAGAGAAGAGTTTTTTAAAACATATGTGATGCATTCTACCCGTAATCTTTGTTGCCCAACATTATACAATGTATAAAGTATACATAGTTTTCCACGTTTCTTTGTTGAATTGTATTGTGTATGCATGTGCATAAGCCTACATGCAATTGTGCCCATTTCTTTTTTTTTTTTTTTCTTTTTTTTGGAGATGTTTTTGCTACAGGATGTGTGCACTGGCCAGAAAGACAGAGAGAGACAGAAAGTGAGAAATCACCCCCCAGGGGTCACACCACAATCCCCTTCTCCTCCATTCTCCTCTCGGGATGCACATACCCAGTGTGAGTTTAAGCCACTGGATCCGAGACTCGAACTGTGGTCAACTACATGGGAGTCCAGTGACATAACCATTACATCATCTGCTGGTCCCAATTGTGCCCATTTCACTGTTCTAACTTAGTATATAGTATAATTTAAAGATACTCAATTACATTTTGGTTACATATCTTAGTCCTTACTCAAAATTATTTATTACTGATTCATACTTAACTAGTCATTCCCAGCACATAGCATGAGTGTTAAAATGCAAAAAGAGGAGTAAAGAAAGAGCTGAAAACAGTTAATTCAATAATGCACTGTTTATGCTAACTGAACTCATGAGAACACGCTGTCCTTAGAAGATGAAATGTCAACTCACTCTGGAATCCTTCACTGGAACACACTGAGGCTGAATCAATGCAATCTGCCATCCGCCTGTAAACAATCAGGACATCAGCAAGCATTAAGTAGTAAAAGTGCCTTTTTTTCTAAAAGTTTGAACTGTGAATTTCTCCAATGTAGAGAATGTCTTTTACTTATTGTTAAACGCTTAGTTCAATGAATATTTGTTGAATTACTAGCTTTAACAAAACTTTAGTGTACAAAATAAAATTACCATTTTTTAAATATGGAGTACAATTTTTAACCTACTTTTCTAGATCACAGAGTAATTATATTTGCACACTGTGGCATCTTCTTCTTACTATAAAAATATATGCTGAGCATACAAGCCAAGCAAAGGACTCTGTGTGGTCTTGGGGGATATTTCATTCAGACTGTGGTAGAGCCTGGAAAATTATCTTTGCTTTTCTATAGAGTACAGCATTCTAATGACTCAAGTGCTGACGTCTCTCAAATAATGTCTTGGTTTCATTTCAGTAATTATAGAAAAATACTAAATTATTCTACTATATTTATTCTCCCTAAACTTCATGCAGAGTGCCATCTCTTTAAATAAATTAAAATGAATTAAATCGCAAAACTTTATTTCCCATAAAGTTACAAAACCATTTCTTTGGGTGAGTCACTTCCACAAATTGTTCCTCGATTCACTATGAAAATATTCATGTACTTTAAGAGAGTGACGTCGTGTGACCTGATCCTCAGAGTCTTGGAGTGCATATGCTTAGAACCTGCAGACTGCCATCATCTAGAAGACAGCAACAGATGAGATGCAAGGTTCTAGGACTTATGTTGTCTTCTAGATTGGAAAGAAAAAAGATGTTAAAAAATACATTTTACTCTCCATGTGTGCGTTTGTGTATCTATCTCCCCATCTCTCTTTTGCTTAAAAATCAGGCAACAAAATAATTACTTCTTATTCATTAACAAATTACATTGAATGAATTCACTACTTATTTTGGTTTCATTTAAGTTTCACATTGAGGATAAAAGGAAATAGAATGTGGGGTACCTACTGAGTTAATTTCCATGTTCCTATAAGATTCCTTCCAGCACTTTTAAAAACATCTGCAACTGGTGAATTGGGACAAAATCATGAAATGCTGCATCTAAATGGAATATGGAGGTTTTGGATTTCCTAATGGAAAACTGGAATATATGTTTCATACTAAGTGAACTCTTTTTCAATTGGCAGAATAGTATACTTGAGGCCATAAATGAGAGAAATTAAATATCAGCAAATGGTGACAGAGAAAAAACATACAGGCATAAACATTTTCCTACAAGGGAACTTTCAGGTGGCCTTACCAACAAAAGCCTCAGTTAATTAAAACCGAATGCTTACTGTGTATACACACTATATCTGTCAAAATTAACTCATACTTAGCCATTTAGAAACTTCAATCTGACAAGCAAGAAGAAAACCAATTCAAGCATTCAACCACGTGATAGCAAATTATTAAGCTCGTCCATCCTTTTACTGATCTCGGGGATATTGAAATATCTTTCACAGAAGTAACATTTATGCGTTTTTTCTTACAATAGTCACTTATTCTCTATCTGCTGTATGCTACTACTGTAAGAAGCACAAGAGAAACAAAGATTCTTAAATTCCAGTCCTTTCATTTAAGGGCCCCACAGTCTAGGGTAGGAGGAGATGGTGATGCAGTTTACTTCTTACATCAATGAGATGGATGGTAGATTTAATAGCAATATTCTCTTTTCTTTTTCACACGCTTATTGGGTTTTAATAAGATGTGGAAGAGATTATTTAATGAATAAATTATTTGAAAATGAAATTACCCTCACAGCTAGTTTAGATTGTGCTTGCATGCATGAGAGAACCAAGCAGATTTGTCATTTGAGCAAAGTCCCATTTCGCTCGTTTCCAGAAACACATTGTTAGCAGGAATATACTAGGTACTTCTGTAGCAGCCTATCTCATTGCTTATTCAGATTTTCAAGCTCTGTCCTTAACTCACACCCAAACCACTGCTACCCAGATTACAGCT
Source organism: Tupaia belangeri chinensis (assembly GCF_000334495.1). Classification (NCBI taxonomy): domain Eukaryota; kingdom Metazoa; phylum Chordata; class Mammalia; order Scandentia; family Tupaiidae; genus Tupaia; species Tupaia belangeri. Next base: position 609,657 of record NW_006159439.1, on the reverse strand, counting down.
ACAAATCAAACTGCCTGAACTTTGTCTGCATCTGATGTTGGTACTTAGAGATTTTGCATTCCAAGTCTATATCACTGAGAGAAAGGCATTGCATTCATTTTTTAAAAACCACCTTAACAGCAGCTACATCCATTTGATTTGGTGAGATGAATGCCATTTACACTTCAGTTTGCACCTTTTTGAAAATGCTCATAAGGGAATAAATCTACACTTCCCAGAGTGATTGTGCATAAGGAAGTCTGAGGCTGCTAAGAGGAGGTGTTAGACACGTATGGGAATGTATTAGTTACAATCACACCTAAATTTCAATGATTTCCAAAGTGATAGAGCTAAAGTATACAGGGGGGCTGAGAGAGCTGGCAAAGATGAATTATACTTGACTTTTCCCTTGTTCATTATAAATGCCTCAAAACTTTGTAAATTTTTTTTTTTATTGGTGGGCATTTGGTTATAAAACATTGCAGAAATAAATGCAAGAGATACCATGTAATTATTTATTAAGCAAGTTTAATTTGCCCTTTGTATGAAGAGGTACATAGGTTATAATATCTTCACATTAAAATGTGAGCTTTTGGTTATATGTAAGCAGATTAGTTCAATTTTTAAAGAACTTGAAAAGATTAAGCTTTGTAATAATCACATGGTTGTACTATCTGCTTTCCTATAGTGACTTTCAGAAAAGCCCTCAAACAAACAAACAAAACCAAAAAAAAAGAAACAAATTGGTGAACTCAAAACACTATGTGAGTTAGGACCAGCAGAAAACATAATGGTTACATCACTGGACTCCCACATAGTCAACAGTGGTTCAAAATGCTGACACATGTGCGTGTGTGCCCAAAATCTCGAGGGGAGACTGGAGGAGAAGGGATTGCAACATGGCCATTCCCTTTGGTGGGCGATTTCTCATTTTTTGTCTCTCTGGCAAGTGCACATGACTTATACAAAAAAATCTCTCCCTAAGAAAAAGGAAAGAAACACTATGTGCTACTCAAAACCAGGCATGCAGGGGGAAGAAACAAAGGAGATTAAATGGGTGGAACTCTGATTTGGCATGGGTGGTTCCAGCCTCAAAGGAAAAAGGAAAGGTTGCTGTTGCCCTGATGCCTTCAGCAGGCTGCTGTTGGCCTGATGCCTTCAACAGGAACAGAGAGACATACAATAGGACCAGCCTGGTCAAGGCCAGGAAGGCAAAACTGTGTAACTGGAAAATCACTAGTTTTATAGGCAGATAGATTTGAGCTCAGATTCTAGCTCTGACATTTATTATTTGTGTAACCATTAAATATCTTCAGATTCACCATTTCCAAACTAGTGAAAATGACACCTGCTCTAGTAGGACATCATAAATACTGAAATAATGAACCTCGATTACAGCGTAAGAGATTGACGATGATGGACGGGGCAATGGGGACACCCAAGATGCATTGTTGTTGCAGAAAGAGAGTGCCCTGTGATGGCTTTATCATCAACATGGCTGAATGTGCTGAGAGTTCCAGAAGGAAGAATACTGAAAAGTATCTCAAAGTTTTGGTATAAGATGAGTGAAACATGCTTCCTTTTTTTTTTTTTTTCTTTTTTTAAAAAAATGCCAAAGGTCATGTGCACTTGCCAGAGAGATACAAAGAAGCAGAGAGAAGTAAAAGGAAAACAGCCCCGGGTGGACCATGGTCATACTATAGTCTATTCTCCTTCATTACTTCATTCTTTAGGGAATTGGGGCACACATGCATATGCCCCCACCTTGCGTTTCAAGTTTCTAGGTAAAGGATTCAAACCACATAGTCAGCCATGTGGGAGCTGGCTCCCTTAAGCACTAAGCAATGGAGCTAGCCTCAAACACTTCAGTACTAATGTTTGTGGAAATAGAGGCTAACAGAGGAAGAGCAGTAGACCCAGTGGGGCTGGGGGCATGGAAGAGATGCAGAAGAAAGGAAGCTATGTGATCAAAGTGGAAGGGAAGCTAAATGGAGAGATGAAGATATGATAGTATAATCAATAAGAATGTTATATAACCCTAATGTTTTTTTATTAAATCACTTTAGTCTGAAAGTCTTATTAAAATATATCAAATTTTTATGAGTTATAGATCCTCTTAAATAATCTAAAAGCATGGTATAAAGTAATTATGACATGAAGTATGAGGAGTCTTCAACAAGTTGATGAAAAACGTGTATTATTTAAAAAACTATGTATAGATTTCAAAACTCTTTACAAAAATAAACTATAGTTTAATTTGATGCTTTTACAAGTGTTTTAAGTCTTCTCATGTATTTCCCTTGAATAAGAATTAAGGTATGACACACGCCCTATAGCGAAAACCTCTCCAATAAAAAAAGAATTAAGGTATGAAACCTGTGTCAATACAATAAACTGTATGATGAGTTTAGTATTGTATATTATATTAATCCTTTTGTCATATTTATATTAGTATTTATCATAGAATCAAAAATTATTTTTGAATATTAAAAGGAATTTTTTTCAGTTAAATAATTGAGTTAGTGATAGACAATATGGAATTTCAGGTATTGTTAATAAAAAATGTTTAATCTTATATTTTCACTTGTGAATAATGCTCTTAAGCTAAGACATTGTAAAACATCAAATAAAATGACAATTATGATTCATGTAGCATTTTATACGGTGATTGGGCAAAAACCCTTAATTTCTCTGAGCTCCTATTAGAAAAATATATAACATGGAATCTCAAAATGATTATCTTAAAATAGGATTGATTGTTAATAACAAACAATACACCAAGCAAAATTGCAGTGAAATTCAGAATCCTTGTAGCAGGAAATGATTTTGAATACAGTCTTGTTTAAAGAATAACATATCATTATATTGGATAGAAAATTGGAAATATGTGTCTTCAATTTTTTTCCTTAGGAAGCCATCATGATAATCCACCTGTGTAACTTTTCTTTTTTTTCTTTTCTTTTTCCTTTTTTCTTTTTTTATGAATTCAGGAGAGACTTCCAATAGAGGAGAAATGTGGCTTGCTGGAAAGGAAGGGATCCTGATTACATGAATACACTCCATGCTGTTCCAAAAACATATTCAAAAAGAAACCTCCCAAATGCCTACAATATGCCTTAGGGATATGAGAATAGAGACTGCCAACTCTAAAAATTATTTTCTAAGGGCTTTGTAGCAAAGTTGAAGTTTAACAAATGAGACATCTTCATTTAGTGGGGAAGAAGTGAAGAACCTCACGAGGGTTTTGGATAGCGTTTACAAAACTATGTTTTGATGATCTAACTTTAAATGGATTAGAGACATGCAGATTCAATTTCTCTAGAAAGAAGCTACTTAAGAATTGAGGGTAAGTTGCTGGGCCAAGGATAGCTTGGCACTGGACAGCCTAGAGCCTTTGAAAATAACCCTCAAATATCTGACGAACCCAAATGAACAGCCAAGTTCCCAGAAAATATTGAGTGGATGACGGTTACTCATGTGTAAGCTAAATCTCCTAGTGGATTTACAATCACTAGGACACTAACTAAGGGCTATGTTAGGGAAGTAAGCGGTCAGAAGAAAGACAAGTAAGTCTAAATACTGCTTTTATTCTTGAGTTCCTAATTTATATGGTCCGCTATGTACTGTGTGTGTGTGTGTGTGTGTGTGTGTGTGTGTGTGTGTGTGTGTTTAATTCTGTTACTTTGAGTCTTCATTATGGTGGATTCTTATTTTCCCATGCATAGTATAATGCTCTATATGTACTGACTATTTAATATTATTGTTTTGCAATACAACGTTTAAAGGAATAAGAAATAACCAGCACTTTGTCAAAAGCCCATAAAACTTTTAAACATTTTTTTCACGTTATGAAACAGGCAAAAAGGGAAGAAATCACATATAGAAAATATGAATAGCCATCTAGTAGGTAAAATATCAAAACACCTTTGACTCTCCTGCAGAATTTACCACACCAGCCTTCTTCCACTTAGATTTTGGTTTGTTTGCTTATTTTCAGTCTGTTAACTGATTTCAGATTCTCTAATATCTTCAATGTATTATACCTCATCTTCAGGGAAAAATTTCCTACCAATGAGTTTCTGTTCCCTGTAGAATATTATTCAGTTGAACACATTGTTCATCTCCCAGATGGCTCTCCATAACTATGCCAAAGCTTTGTAAAGTGAACTTGCCTCGGCATCTCTTCCAATCACTAGAATGTGACACTCTTCCTTTTGTATTGTTGAATTATGCTCATTCAGGAGGTAACCATTGTTGTCTATACCCTCTCTAAAACTCTACACGATCTCTCCAGGCATAATGAGAATAATAAATTTTGTTTCCCACCCTGTGTCCTCACTATTCCCATGATGAATGAGAACAGGTGACACATATACTCATCTCTGCAGTGCAATATAGAAGAGATCACCAACCATACAATAAAATTTGTTCTCCCTCTCCTTTAGAATAGAGTAGTTTAGATAACCAGTTGCACAGCACTGTCTGCATCTGGATGAGGTTTTATCAGAAATCTTCTTGATCACTTTTAGAACAAAGCAATGAAGCAATTTTACCTGTATCTATCTTTTTCTTTCTTCCTTTTGGCGAGAAGCAGAGTACATTTGAGGTCCTAAGGGATAGCTGGTCTACAAAGAACGGATCTGGGTCCCTGAACCACCCAGCGAGGAAAGCTCTAACCAGAACATCCGCATTAGACTACTGCATGAGACAGAAGGAAACTTGTATTTTGTTAAGCCACCACAATTTTGGATTTCATTTGTTACATCACCTAGAATTGCCATACCTAGCATGATATTGTATTCCCATCAGGAACTCAATAATGACTGGAAGAGTAAGTGAATAACAGAACAGGTTAGTGAGTGAATGTGCTCTCAGTTCTCCAAGACTTCTACTGAGTACAAGAAATAATAACTCCAGGGTTTTCTTATTTTACTTTAGTCTTTGGTCTCAATAACTACACAAGTGATGCTGAAAAGATAGACTTGTTTTCAAATCCTGTCATTTAAGAGTTTTAAATATGTTTCATAAGACTACTCAGAGTTTTCCATTTTTTTTTTTCTTGTGCTAGTACCTAGCATAGTATTGGGAAATACTACAGCTACTACTACCATTACTAGCAGCAAATGTTTTTTGAGCATTTCCAGTATACCAGGCCCTGTTGCAAGAATTTTCTATTTATTCACTCATCTAATCTCATAACAATATGAGGAAGAATAAAGTAGATAATGCAATTGAGTCACCCCAAAGTTAAATGACTCCAGCATCGCACTCTGAAGATAGAATACTTAGTAAGTCATGGTTATATTTAATTTTCACAACTCAGAATCAGGGATAGGACTGGAGAAAAGCATGGTGCTAAAAGGGTAAAGACAAGAAAGACAGAAGTAGTGGATGACACAGCCCTGTTTAGCATGGTAATGTGAGCCAAAGAGTTAAAAATAGTCTTTTACTGAATGATATAGTAGAGGCCTACCAGGACATAACAAAGGAATTTTAAAATACATTAACTCTGCTTTCCACAATGTATGGTCTATTATGCCAGCTGGTGAGACCCAGCAGATTCCATTTATTGAAAGGATGTTCAGTGGAGGAATGTGTCACTATGCCCTCCAGAACTTTTGGAAATAGAAGCACACTGTGGCTACATGCACTTTTGCAGAGATTCTTTTTAAATATTGAACAGTTAACACAATAAGTAAAGAAAAGAAAAGAAATGGTAGAAAATAAAATGGTTTTGTTTCCTTTGTGTTCAGCACTTTTATCCCTTTATTTCAAATTAAGCAAGAACCATTAGGTAGGAAGCTTAGTACTCAAGAGCTCTAGCCGTATACAAATGCAACTCAGGTGGTTTCCTCTCCAGGGGCTCAAAA
>NW_006159439.1:560794-603730 GCF_000334495.1 Tupaia belangeri chinensis | reverse complement strand
GGAAAGAGGAGCCAGGCCAGCAGGTCTTGTGGTTTCCATTGTTTCATTTGGCTACAGTTACAGCCCTTGGCTTGTTCCATACACTTATGGAAAAGCAAACCTCAAAGGTTTGGCTAGAACTTTACAAGTTGTTTGTGAAATTCCCAAAGACAGAAAAGTAAACCACAGAGCTTTGGGTGAAAAATGTAGCACTGTGTTTTTAATGGAAATTCTCATAATAAGTATCCCCCTTCAAATGGACGATTCTCACCCTGAAGTCTGCTTCACAGTATGCATTTTTTATTTATAACCTTATTCTTTTCTTTGAAAGAAGCTCTCAACAGCAGTGGAATAAAATTTTAAATATGAAAACAAGTACGGAGTTGCAGCAAGTTGCTGAAAGAGCTTGCAAGTCAAGAGACGAGGGTTTTAGTCCTAATTTGGACACTAAGAATATTTTTAAATGTTAGTGGGCTATATGATTTTAGTGTTATGTGTAGTTTATAAAAGGATGATTAGTTAATCACACTGTCATTCTTTTTTTTGGAGAGATATTTTTGCTATAGGGCCCATGCGGTCGCCAGACAGACAGAGACATAGAGACAGAAAGCGAGAAATCACCCCTCAGGGGGGATGGTCACGCCACAATCCCTTCTCCTCCATTCTCCTCTCGGGATCTTGGGCACGCACGCACACGCGCCCGGCGTGAGTTTTAAGCCACCAGGTCTGGGACGCAAACTGCAGTCCACTACATGGGAGTCCAGCAACATAGCCATTATGCTAAATGCTGGTTCCCCACACTGTCATTTTTAATACACTCTCTTCAGACTCCGTCTTTTGTATCACTTTACATTTTCTGCTTGTGTTCTGATACGGTCCTAAGTTTTAATCTTGAACATAGCAATTCATTATCATTTGAATGGATATGTATTTGTGTATGTCAGTGGCTATCCAAGAAAATAGAAGCCACTCTATTCTATTCTGAACAAGGAATTTTACAGAAAAGAATTGCTTTATCAATGGTAAACCAAACAAATAACGAGTGCTGAAACAGAGTTAGGCAACAGCAGGAAGCTTTCACATTGCTCAGTAAATTTCTTCGGGTAGCATATCAAATATGGTATATATTGTCTCCATAATCAAAAAAACGATCTTTCAAACTGGAGGGCTATCTCGACATGTCCCAGTCTACTAGACCCACAGCCAACATCGAAGTGGCAGGGATCTAAACGGTATGGTGTTTGTCTCTCAGCCTCTGACACGATGTGCCTTACTAGGGCATTAGGGGTGTTTGATCCTTGCTACCTCTCAGGAACAAACTGAATATTACAAATACAAATGACCTGTGTGATGGTCGATGAAATGTGCTGACAGTCAAAGTCACTGAATACCATCTTGTGAAGCGAGCTGGGAAGATGACACAGCTCCAAGGTTTTTTTTCTTCCATAAATCCTCTTTTCTCACTGTCAGAAATAGCTAAGTCCTCCATAGCCCTCCCTTTACCATGATGGATACATGCAGCTATTACTTGATCTCCCAAATACTTGCTTTCAATCAGGGCTCACCCAAGCAACTGCGCTCGCAACGCCTCTGCCTGTCAGAGGTTACTGATATTTCAGTGACCATCTGTGAGGAGGTTATCACTGCATTAGAAGTTGATCAGATAAGCTTCCCGTTTTAGGGTTTGTTGCCTGGGATCACTCCCAATATCAAATACTCTATCAGATTCTAATCAGAACACAAAAACTGCCCCGGTATTTCAAGTAAGAAATCAATTATAGTGAATCAGTTAAATAGGTGGGATAGAGAAAGCTGAGAATATAAACAGCATGGCAAAGCAAACCAGAGAGTCATAGAAGAACTCAGAAAAGGAGGTTAAAGGAGATCACTACAACCCTTGGTAGAAGAATGATCCTGAAAAAGAGGTGGTATTTACTGGAATTTAGACACCAAAGAAATAAGGCATGTTCTAGAACCATGCCAGGAATTGCTCTGCAGGAGTCAGGGCCACAGAAATAGAGCCTGCCCATTGCAGACCTGTGCCATGGAGAAAATGTGGAGACCTCTGAAAATACCCACACAAAACAGAAAGGAGGGTGAACCAGCAGTTAGCATAATGGCTATGTCGCTGGAATCCCACATAGTTGACCGCGGTTTGTGTCTGGACCGGTGGCTTAAAATTCACGCCGGGCGCGCCTGTGTGTGTGCCCAAGATCCCGAGAGGAGAATGGAGTAGAAGGGATTGCGGTGTGACCATCCCCCCTGGGGGGGGTGATTTCTCACTTTCTGTCTCTCTGTCTCTCTCTGTCTGTCTGGCGAACGCACCCGCCCTATAGCAAAAACCTCTGGTGGTGGTGGTGGTGGGGGGAACAGAGAGGAGGGAAAAAGAGGGGAAGAGAGGAAAGGGAAGGGGAGGGGAGGGGAGAGGGTGGGGAAAGGGGAGAAGGGATTCCCTTTCCCTTCCTCATCTGCTCCAGCCAGAGCTTTCATTAGCCAAGCCTAGCCAGAAGATGGTGGATAATGGAGATGTGAAAGTGTTGACTAAAGGTCAAGGATGGGGAATGGATCCGAGAGCAGACAACAGACAATCGCCTGTGTTTATCTCTTTAAAAATATCCAGTACTGGGAACCAGCAGTTAGCATAATGGTTATGTCACTGGACTCGCACGTAGTCGACTGTGGTTCACGTCCCAGATCCGGTGGCTTAAAACTCATCCTGGGCATGTGTGCATGCATGCCCAAGATCCCAAGAAGAGAATGGAGGAGAAGGGATTGTTGCGTGACCATCCCCCCAGGGGGTGATTTCTCGCTTTCTGTCTCTATGTCTCTCTCTGTCTGGCGAGCGCACACGCCCTATAGCAAAAACCTCTCCAATATATATATATCCAGTGATATTAGAAAATCCAGTGATATTAGAAAATTTTTAATTTAAGAGACCAGAAGATGGCATAATAGTTTCATCACTGAACTCCGATTTAGTAGACTGTGGTTCAAGTCCTGAACCCAGCAACTTAAAACTCATGCCGGGCATGTGTGCATGCATGCCCAAGATCCCAAGAGGAGAATGGAGAAGAAGAGATTGCGGCTTTGGCATCCCCCTTGAGGGTTTATTTCTCACTTTCCCATCCCCCTTGAGGGGTTATTTCTCACTTTCTGTCTCTCCATCTCTCCAGTGAGCACACTTACCCTATAGCAAAAATCTCTCAAAGGAAAAAAAAAAGAAATAAAAGAAAATTTTTAATTTAAGTAAATTTTATTGTGCTATGGATCTGTTGTTCCTGTTGCTCTGCATACTCTGCCACATTACATATTACAGACCTCAATCTTCAATTTACAGATTAATTTTCTTACTGGTGGCTACCTGAATGTCATCAGGTCTCTGATACAAAGGTCAACACTGCAATGTTTGTCCTTAAAGCTATTTCCTCTTACAGACTCTGTGACAATTACTTCATGAAAAATGGGATTTTTGAGCATTCCATTATATAAAGCAGAAGCAAATCAAGTAGTACAATTTTTGCAGAATGATCACTTTAGTTTACACTGCTTTCAAATTGAACATTCTTCTTGCCATATTCTCACCAAAAAAATAAATAGTACTAATAAACTTGAAGGTTTTTGTTAACTGGGAATGTAAAGTACGTAGTCATCATTATTTTAACTTCATGATTCCTCCGAAATTTCTCCAGATACATGTTAACTATTCAGAACTTTTCATCTGTATATTGCTTACTCAAAACATTAACTTTTTCTTTTTTTTTTGGAGAAGTTTTTGCTATAGGGTGTATGTGCTCGCCAGATAGACAGAGAGAGACAGAGAGACAGAAAGCGAGAAATCACCCCCCATGGTGATGGCCATGCTGCAATCCCTTCTCCTCCATTCTCCTCTCAGGATCTTGGATATGCACGCACACGTGCCCGGTGTGAGTTTTAAGCCACCGGGTCTGGGACGCGAACCACGGTGGATTATGTGGGAGTCCAGCAACATAGCCATTACGCTAACTGCTGGTCCCAAAACATTAACTTTTTAAAAATGTGCTTTCTTTCTTTTGACTTTGTTACATTATTTTTTTATTTTAAATATCAGTATGTAGTGAGTTTAATTTAAAGAACAGTTCTACAGTGACATGTATAAAAAGTTTGTATTTAGTGACAATTATTATAAAAATTATTTTTGATGTTACAAAATCTATATTTGTGTGATTTGTGTGCTTGGGTATTTTGGTCAAGAAAACTTTCTCTAGTATAAATACAAAGAAATATTCTCCTGCATGCTCTTCTTTTCACTTGATAACTTTATTTTCACTTAATCTATTGTAATTCTCCCTTGTTTTGTTTAAGAATTAAACACTCAGCATGGTTAGAGTGGCAGAGGTGGAGGGTCCCACTGTGTGATCCTGGAGGCGTATAGGAAGACCTTAGTTTAGATCCTGGGATGAACTGGACATTTCAGGAGCACCCATAGGTGCTAGCAGACTGCCTGGGGGTGGTGGGAAGGTGAGGTCCTGTCAGCAGCACCTGCCTTCCTCTCTTTTCCTCACTCTTTCATGAAATAAATAAATGAACGCTTTTAAAAATTTAACCTTCAGGCCAGCAGGTGGCATGGAAGTTAAGGTGCTGGATCCCACAGGGCTAACTGTGCAGTTTGAGTCCTGGACCCAACAGCATAAAAATCACACCTAGCACATGTACATGTGTGGCCAAAAGTCTCAAAATGAGAATGGAGTAGAAAGGATGGCCGAGTGTCCATCCCTCCTGGGGGTGATTTGGCCCTTTCTCCCTTTCTCTCTCACATTCTGTCTTTGGAAAGTACACCATCCTATAGCAAAAAAAACATTTTTTAAAATTAATTTAATTGGGCACATTCAAGCTGCTGGCAGACAGGGGGTAGGTTATGCCTGATGCCAAGGACCAAGTAGGTGGTCAGCAAAGATTAGCTTTTCTTGTTCTCAGAGACCCTAGAAATGTAATTCCCTATGTCTCAGTCACCTTGTCTATAAGATAGGAATGGAAATGCCCCCTCTGGCACAGTAGTCTTGTGACTTAGGTATCTGACACACATCAAACCTTGAGTATCTGGTGTGTGAATATGCGCTCCAGTGCTGCCTGTTAACCTTGAGGGGTTGAAGAAAAAGTCTGCTGTAGTGTGAGTGTCCTCATAGAATCTAGTGTTGAAATCGGTACCCAGAGTTGTGGTGCTGCAAGGAGTGGCCTATGGCAAGTGTTTGGGACACAGGAGTGGATTCCTCATGAAGAGATTAATGCCACCTCCACAGATGGCACATGTCCCCCCAGTCAGGGCTACAGAGAGCATGCTGCTGTGATGCAATCAGCTGCTGGGGCCCCTCTCTCTTTGCATGCGCCTGTTACTGTTTCTGCTCTTCTCCACCCGGCAAAGCGGCATGTGGCCCTCCCTAGAGCTGAACAGATGATGTGACCCCAGTCAACAAAATGGTGAGCCAAATAAAACACTTTTCTTAAAAAAAAAAAAAAAATTGTCAGAGGGTGTATGTGCTCATAAAAGAAAAAGAGAGAGAGAGAGAGAATGCATCCCCCAATGCGGTGTGGTCCGCAGCAGTACTTTCTCCTCCATTTCTCTACTCTGTTGGAATTTGGGAAATGCATGCTCTCACATGTGGTGTGTTTTTCAAGCCACTGGAAATCGAACTGCACAGTAGGCCATGTGGAATCCAGCTCCCTTAACCACTAGGTCACAGAGTTAGCCCAAAGCTCTTTTCTTTATAAATCACCCAGTCTCTGTGTTCTGATTAGAATCTGTCAGAGCAATACTCACAGAGTAAGGCAGACGATGCCTGCTCTGTGCACAGACTTCAGGGAGGAAGGCAGCTCCTTCCCTCTCATTTCTGAGGAGGGTGGTCTGTTCTCTCAGCCCTGCTGTGTCCTTGAAGAAGAGGTCTCAGTGAGCTAATTCAGAGGCAAAAATGAAGGAAGAGCACATGGCTGGGTGGGGAATAGCAGCCAGGAGCCCTGATGCACGTCAAGAGCCAGAAGGACAGAGGTGGGTATGTTTCCTTCTCTTTTGGAAACAAGGTAGAGTCTGTATAGAATACTAACAAAAACTGATTTAAAAATTTATTTTTTAAAGAAATCAACACAGTAAAAGCTAATTTTTTGACACATGTAAAATCATATATCTGAAGCCCAAAACAACAATACTAGTAAACACTTGGGTTAAAGAAAAAATGATGGAGAAATAGAAAGAAAATGTTTATAAGTATTTCAAATTGACTTTTTCTGTTTAAGAGAGAAAGATTTTTGCTATAGGGCACATGCACTTGCCAGAGAGACAGAGAGACAGAAACCAATAAATCACCCCCAGGGGATTGGCCACACTGTACTTTTGTCTCCTCCATTCTCCTCTTGGGATCTTGGGCATGCATGTGTATGTTTTTTAAACCGCTGGGTCTGGGACTTGAACCATGGTTGACTACCTACGTGGGAGTCCAGTGATTCCATGTGCCATGTGATGATTCTTCAAATTGATTTTAAGAAAAATTTGGAAAAGTTGATTATACAATTTAAGAATAAAGATCCATAAATAGGGAATCAGTTTCCAAACATCAGGAAAGAAGACCAAAATGCGAATACTAATCCTATCAAATATTTATAAAAACACAATATAAATTTGTAATTAAAAAATATAGTACTGTACCAGATATAGGCAAATATATATACAGAAAAGAATAGAGTCCAATCACACCAGCACTTAGCATAATGGCTATGTCGTTGGACTCCCACGTAATCCATCGCGGTTTGCATCCCGGACCTGGTGGCTTAAACTCACACCGGGCATGTGTGTGTGCATGCCCAAGATCCAGAGAGGATAATGGAGGAGAAGTGATTGTGGCGTGGCCATTCCCCCTGGGGGGTGATTTCTCACTTTCTGTCCCTCTATCTCTCTCTGTCTGTCTGGCGAGCACATGTGTCCTATAGCAAAAACAAACAAACAGAAATAGAGTCCAATCTCCAAGTGCCATGTAAGTATTGAAACATGAGGTGCAAATACCTTTCATTTGGGAATACATGGAATGTTTTGCATATGATGTGGGGGCAATACCAATACACCAATTAGTGCAAAAGTAAGTTAATGTTATTTTAAGTATCTCTCCATGGCCAAAGGAGTAATGCTCTAGGGTTGCCCAGTGTCACTCATCCACAAGGGGCAAGACAAGACCTTGGACTAGGTCTAGCAGTTCTCCCACTCTGTACCTGCCCTGTCCCGTATTTCTTCCTGACACAGTTTAGGATTCCTAAGGTCCATATAAGACATGCATGAGGTGAAAGGGAGCAGGAGGAGGATATAGACTAAAAAGAGAAAAATCTGGTTGAAGGATCTGACTCAGCACAGAGAACATCAGAACTAGAGCGGGAGGGACCAGCAGTTGGCGTAATGGCTATGTGGCTGGACTCCCACGTAGTTGACCACAGTTTGAGTCCCGAACCCAATGGCTTAAACTAATGCCAGGTGCATGTGTGTGCATGCCCAAGATCCTGAGAGGAGAATGGAGGAGAAGGGATTGCAGCATGGCCATCCCCCCTGGGTGGGGGATTTCTCGCTTTCTGTCTCTCTGTCTCTCTCTGTCTTTTTGGTGAGCACATGCGCCCTATAGCAAAAACCTCCCCCTCCCAAAAAAAAAAAAAAAGAAGAAGAACTAGAGTGGGAGATTCATTGTGTTGATTCTAGGCCCCATTCTCACATACTGCACTCACTAATCTATGACCCATTTCGGACTGCATGCTCTGGACCATGTTATGCTCAACAGGGATTCAGTGGGAAGGAGAAAAAAAGAAGACCCTACTTTCTGGAAAAAAACTTACCTGCTATGACCCTGAAGGTGGCAAAGACTCGGCCTTTGGAACATACAAGCAGCCCGATGCCTTTCCACCGAGGGCAAACCCTGATGCTCTGGAGGGGTAATTGTGACATGAGCCACTAGTCTGGTAGGGAACCAGAGATAGAAGCCTTGAACAGGGTGACAGGTACTGCCTAACACCATTTGGGGTCCATGGGAAAGTGGAGGCTCGTTGCGGCCCAGCATTTTAGATTTAACAAAAAAGCATGGAATCTGGAATGATGTGAAAACTCACAGCTGATAAAGAGTTGTATGTAATACACACTTCAACCACCAACAAGATTAATATCCTCCTACAGATGATAAGTGAATGTCAGATTGAAATGATTTTGGAATCTTGTGCTTTATCTGATGAATGATTTTTATATGGCTGTTATGCTGCTGAGTAATTTTCTAGAATACAAATGCATACTTATCACACAGCCATACTGTTGCAGAATTTATTCTACCATCAGAGGAATGGTTAAAAGACCAACCACATATTCAGATGGCTGGTGGATTAGAAAGTTCGTTTATACCCCTGCTGTAGAGGTGTACAAGGTAGGAGACTGATGAAGGAACCAGGGGGTGCATGCAAGGTCTGTATTTAGTTTTTGGTTTTAGATTGATGTAGTCAGGCTTGGCATGGTGTCATAAGCCCATGATTCTAGCTAACCTGGTACAGCAAGACCATGTCAGAAATGCTATTCTCTCCCTCACTCTCTCTCATAATAAATATGTTTTAAAATTCACTTTAATAAGGGTCAATAGGTGGCATGGTGGTTAAGGTGCTGAACTTCCACATGGCTAACCGCAGTTGTAGTCCCAGACCCAGCAGCTTGAAAAACACGCAGTTGTAGCCCCAGACCCAGCAGCTTGAAAACCATACCAGGTGTGTGTGCATGCATACCCCAAATCCCAGGAGAAGAATGGAGAAGGGATTGCAGCTTGGCCAGCCCCACCTGGGGAATGATTTTGTACTTTCCCTCTCTCTGCCTCTCTCTGTCTCTTTCTAGAGAACACATGTACCCTATGGTAAAAATCTAAAAAAAAAAAAAAAGCTTAATAAAAGCAACTCTAAAAACAAGCTTGTAGACTTAAATAAAGAAGGCTCATTTTATTGTCTTTTCTCCATTCTCAAATACATACCTAACTTCACAATTTAAAAATACTACAAATTAAGACCAGCAGTTGGCGTATGGCTATGTTTCTGGACTCCCGTGTAGTCGACTGTGGTTCGAGTCCTGGATCCGGTGGCTTAAATTCACACTGACTGCGTGTGTGTGTGTGCCCAAGATCCCTAGAGGAGAATGGAGAAGGGATTGCAGCGTAGTCATCAATGGGGGGTGATTTCTCGTTTTTTGTCTCTCTGTCTCTCTCTGTCTTTCTGGCGAGTACACGCACCCTATAGCAAAAACTTCTCACCCCCAAAACAAACAAACAAACAAACAAACAAAAAATTAATGCTCAATGTCAAGCAGAAATAATACAAAGCCTCCTTTCATGTAAAAATAACTTTAAGAGATTCTATGGAGAAGCTGGAAGTTGTTACATATATTACCAAAAATTTTATAAGGTAAAGAGAGTACAAAAAAGCACAGATTGAACAGTCCTATTTTTTAAAAATGCCAAATCTGAATGCTCAAAATCTGAAAATCTTTGAGTACAGATGTGATGATAATGCAAGCAGAAAATTTCACATCTAACATCGTGTGATGGGTCATAGTCAAAGCACTATAATACATGTGAGTAAGGGATGCATAAAACATAAATGAATTATGTGTTTAGACTTGAGTCTAATTTCCAAGCTATTTTATTATGTAAATGAAAATGTTTGCAGTCTGAAAAAATTTAAAATCTAAAATACTTCCGGTCCCAAGTATTTTGAGTAAGGGATGTTCAACCTATAAAACAGTGAGCGACCCCCACGTCCTCAGAGCAGTACATGAAGAAAGTACTGTAATACGTTCTGCCAAGCTAGTGTCCAGATACCTAGAGGCAGTTCTCAGGACTTGTTCAAATGGTACTCTCAATAAAAATAATGACAACACAACATGGAGGTACTTTAGTGTGTGTGTGTAAGTGTGTGTGTGTGTGTGTGTGTGTGTGTTTATACATGTCTATGCAAAGTTCTCAACACCATTTTTTTTTTCTTAAGATGATCTATTGGTACTTTTTAGATTACATGTTTACTTTTTGCTCAATAAAATCTTTACTTTTATGAAATAAATTATGATTATAAATATTTAGTGGTTCTCTTTTCTCCTTTAAATATAAAAAGGAAAGAATTTTTTCTCTGGCAAAATAAAGATTTATTGTTCTGAAAATTAATTTTTTTCTTTTTTAGTTTGTGCTATAGGATGCATGTGCTTGCCAGAGAAAGAAAGAGAGTGAAAGTGAGAAATCACTCCCCAACAACTCCTGGGCTGGGGAGATAGTTACTCCGCAATCCCTTCTTCTCCATTGTCCTCTTGGGATTTCGGACATGTATGCACATGGGCCCAGATTGCTTTTCAAGTTCCTGAAGTTTGAGATTCTAATCGAGTCACCAGTTATGTGGGGTAACACTGCCTTAACCACCATCCCACTGGCTAGTCAAAATTCTTTAAAATGTTACAGGTCCAGGAAGTAAGAAATATTCTTTCACTGTCGCTATTGGATTTACTTACTACTCTTGTTGCATATGAAGCCATCCCCTTCAGGGTTAAAACACGTTTTCAGAAATGCTAACTGGGGGCTGGGTGAGATGTGTGGGAAACTCTCCTAGAGTAATTGGCCTGATTTGATCAATCCTGATGATCACTTTACCTAATACCCATGGTCTATTGGGAAAAGTGAACTTTTGACCTGTATTTGAGCTGCTTTTTTCTCTATGGCTTATAAGTCTCTGAACTCCTCTTCACTAGGTTATTTTTCTGGACTTACATTTAGTTCATATTCTTCCAAAAGAAAATAAAGAACATAATAATTAAAGTATTCAGTTCGTAGATGGAATTTGGAGAAAAATCTATTAATTTTACACATTTCTTGACTAAAGCAAATGGTTCTGACAAGCTTACTACCTAATCTCTTTCAAAGCAATGAGTTTCTCATTGATCTGTAGGCTGTTAGCCCTGGGAAAGCAGAGTAAAAAAGAATCAGTTACCATGAAAATGAATTCACAGCAATAATTTTGGAAACTCACAATGAAAAATAGCAAATAAAGAGATGATTATGAATTACTATGGGTTTCTAACTTTGAAAATAATTTACAGAATGATAAACAAGTGAATTTGTCCAATAAATGAGTATAAATATATATTAATGTTTATACAAATGACAAATATTTAACAATAATTTTTGGAACAAAGAGCAGAGAATGCTATAAATGCATTTAAAGTGTTTTTATCATCACAAATCTAGGTCACATTATTCATTGATTTTATTTAGATTTTAGCCCATCAAATACAATCAATGCATATCTTTTTCTCTTCACTAAGTGTAAATATCTTATTTAAAATAAAATTAGATCATTTTATTTTAAATGTTCTTCTGTACTTGTTCTGATTTTATTAAGTGTTAAGTTATTTTGAGTAAATCATAATTTATGAAAATTTTAATATTTGGGAAGTTACCTGACATGCAGATGGAATCTATTTCTAGGGATATACCCAAGCATGCTATACTTTCTGCATATTTATTTCTTCTCCATCATCATTAAAGCCTTATTACATGTATCATGAAAATGTCACTGAGCTGATAAATATGGATCAATGAACATCGAATATATGACCTTTGAATTAAACAAGAAAAGAAAAAGAAAAGAACCAACATTTCTTGCTTGAATATTATATACCAGGTGGGCGTTCTGTTATGGATATTACATATATATGTGCACACACACACACATATACATACATATGTTTAAGTAATCATAATAACCTCATAAATTATCATAATTATCCTTATTCATAGCAAAGAAAAGCTTATAAAGATAAAAGATATTTTAAATGAAATATGAAACATATTTATTAATGTAGACAGGGAATTCAAACCCAGAGTCATCCTGCCTTCTGCTTCCATCTATGAATAGCTTAGAACAAAACCTCCTGCCAAGAAAATATTAAAGCTAATGAAAATTAAAGCAAACAAACAAAGAACAGTTTGGAGGACTCTTGAAGCAGACGAGAAAGCCCACATCTGAAGGGTTTAGATCTTGAAGAGAAAGGATGGCAAAGAAGAAAGTCTCACATTTACACTGACTTTTTTCACTTTGGACATTTACAAATTCCCAAAGACATAAAGGCTCAACAGAAAGCAAAGATTATTTTGGCTGGCTCATTGGGATGGGAAAGAAAAAATATTAGAGGTTACAGTTACCATGGTAGCAGGAACTTAAGAAACCAAGATGAGAGAAAAGGGAGTCCCATAGAAGGGAACTTCCATTTGATATGTCTGTCCCTTCACATCATAGCCAATCACTAATCTTTGCATGAAAGGGTTAAAAATCAAGAAATTTAGAGGAAAATGGTTGATAAAGTCCAAAAACCTAAACAGAGCTTTTAACAATCTGCTAGTGCATGGATGACAAGAAAGAGACCCTTCTGTCCACCCAGGGAAGGAGACATGAATGATATAGACATTTAGTTAAGACTGCAGTAAATGTGTCCCCTAGTTGTAAGAAGTAGAAGTAGGCCAGCCATACAAATCTTTTTTTTTTTGGAAAGGTTTTCGCTTTAGGGCGCATGTGCTCACCAGACAGACAGAGAGAGACAGAGAGACAGAAAGTGAGAAATCACCCCCCTGGGGGAATGGCCATGCTGCAATCCCTTCTCCTCCATTCTCCTCTCAGGATCTTGGGCATGCACGCATACGCACCCGGCATGAGTTTTAAGCCACCGGGTCCGGGATGTGAACCGTGGTCGACTACGTGGGAGTCCAGCAACATAGCCATTATGCTAACTACTGGTTCCCTACAAATCTTGAAATGAATTTAGAAAAATCTGCCTCAGGGTCCAGCAGATGGCATGTTGGTTAAGGTGCTAGACTCCCACATGGTCAACTATGGTTCAAGTCTAAGACCCAGCATCTTGAATATCATGCTGGGTGCATGTGTGCACATACCCAAAAAATCCAGAAGGAAAATAGAGAAGAGATTGTGTCATGGATGATTCTTCACTTTCCCACTCACTGTCTCTCTTTGTCTCTTTTACGAGCACATGAGACAAAAATCTTTAAAAAGGAAAGAAAAGCTTACCTCAAACTGAATCAAGAGGCTCTGCCCATATGCCACCTGCCTTACAAATGAATAATAAAGTTTCTCTGAAGATAGATGACGTTATTTAGCAGCTCTATTTATTTTTCTGTGTGTGGGGGGCACAAAGTAATTAACATTCAATTAAAAATTACTCATGAGACCAGCAGGTGGTGTGGTGTTAAGACACTACATTCCTTGGGAACCAGCAGTTAGCTTAATGGCTATGTCACTGGACTCCCATGTAGTCAACCGTGGTTCGCGTCCCGGACCCAATGGCTTAAAACTCATGCCGGGCGTGCGTGCGTGCATGCCCAAGATCCTGAGAGGAGAATGGAGGAGAAGGGATTGTGGCGTGACCAGCCCCCCCTGAGGGGTGATTTGTTGCTTTCTATCTCTATGTCTCTCTCTGTATGTCTGGCGAACGCACGCGCCCTATAGCAAAAACCGCTCCAAAAAAAAAAAAAGACACTACATTCCCACATCCCCAATGGTGGTGGGATTCCTAGACCCAGTAGCTCAAATTCATGCTGGGTGCATGTGCGTGCATGATCAAAATCCCCAAAGGAGAATGGAGAAGAAATTGCAGTGAGACCATCTCTCCTGGGAGGATTTTTTCTCACTTTCCCTTTATCTGTTTCTCTGTTTCTCTCCAGTGTACATACATGCCCTATGGCAAATACCTAAAAAGAAAATTACTAGTTATGACAATATACAGGAAGAGATTATCAAAGCCCAAATGAAAAAGATAGACAATAGAAGTAAACCACCAGTGATCAAGATTTTTGAGTCATAAGAAGCAAACCTTACTTTCATGTTGATAAAAATACTCAAAATATCACAAAAATAGATAAGATGCTGAATAATTTTACCAGAGACTTGACACTTAAAATGGAATCAATTTTATTTTTAGACCAAAAGTGAAACTTCTGAAATTGAAAACTTAAAATGTGTGCTTAACAACAAAAGGGAGAAAGATCAAGTGAATATTGTTCAGTAAAATGGAGAGCATTACCTATTTCTCTTTGTAAGTTCATTACAGGCCAGCCCTGTTGCCTAGAGGTTATGGGAGACAGATTCCACATGGCCAAACACAGCTCCAACACAGGCCCAGCATCCTTGAAAACATCCTGAGCACATGTGTGTGCATGTCCCTAATCCCAACAGGATGGAGAAATGGAGAAGGAACTGCAGCATGACCATGACCCATTAGTGGGTGCTTTCTTCCTCTCTTCCATCTCTTTTTCTGTTTCTCTGTGTTGAGTGGTTGTACTCTCACAATTTAAAAAGAAGAAGAAGAAGAAAAGAAGAAGAAAAGAAGAAGAGGAAGAAGAAGAAGAAGAAGAAGAAGAAGAAGAAGAAGAAGAAGAAGAAGAAGAAGAAGAAGAAGAAGAAGAAAAGAAGAAGAAGAAGAAGAAGAGGAAGAAGAAGGGACGACGACTTTTCACTTGCTTTTAGTTTGTGAAGAGATTTGTCAGGTTTTTTTGTGACTGAGATTTCACATGGGAATTCAGCATAAATATCACCAGTTTAGAGACTTTCTCTGATCATACTAGGTCTCCTCCTATGCCACCTACCTATACATTATGCTGTAGTTTCTTCTTTCTTTCTGTCCAAACACTATCTAGTGCAGAAAAACTATAGCTTATAAAAATGATGACTTTAAGAACAACTTTTTAAAAAGAATTATCCATTAACTTATTTATTATTATTATTTAATTTGACCAGAGAAAGACAGACAGAGAGAGGGGGGAAAGTGAGGAAGCAAGAGAACCATTTTTAATGTGTAGCTTAAGCTTTAAGCTCCTTCTTCCTTATCAGTGTAATAATGATACCAGCACACAAGTTAAATATTGTTACAGACTAAGCGAGATAAAGCATGTAAAGTGCCTAGATCAATGAGAAAGCTGAGTTCTCATATGATCAAAGGGTAAAACAATATGTTGTTGAAGAGTTGAGGGCATTTGAGGAAATAAGTAAAAACCTATGGACTAGTTCATCTGAAAACAGTTGCAAGACGGTGAAGAATATAATAATGGATGTAATGTCAGATGTCTTGGGCCCAAGTCTCATGCAACTGGTTACCTGTGTGGTGACGTTGGTCTGGCAATTTTTAGAATTATAAATTAAGGATAATGTGTACCTCATAACTCTGAGATGGAAAACAAAACGATGTAATGTAGAGCTGGTATTATTATTGAATCTTCTCATAATATAAATCCCCAATTCACTGACCATTCCAAGGTATATAAAAATTTTCCTTTGTTCAAATATTGAGCAGCACTTCTCTTCTAAGATTTAGCAATGCATATTTTGAAAATCTATTTCTTTTTCACTGCATCTTGATCAAGTGGATAAAGATACAGAATGGAGGTACATGTTTGGGAGTTAGCCAAAATCACATTGATTTTATAATTAAATGCTATTTCCTACATGAAGCATTTAATTCTCTGATGTTCATGTATTGAAAATGATGTTGCTACATTAAAAAGAAAGTAAATCACCATTCACTTCCTTACATAAAATATTATTAAGGTTGGCTTGAAATCAATGAAGAGATCACTTATGAAAAAAAATGACATGTTTCTTTTATTTACTGTCTTAAGAAGATGTATTCAAAGTTGATTTTGGACTCTTCTTAAGGTAAGGAATCTGTTAAAACTAATCAACATTGCCTTTGTAGCTTGAAAGGAGGCACAGTCAATATATAAACAAATGGAATAGCTAGGTTCCAGAAAAACTTTATTCATAAGAACAGGCAGCTGACCCATGTGGTATAATATTTTTTTCAGAGAGATTTTTGCTATAGGGTACATGTGCTTGCTGGCAAGACAGAGATAGAAAACGAGAAATCACCCCTCGGGGAATGGCCACGCAGCTATTCCTTCTCCTCCATTCTCCTCACGCACACACACGTGCCCAGTGTGTTTCAAGTCTCTGGGTCCAGAACGTAAACCATGGTCAACTATGTGGAAGTCCAGTGACGTAACCATTATACCATCTACTAGTGCCTCCCCTCATTAGGGAACAATTTTAAATTATTTAAATTCAAACAATTTAAAATTGTTATAAAAAATAGATGAGGAAATTTTGCCTTTAAAAAATTATACAAATTCATGATTTAAAAAAGTTTTACAGATACTCCAAACTCTATCTAAGATCAAAAAAAGAAAAAAACAGATTTTTACTTACAGCAGAAATTTACTAGCTGGAAATCTGCTCCTCTGGCTCATCCCTAAACTATATGAATGGTCCATATAGTAAGGTGTGGCCATGTGTGGCCATGTGCCTGCATTTTAGACAACAGAAATGAACAAAAGTTTTAGGTCACTTATAGTCTTGTGTCATAAAAATCTCCCATGTCGTTTCCTTACATATCCATCTGTTTGCAGATGCACAGGTTCCAGGACAAGATGAAGACTCCACAGTATGAAAGTAGCCTAAGTAGCCTGAGTTGCTAAGAGACCATGAGAAACAAAACCCTTAGCTCCAATCTTGTCATCAACTGAACTCTATATGCATGACAAATAATGCCCATTTTGTTGATTAACTGAAATATTGACGCTGATATTTTGCCAATCAGAATTAACTACCATCAAACATAAATGGCATGAAAAACCCAAAATGTAGAGCATCGACTCATTGGGTTGGCAGCAGGTGGTGAAGACAGATATCATAGGTCTGTGACTGGAGCCTCCTGCTCTGTTTTACATACTTGTAAAATGAAGACCTGACAAACATTAGAGGTCAGATTACATGACAACTAGAGCTGTCATTCTAGAGAAAGGGTCTGGAAAACTAAAATGCATGGTGGATATTTCTGGTTGCTTCTAACAAAACATTACAAAAATGAAATGAGCTCATGATTGGCTGGCTGTCACAAGAGGTCAAGGGCTGGACAGTTAGAAAAAGATGACTATTAGAGGACAAATAATAGGTGAAAAAAATAACATGAGTACCAAAGGACCAGTAATATCTCTTAGTTAAATCACATGCTGAGTCTTAGAGCAAAAATCAGGTTATCAGATTAAGGAGGTTGCCTTCCCACACAGAAGAACATTTTTAAAAGCACTACATTTTCTGCCATTAACGAGAAGGGAAAGGAAGGAGAGAAAAGGGAGGAAAGAAAGAGAGAAAGAAAGAAAGAAAAAGAGAAATGAGGGTTGAAAAAGAAAGAAGGAAATCACACATGAGAATTATGCGTAGAAAAAGTTTTGGATGTGGTTACTGGCACAGAAGATGGCTAGCAGGAAATCACTTCAAAGTCTCAGAAGTTTTGAGGGGCTTTTATTTCTACAGAAACCACAAACTTAAATTGAAAAATATTTTAATGTCCAAGCTTTAAAACAACTTTTGGACCCAAAGGTAAGAAGGAGATTGTGAAAACTCTCCAGTCCCCCAAGATGATGAAAAAGAAAGAACCACCCATAGGGTAAAGCTGCAAGCATTTGAAGAATACCTCCCAGAAAGCAGAATCCAGATAGGTTTGAACTGGTCTCTCATTCTCTTTTTTCCAACTGAGAACCTACCGCAAATGTGTGCAATAAAATAGAACTATTTCTAATAGACTCCATTCAAACAATGAAAAAAAGTTTCTGATCATTATTAAATAGAGCAAAATATAACAATGATCCAACTCACAAAACTGCATGTATGTATGTGTGTGTACATGCATTGATATTTGTCTACATACATATATATAAGGATGGCTTAGAGCCAGTGAAAATAAAGTAGACTAATTTTTTGGTTTCACAATTTCAGACAGCTTTAAAAAGTTAGTACATTTGAAAAGGTAAATGGGGAAAAAAATGGAAACATCAGTGGACTTCAAGTTCATTTCATATAACGAATGACAAGGGCCATTGAAAGTAAGAAAAGCTTTATGAATACAGTGCAGCGAGGAAAGTAAAGGCAAGGACAAATGCACGCTTACCTTGGATGCCATATGACAATGCACCCAGATCCTTGACAGGTGATAAAGACACAGCTTGGCACAATCAGCAATTATTTTTGGCACCTACAAAAGAGGTAGTGAAGCAGAAAAATCTGTCCAAGAATTAATCTGCAGCTGCACAACAGCAATGCTTCATCATCTCCAGGCTGTGACACGAAGCTCAAACAGGTACGTGGAAGTTCTTTAAATATCAGACCAGCAGAATAAAATTTTAACTGTTCAGCCAAGGACAGGTATTAATAAATACATAATTATATAAAGACAGAAATAGATTTTTATACATTTTATTTTTACATTTAGTAGTCTCAAGAATAAAAAATGAATTTGCAAGCACGATCTCTTCAAGAAACCTTATTGCGGGAACCAGCAGTTGGCGTAATGGCTATGTCGCTGGACTCCCACGTAGTCGACCACGGTTCGCGTCCCGGACCCGGTGGCTTAAAACTCACGCCAGGCGCATGTGCATGCATGCCCAAGATCCCGAGAGGAGAATGGAGAAGAAGGGATTACGGCATGACCATCCCCCCTGGGGGGTGATTTCTCACTTTCTGTCTCTATGTCTCTCTCTGTCTGTCTGGCAAGCTCATGCGCCCTATAGCGAAAATCTCTCCAAAAGAAAAAAAAAAAAAAACAAGAAATCTTATTGCAAACAATGCAAAGTGATTTCATGGCTTTTAGTAGCACAGCATTTTTTACACTGGGATTTATTATCATTAAGAAGTTTGGTGCATCTAGTTCAGGTCATTGATAAAGCTACTTTTTCAAATACAGGCATGGATGCCAAGGTATGTTTCTCAGTCACTTTTGTCATCACTTATTAGAAATTACCTCCATTTTCTAGTTTTCACAAAGGAAGATACACAGATACATAGACATAGAGGACATTTTGCCATATGCCCCCTTTGTACATTAAAACTTGCCATCACTTTAGGAAAAATAATCAAATTTTTTTGATTATTGAGCTGAGCATTACCCAAGTAGTTCAATGTTTCAACTTGATATCCAGTAACACTTTAAGAAAATGAGAAGAAATGAGAATTACTTTGAGAAGGAATTTGTAGAATCACAAGTACACAGTAAATTGAATATTTGAGTACAAGAAAAAGATACGGCATTCATTTTTTAGTATTATAGTTTAATCAGGTCACTAAAAGTATTTTCCTTTAGCAAAACTAATCAAGTGTTACATCTTTTCTTTCTTTTATTTTTTTCTTTCTCTTCCTCCTACTGAATCATTATTGTTTTAAGCGACATGACACTATCCACCCCTCAGGATGAAATTCAATAACTAATGCATACACAGTAGTCCACTCATGCATTTAAATCACTGATAAATTCTAGGACCTCTATTGATTTTAAGAAACATCATGTAAAAAAGACAAATTGCTTAACAACTGATATTCAAGAGAGTGAATGTTTAAAGATATCTCTACTTCATCTAAAATAGTTTTCAAGTTAGAGTATTTTATTATAAGGACCAGCAGATGGCATAATGGTTAAATCACTGAAGTCTCACATAGTAGACCATAGTTGAAGTCCCAGACCCAGTGGCTTAAAACTCACGCTGGGTACATGTACATGCATGCCCAAGATCCTAAGAGGAGGATGGAGGGGAAGGGGTTTGGCATGGCCCTCCCCTCTGGGGGGGTAATTTCTCATTTTCTCTTTCTGTCTCTCCGGGGAGCACACATACTCTTTAGCAAAAATTTCTCAGTTGTTTTTTTTTTTTTTTTAAGAATATTTTATTATATTCCCAAATTACTTTTCTTTGTTTTACTCAATGAATCATCTTTAGAATTCTTTGCACATTCAAAAAACATCTCATGCAATGCTATCTTGCTATCTTATACCTTGGACTTGCATTTTAGTGTTTGTGTGAGTATTACGAACCGAGCCAAAAATGCAGGATATAATCTCACATTTCTTCATATGTGAGTCTTACTCAAATCAGTTGAAGCTGCTCAAGGGTAATCAAGCATACAACTGGAGTTAATAATTTTCATTTAGCTGTAATATTATTGCTTTTTGAATGCTGGCTTCTTGCCTTGTGCATTATGTATTTTTGTTATGCTTAGCTTGCTTAAAATCATAAGTTTAAATCATTTGTAACTGAATATCATGACTAGAAAATATTCACCCTTCACCCACTTCTTGACTTCATCCTCTAACTTCATATATTCAGGAGTAATTTGTCTTCTCAACTAACTAGGACCTCATTTTAAATAAAGCTCACAGTCACCCTAAGATTCCTCATCTCTGACTTCTGTCTCCTCTCCAAATCCTTAGAAGCAGCCAGTGCTGCTGAGCATTACCAAAGAAATTGTTGAACATTACTCAGGAAAATTTTCATCTCGGTCAATTGGGTCCTTCAGGAATTCATGCTGTTTAACCAACACTACTGATAGACAATCTTGCTTTGTTTTTGTTTTTAATTATTTTGTTTCTTCCAGGAGAGAAAGAGATAGATAGAAAAAGACAGACATTCCCTTGGTCTTCAAGTCGTGATCCACGCCAGCAACAACCAGCCCTGATCACTGACACAAGCATGCATGCCTGGCTTGAGGGAGCCTTCAGGACACAAACCTGGCACCTTCCCATATGGGTCTAACAACATTATCACTGCTCCAACATCTGCACCAACATCTGACAATCTTAAGGGCAAGATTCAAGGCTGACTTGTGTGTTTGTGTCACTGTTTCAGTCTCAGAGACTGAAATTCCCACATGCTAGATGCTTAATAAATAATTGATAAATAAATATGTTGCAACTTCCAAATGATATCCAATTTTTTTTCCCTAACTCCACCATTCCTGACTCTTAAGATCATTTAAAATGTTTTCCCATTTCTTTCACTCTTCTTTTTAATTTATAAGCATTTGAGATGAGAGAAGTTAGGATTACTCCTGTTGAATAACTTTCAATTTATCAGACACTTTTTTTGTTCGTTTTTTTTTCCTCAAAAAGAAACACTCTGTACTTGAGCACATACTGTTACATTTTTATTTCTTTATGTGTAGTCAATTAAAAAAAATACAGGTATTTGAGACTGTGTTCTGTTATCCCATTCCAGCTGTCATCATTTATATTTTTCTTCTCATTCTTATCTCTATTGAAGCAGATGACCATAAAAATAAGAATGTAATTTTTAGATCATTTTGGCCTATCTTTCTCTGTTTAATCAATGAAGTAATCAAGACAGATATGATGAAATGGCATTTTGGAGGTCACAGGCAAAATAGTTCCATGGCCATATTTGTAAGAAGTATTCCAGGCATCTATTTTTGAATTTTTTTTAAGAGAAAGATTTTGGCTATAGGGCACTCATGCTCACCAGAGAGACAGAGAGACAGAGAAGTAGAAAGTAATAAATCACCCTTCGGGGGGATGACCATGTTGCAATCCCTTCTCCTCCATTCTCCTCTTGGGATTTGGGGTATGCATGCACACACACCTGGCATGAGTTCAAGTCACTGGGTCCAGGCCCTGAACCACAGTCAACTATGTGGGAGTCCAGTAATGTAGCCATTACGCCATCTACTGGTCCCCATCCCTGACTCCCTGACTCTATTTTTTTATGGCACCACAATTGTCCTTTTTCATGCTTGAATTTGTTTTATCTTTTTGATGAAATATCCTAAGAGTATTACTGAAGCTAAATGGGCAACAGAGAAGCACATTCTAAAAGAATAAAGCATTTATCCTGTGCTGAAGGCAAAAACAATTTATATGAAAAGTAGTCCAGAAAGTCTAGAAACTATAAAGGCTAGATAGTGGAAAAGAGTCATAAATGAAACAACCAAAATTTACAATTATTTTATGCCATGCTAAAGGATTGAGATCTGGAGAGAAGATATTAAAAAGTCATTAAAGTATTATAAGGTAGTATTAGGATCATATTATTTGTTTAGATAGATGGCCTTGGAGAGCTACATAAAAAAAAGAAATAAAGTTCTCTAAAAAATCAACAACCCTTGATTTCCATATGAAATCCTTACACATGTACATCTACAATGGGATTTCAAAGCAGCCATGGAAAAATGGAATTAAAGTACAAGCTTATATTTTGGTGCAAAAAAAAAGAATTAAAGTAGAAACTGTCAAAAGGACTGTGTGCAATTTATCAGTGTTTACTACTTCTTTGGCATTACTTAAACAGGTACTGTTAGTTACGACTATTTTCAAAGAAGCTTAAAAACTCAAGAAGTTATTTTCTCCATTGAGAACATTTGAACATTTTTCAGTATTTTTTAATTATAAAACTTTAATTACATACAAATAATGATGTTGAATTAATTAGAACAAAGTATGAAATTTTTAAATATTTTCTGTCTTTGGTTACATTAGAAATAATCTGGTTTCAAATAGATATAATAATATGCAAATTTATTTTTTAAAAGTTAGAGTAAACAGACCCATCTGCTTCTTCCATGTTACAGAGTAAAATTTTGCTATTTCTCTCTTCTCATGAGGTGACTTTTCTTCTAAGGATTTGCTCTAAGAGACCTCTTCGACACCAAATCCTAAATTATTCTCTTACTCTTTTCTTTCAATTCTTAGTCTCTTCTAAGATGTAAAAGTCAAATGTTTTGTATTTTTTTAGACAGATTTTTGCTATAGGGCATGTGCACTTGCCAGAGAGACAGAGAAATAGAGAAATAGAAAGCAAGAAATCATCCCCCAGTGCAGATGGCCACACAGCAATCCTTTCTCCTGCATTTTCCTCTCAGGATTTTGGGCATGCACACACATGTACCTGACATTAGTTTCCAGCCTTCGGGCCCAGGACTCAAACTGTACTTGGCCATGTGGGAGTCCAGTGCCTTAACCACTATGTCACCCGCTGGCCCTGTGCTTTGCATTTTTAAAATTGAATTCTGCTCCTAAACTACCAGAAAATACCTTCACCTCTGCTGCCAATTTAATGCCATATGAGAAATCTCGAAACTCACCTTTGCGCTAGCTAGTACTCAAATTTACAAGTGTGATACTTTATTCTCAAATATGGCTTTTATCCACAAGAGGATAGAAATCATCTGTAGCACTTAAACATACAGTTCACTGGATCCCATGAAAAACTAAATGAACTGGAATATCCATGAGTAAAACAAGGATTCTGTGCACTAAACAAAGCGAGGCTACAGCCCATGTTAGGTTGGTTTCCCTTCTCTCTTCCCTAGAGTCTCAGGATGAGTCTGGAGGTGACCACTCTCACACTGAGTCAGCAATCTCATGGCACAAGGTTGGTTACTCTTGCCCAACCCAAACCAGGTACCTGGGTCAGAGATTGCCATCCCTTGGGGTCTCCCCCAAAGTCTGGATTGAGAAGGCACCACAAGAAGGAAGAGCTGATTCCCCAAGTGCTTGCTCTTTGCAAAAGTGAGCGAGCTTAGAAAGCAGAGCCTTAGGATTGTCTGCACTTACCAGGTGGGTATTCCCAGTGCCTTAACCACCATGCCACCTGCTGGCATCCATTTTATGATTGTAAAACATATAGTTCAGTATTATTAACACTAGATGTAGCATCTTGGCCATGAAAGAATAGAATTTAACTCAGGGCCTAAGTTGGAGAAACCTGAAAACACTATGACAACAGGCCAGCTGGTGGCACGGTGGCTAAGGCACCTGAGTCTCATATGGCTGACAGTATAGGTTGAGTCTTGGATCTGTTGGCTTGAAAAACAGGCCAGGCTCCTGTACCCAAAACCCTGAGAGGAGAATGGGGGGGAAGGGATTGAGCTGTGACCATCCGCCAAGGGGTGCTTTCTTACCTTTCTTCTTTCTCTCTCTCTCTCTCTCTGGTGAGCATATGTGCCCGGTAGCAAAAATTACCAACACAAATAAATAAATAAATAAATAAATAAATAAATAAACAAAATAAAATACTATGGAAGAAAGAAAATAGTTGCATACTTTAGTCTCTCTTCTCTGTTTTTCATTGTGGTAAAATATATATAAAATTTCCTGTTTTATGACTTTTTGTTTGTTTTCTTTTTTTTTTTTTTGTTTGTTTGTTTGTTTTTGCCATAGGGTGTGTGCAATCACTAGAAAAAAACAGAATGAGGCAAAGTGAGAAATAACTCCCACGGGGGATGGCCATGCCACAATTCCTTCTCCTTCATTCTCCTTTCAGGATTATGGGCATAAACCCATATGAACCTGGCATGATTTTCAAGCCACCAGATCCAGGATTCAAACTGTGGTCATCCAGGTGGGAATCCAGTGACTTAACCACCACGCCATATGCTGTCCCCCTGTCTCATGATTTTAAAATTTATAGTTAAGTGTTATTGTCACTGCTTGCAGGATCTTGGTCACGAGGGAAAGGAAAGAAACTCAAGACCTCAGTTGGAGAACCCCAAGCAAGGCTTATGCTTGAACACAGGAAGCTGACAGGAGAGTCCAGAGCATTTCCATGAAAGCTGGAGGCTGGGGTTTTTATTGGGGTAGCATGCAGGAAGTTGTGAGCTCAAAGCATTAATAGAAGGGGTTTTCTCAGCACAGGCATTGTCACCATTCATGCTTCTTCATATAACACAAATATTACTAGTGTCTTCAATCTCTACTCTTGGGCATGATTTATAGAATGGAAATGAAGCCATAGTTCATTTCCAGATCAATTCTGGTCCTTCATCTTGACTGCAACTGCTTCTGGAAGGTTCCCATTTGTGTTTGCTGGCAGGTACATGATTACAGTCTGGCTGTCTCTTGCAGAAAGAATGCCAGGCTCCTTTTGACTCCAGGAGAGCCCTTGTCTGTCACTTGTCTCAGTGTTAGATATATTCCTAATGTTGTGCAACAGTCACCATCATCTCCAGAACTCTTAATTTAATAAAACTAAACCTCTTCCCATTCATAATAACTCCTTATTCTGTTCTACCCCAGCTCTTGCCAACCACCATTTTGCTTTCTGTCTCTATAGTTTTGACCACTCTAACTATGTCATATAATGGGATTATACAGTACAGGTTTCTTTATGACTTGTTTATTTTTCTTAGCATCATTTCTTCCAAGCTCATTCGTATTGTAGCATGATCACTGGATGCAGGCCCTTGACCACAAGAGGATAGAAATGAACTCAGGACCTCAGTGAAGACACCCAAGCAAGACTTTCTTAGGGCTTATGTTTGAGAATGAGGGATCTGGCAGGAGAGAGAATCGCAACCACTTCCCTGAAGGCTGGAGGTTAGGGTTTTGATCAGAGCTGGGGGATAAGAATCTGTGAGGTCACCCCAGTGTGGGAAGGATTGTATGAACACCAGAGCAGTAGCCCTTCATGTCTTCATACACTGCATGTACCTTTCACATCTTAGATCTCCAGCCAGGGGCATGGGTTTTAGTATGGAAGTAAGACACAGTTCCTCTTTAGGTCAAATTTGGCCTCCATCTGGACTGCTACTAGCTCTGGTCAGTTTTTATTTGTGCGTATAATAGATTCATAATTACAATTTGGGTACATCCCGTGGCAAGAGACTTGAAAAGATGCTTTACTTTAACTTTGGGTGTCACTTCTATTTCACCTACCTCTGCATGTTTCAGAATTTCCTTCCTTTTTAAGGCGAAGTACTTCATTGTATATCTGCCATATTTTGCTTTGTATTAATCTCTGGATGGAAACTTTCATTGCTTTACATCTTACCTATTATAAGTAGTGGTGCTAGGAAGATAAGTATACACATATCTCTCCAAGACTCTGTTTTCTTTTCTTCTTTTTTTTTTTTTTTTTTTGGTACATACATAAAAGTGGAAATGTTGGATCATATGGTAAGTCTATTTTTAACCTTCTGAGGAACTGCCATGCTGTGTACCGTAGCAACTATACCATTTTATATGATCCCCAACAGTACTCTGGGTTCTAATTTCTCCACCTCCCCACCAATATTTGTTATTTTCTATTCTTTTATTTTTATATAGTGGCTGTAATAATGGGTGTGAGGCCATATCTCATTGTATTTTAATTTGCATTTCCCTAACGAAGTGGTGTTCAACTTGTTTAAAATGTGTTTATGGGTGACTTGATACCTTCTTTGGAGAAATGTTTATTCAAATCCTTTGCCCATTTTTTAATCAGATTGCTCATCGATTTTCTTTTTCAGTTTTATGAGTCCTCTATATATTCTGGATGTTAACCTGTTATCAGATCTATGATATAAATACCCATGGGTTTCCTTTTAACACTGTTGAATTGGTTTTTTGTTTGTTTTCTTTTGTCTTTTTGTTTGTTTTCATTTTTGCCTTCGGGCAAGTGCTGTCACTCAAGAGACCAAGACAGAGAGAGGAGAAACAAAAAATCATTCCCCCACCACCTGGAGTGGATAGCCACATCACAGTTCTTGTGATTTGGGGAATACAAACACAAGCCCAGCATGAATTTCAAGCTGCAAGATCAGGGATTTGAACTGCGGTGGGGCACGTGGGAGTCTAGCACCTTAAACACTATACTACTTGCTGGTCCAAATGTTTTTGATGCAAAAATTATTTTATTTTTCATGAAGTCAAATTTTTCAATTTTTTCTTTTGTTGCCTGTGCTTTTGGTGTCATATCCAAGAAAGGACTGCCAAATCCAGTGTCATGAAGGTTTTGCCCTATAGTTTCTTCTGAACATTTTATAGTTTCAGATCTTACTTTTAAATCTTTGATCCATTTTGATTGATTTTTGTATATGTAAAAGGTGAGAGCCCCACTTTATTTTCTACATATGAATATCCATTTTTTCCCCAACGTATGTTGAAAAGACTGTTCTTTGTCTATTGAATTATCCTGAGACATGTCAAATATCACCTGAGGTCTTATTTCAGAGAGAGAGGTACAACTTGATGACCACCTACGTCTTCGGACCTCTGTAGTCAGAAACAGCAGTAAGATCACAGATCCCTGATATTTGGAAGACAGGGTCCTTTTAGCCCACCCAAGTCTGAAAAGCTGTGTGCAGACTGCACCAGGAACATATGCCCTGCTGCCTGCTAAGGGATTGGAGGTGGTGCTTGGATAGCTAAGACCTGAAATTGCCAAAAACTAACCACAGTTTATCATCTAAGCCTTATCCTGGAAGTTGCAAGCATCTAATATACTCCAGAGTTTCAATATAGTTAAGTTGGATTTTGCTGGTGCAATTGTTGTCTAAGTAGGGAGATAGACTCTTGAGACTTCCTACTTTATCCAGAATCATCTATCTTTATTATCATTAGTGATATTATTCCCCAGATTTTTGAAAAAGGGTCTCCTCATTCATTTTGCACTATACCATATGACCTAAATAGCCATCACTGGCTAGCCTTGATCATACAATGATTTCCAACTGGGTTTTTTGTCAGCATGATTTTCTGAGGCATGACTCCAAGTTTTGGGAGGTAATTTTCACACAGTAATGGTAGCATTAATAATAAAGAGTAAGTTTTTACTGGTAAATCATCTCAGTTCAACTCTCCATTGGGGGATGGAGGAGCTATATAATTTTCATAGTGGCAATTCATAAAATAAATTTTATTTCTCTAAAATAGCATATTTGAAAAATGCTTCTTAGTTGATGTTTGGTGATATTAATATATACAACAAACTCTCAAAGTCCTTGAACATGTAAAGTCATCTTTTCTCTGTGTGTTCCAAAAAAGAACATTGTCTTAAGAAGTGCACGCACCAAAGATTCTCTAGTTCTTTATTTAGAACAGTCTTCACTACGGTGCTAATGTCCTTTGTGATCTTTCAAAAGGGAAATAGTCTTCGTATTCCTCACAATAAGACATAAATTTTATACCTCACATATTGCAATTTAGTAATCAAGTGTTGTCTAAATAGTCCCTGTGTATTTACTGTAATATTTTCATTTTAAAGCTTCTGCTCTTAAGTCTATAATGTATCTTGGGATTAATTCATTTCCATTTTCTCAGGGTACATTTTTCACTCAGTAAACTCACCTTTTTTAGTGTAAAATTCTGCAAGTTATGACAAATATATACTGTTGTGAAACTAAAAATACAATCAAGATATAGAACAAAATTAACCCATATCCTATGCAGTCAATGCCTTTAGGTTCCAACAACCATCAATATATTCTAGTCCTCTGTCCTTTTGCCTTTAACAGAACGTCATATTGATGGAATCATATAGCATCTAGCATTTTTGCCCTCAGTGTAAAGCATTTGAGATTCATTCGTGTTAAGTTGTTTTTTTTTTTTTTTTTTTTTTTTTGGGGGGGGTTTTTTTTTTTTTTTTTTTTTTTTTTTTTTTTTGTTTGTTTTTTTGCTATAGGGCGCGTGCACTCGCCAGACAGACAGAGAGAGACAGAGAGACAGAAAGCGAGAAATCACCCTCCAGGGTGGATGGTCATGCTGCATTCCCTTCTCCTCCATTCTATTCTCGGGATCTTGGGCACGCACGCACACGCGCCCGGCCTGAGTTTTAAGCCACCGACCGGGTCCAGGATGCAAACCGCGGGCAACTACGTGGGAGTCCAGCAACATAGCCATTACACTAACTGCTGGTTCCCTAAAATAACAACTTTTATGACTGGAAATGGACATGCATATTCTTCTAGACCTTTAGTATATGTTTTGTGTTAATCTTGTCAGGAGCTGAATTGTGCTTGGGTACATATTATTATTACATATCCTCAGTGCATCATAGGTTTCATATTTCTCTAGTTTAACTTAATCACAAAATAGGAGGGGAACTTTTATTTTCCCCTGGTTGTTTTTGATTTGTTTTTAGTTTTGTTATAAGACATGGGTGCCCACTGGAGAGAAACAGAGGAACAGTGAGAAATCACCTCCATGCTTCAATCCATTCATTCTCCTCTGGGTATTTGGGGCACACATGTTTATGTGCCCAGTGTGATTTTTCAATGCAGTTTACTAGGTGAGGTCCAGCACTTTAACAGCTACACCAACTGCCGGCCCAAGATGGGAGTTGTTTTTCTAGAGGATTTTTGTTGTCTGATCCATACTTAGTGTTGTATCCTTATTTTATACTGTGCCTCCTATTCCCTGCCCTTTCTTTAAACTAGACTATTGTTTCTCTCAGTGTTTATTGACCTCATGGTGAGTCATGTTTGGTTTTTAGAAGTGAATGAAGAATGATTTGTAATTCCCCCCGTTCTGTTCTTTAAATGTCTGGGCTCAGCACGTGTTTGAAGTTCTTCGTGCCTCTTCTTCACCTGACAGAGAGAGTTTCTGTTCTCTTCCTCCAGCTGCAGTGGGCCACAGTGTTTGCCTCCTTTCTCCCAGGATGTTAAGATTCCTTAGAGGAGATGTAAATGGATGTATGACTCCTTCAGACAACAGCTACTATTCTTGACCCCCAGTTCTATATCAGGAAGGATCATCTTAATCTGTTATTGCATATCTAACAGAAATATCTGCGACAGAGTGATTCATATAAAATCATTCATATTCGACTCACAATCCTGACAACTAGAAAGTCTAAAGGCATAAGGCTGGCATCATAGCTTATGAGAGCAGAGGGGATGATAGACCCAGGCAGACAGAAGAGCCTGGGGGCAGCTGTTGTCCTTCATAATAGCCACTGCTGAGAGAACTAACCCCTTTTCAGGAGAGCTATACCTCACTCAGACTCTTACAAGACAGCATTAATCCACTCAAGAGGTCAGTGTCTCCTTGATCCAATCATGCAATCCAGGCACCGCCCACTAGAGCTTATCATCACTGAGCACCAATACAGGGAGGACTAAATTCCAAACATGAACCTGTAGAGGACAAGCCGTTATCCTTACCATAGGACTCTTGTTTTATCAGGACTCTTGTTTTCCCAAATGTTTCTTATGAGCATTGAGTTCCATGGAAAAGACCCCTTGAATGGTATCTAAGTCGTATCTTCTGTCTGTAGCTCTCTGGAGTTCTTAATTCTCGCTAACCCATATTCAGACTTTACCAGCTCGTTTAAATTTTAGCCAAATTCTTCTCACCTAATTATGTGGAACCTAGTAAATTCTATTCCAGGTAAGCAAGTGTTTGTGCTCATTTTCTTCTTGGAGGTACCTGTTTCTAGTCATTTTGAGTGTTTAGTTATCCTGCATCCTCACTTCTTTGTTATAAGAAGGATGGGAGCAATTTTCTTCTTAAGTTTTTACATCTGTGAAGAAGCCCAGAAGTCTTAATAGACTTTCATAACTGGGACATTTAGCAACATTTTGTATTTGAAGCCAGTAGATGGTGTGGCGGTTATGTTGCTGGACTCCCACGTGCTTAACACAGTTTGAGTCCCGGACTCAGTGGCTTGAAACTCATTCTAGGAACATGTGCATGTGTGCCCAAGAATCCAGAAGGAGAATAGAGAAGGGATTGTGGCATGTCTATCCTCTCTGGTGGGTAATTTTTCATTTTCCTTCTCACTGTCTCTGTCTCATCCCCCTTCCATCAAGTGCACGTACCCTAAGGCAAAAACCTCCTTAAAAAACAAACAAAAAACCCGATTTGGTATTCTCTGAATAGTACCACTATTAAACTACTTTTGAGAGAATAGTCTCCCAAGGAACATATTTTAGATTTTGTTTTACTTTCTATGGTAACTTGCTTTTGAGAATAATATTTTACTGGAAGCTTATTCTAACAGTTATTTTATATTATTATAAAAAGTAAAGGTTTTTTTTTTTTTTAAAGAAACTGTATAGTTTTTTTTTTTTCTATTTGCTCAATATGGGAAAGGCAAAAGGGTATAGGAGAGTGTATTCTATGAAAAATATGGCATTTGGTAAGGATCTAGAATCCTGCATGCTTTTACCCTGTGATAAGCTATGGCCAGGCCAGCTGCAGTGAAATATACATTAGGGTAAGGTTCAACATGAAGGATGACATGTGACTATCAGTAACTCTGATATGGCCAGTTTCCTGTTGCAGTAGAGTGAATCTTTGCTTGCTACTCCTTGATCTTAATGAATTCTTCACAGCAAGTATGCTACTGAATCTCCAGCACTTCCTTGTAATTTCCTTGTAATCGTTAGGCAGATGCTTACATATTTGTCTATAATAGCAATTTGATTCTTGTTTTGTTTATGTTGTACCTTTTTTATACCTAAACATAAATAGAATGTGTTCAAACTATCTTCTATTACATCTGAAAATTACTGGAATAAGACTAAACACACACACACACACACACACACACACACACACACACACATACACAGTCTGCATATATGACAGTGGTCCCGTAAGATTATACCATTAGGAACCAGAACATGGCATAGTGGTTACATTGCTGGACTCCCACATGTCCCAGACCTAGTTGCTTGAAAATCATGCTGGGCCTATGTTCATGCATGCCCAAGATTCCTGGAAGAGAATGGATGAGAAGGGATTATGGTATGGTCATCCCACCTGGGGGATGGTTTCTCGATCTCCCTTTAGCTGTGTCTGTCTGTCTCTCTCTCTGATGAACACGAGCACCCTAAGGCAAAAACCTTTTTAAACAGAGTGTCCCATATGGTCTAGATGTGTAAGCTCCCACCTAGGATTGTGCAGGTATGCTCTACGTTGTTCACGCCGTGAGGACATCACCTACTGGTGCATTTGCTCTGATTGCATTGTGAGCACCTTGTGAACTTATATGTACAGACACACAACAGAGCTCTACAGTCACTTCTCTGGCTTGTGTGTCACTTCCTTTCCCTGGCAATAAATCTCAGCTGCACATGTGGTAGCTGGGGAAGCATTCTAAACTAGCTTCAGTCAGAATGCTGCCCAGTACCAGAGGCTCTCTCTTGCTCACATAGAATATTTTAAAAATTTAAATGGCCTCAGATTTTTCTGTTAACACAAGATAAATTCATATACTCTATTCAATTATTTGTCATTTTGAAATGGTCTCCAAATATCACTTCTATTTGTACATTTGTCCTTTCTCTTTGGGTCTTCAGATTTTTAAGGAATGATTCATCTGTACCCATGGTGAGTTTTTTCTTACAGAGGAGCACAGATACAAACTTGAAATTCCAAGGTGACATTCTGATGTTTAGTAGTGAAATTGAGTCACAGACACAAGCAACACAGTTTCTACATAAGTAACAGTAACTTCTCTCCAGATTTTGTAAGGAGTAGAATTTATACACTTACCTTGACTATTTAAGCACAAAGAGTACACAGTAGTTTGTTTTGACTTGCCAAATTCATATAGTAACTTCTGAACATAGATCTTATGGCATCTATTCCCTGTTGTAATAAAGCCTTTTCTGCAGCTGGTACTGAGGGAAATTGTGTGGATAATGCCCTCAACACAGGATCAAAAAGTGACCATTGGGGGACCAGCAGTTAGTGTAATGGCTATGTCACTGGACTCCCACGTAGTCCACCGCAGTTCAAGTCCCCGACCCAGCGGCTTAAACTCACATCGGGTGCGTGTGCATGCATGCCCAAGATCCCAAGAGGAGAGTGGAGGAGAAGGGACTGCGGTGTAGCCATTCCCCCTGGGGGGGTGATTTCTCACTTTCTGTCTGTCTCTCTCTGTCTTTCTGGTGAGCGCACATGCCCTATAGCAAAAACCTCTCCAAAAAAAAGTGACCATTCATTTATTTAAAGACTTACTCTAGCAGATATTAATGATAACAATGTATACTAGGAAGAAAGTTGTAAAAGATAACTT
The DNA here is from genome assembly GCF_000334495.1 of Tupaia belangeri chinensis. NCBI lineage: Eukaryota > Metazoa > Chordata > Mammalia > Scandentia > Tupaiidae > Tupaia > Tupaia belangeri. Next base: position 571,121 of record NW_006159439.1, on the reverse strand, counting down.
CATAAACAATGTACAATCTTTTATGTATATCAGCTATTGAGTGACTGGTATATGCTGAGCATTGATCCACATATAGTAATATTTTTATTTATTATTTTGTTTAACTTCATTTATTTATTTATTTATTTTAATTTGACCAGAGAGATACAGAGTGAAAGAGAGAGGGGGAAAGTGAGAAAACAAGCTGCCAGGTCTGGGACTCGAACCAAGGTCACCCATGAGGGAGCCCAGTGCCCTTAATCACCATGCCACCTGCTGGCTCCAAGATATAATAATATTTATTGCGTCCTTTTATCTGCACAAAACTCTTGAAAACTACTGTTTACATTTTATGGCTGAGCCATGATAAACTTGGAGAGAAAAAATATTACTTAAGTACCCACAACTGTTAATTGACACTGTTGAAAGTATATTCATCTAAGTCTGAACCACAATCCTATTTGAAGTCATTTGGAGAAAGTTAGCACATTACACAGGAAAGCAAGTGTGTATTTAAATCAAATTAGGCATAAACTTTGCTATTTCAGCTTTTTTCTCATAAACAGATATTTACTGAGATATCTTCTTCACCTAGACATCTGCATATGACAATATCGGTTGGATATTCTTTCGCTATTTATGAATCTAACAGAAATATAAAATCTGACAGGACTCAAGTCCTTCAATGAAAACTACCCATGGCTTACTAGTGTATTTGTGTAAAATAAATTATAGAAGATATATCATTCATATTTGCTGCCTTTGTTTCCTCTTCACTAAGCCTTGGTGATAACCTTTATTCATTGCAAATTGGAAAACAATTTATTTTCAGTGATATCTTCTCCTAACTGGATTGTTCAGGGTTGTCCTGTTTTTGCTTCGAGGTCTGTAGAACTTGTCATCAGTAGTTCTCAACTCTGCTTATTAACTCTGGCTTTGATTCTTTGAACCTGAACTTATTAGCAGAGCCTTCCAGGTCTGTCGCCCCTCTGGGGCAGCAGTTGTTCACCCCTTTTTGACTTGTGGATCTGAACTTCATTCAAAGACTCTCTAGTGGGCTGCTACATAAAAGAGGGAGTTCTTACTTCTGTGGAAGAAGGAGATTTTTCTTTTTAAAAGTTAATTTACAATTGCTGTGCATCCTGTCATGCCATCATAACTTTAAGTACACCCAGTATATAGTTAAAAAGGAAGTTATTACCCATGCCCCACAGCATGTGGACTGCAAATTTTGTGTAGCCTTGCAAGCAACTGGATGGCTTCACTGGGTCCTTATTATTTTGTTTGCATCATGGCTTCTGTGATTTTTAAGCTTTTTTAAAAAATACTCTATTCAATCTGCTTCTTTATATTTACCTTAATTCTTATGTTGGGTTGACAAAAACACAAATGTTTTAATCTTTTGTAATGCTCAGAGATACATGAGTAATGCATTGTGTCAAATTAGCAAAAAAAAGTTTATAACTATTTATTCCTCCCCATAGTTTATTTTAATTAAAAATGTATTTCTAAATACTTCCATGATGAGGGACTAATGCTCTATTAATTTGAAACACATCTACTGAGAACAGAGTAAATTCAGAGAGAGGAACTGACATTACATGAAACATAACTTATCACCCTGAAGAATACATTATGCCACTGTTCACAACGCACGCAGGTTTTCCATTATGCATTAAAATTCACAATGCAAGCATAATGACAGATTTGAGGAAAAGGCTGTAGCAAAGAGAACTCATGAGGGATACTGTGCAGGTAAGTATGCTAATTGTAGGAAAACATTTACAGTGTGCAATACCAAGAGAAAAATATGTATGATAGATGAATAGATGTTCCACAGAAATGTTTTCCAAAATATAGTCATGGATTTCCTAGTGATTGAAAGACTACATCAATTTATCAGTGACTCTCTTAGCAGTCATTGAATACCGATTGTGTGCTAAATACTAAAAACTTTGGAAAAAGTGAAAACTGAAAATAAGTTAGAAAACACAATTCAATCCATCAAGGTATTTACAATCAATCCAAAGAGGGAAAATAGCAATGCCCAGCAATCTTAAAATATTTACCAGTAAGCACTTGCAAAGTAAAAGAAAAAAAGATTCACTAAGAACTCTAAGAGGCAGGTTTTAAGCTAGAGTCTGAAATTCAGTTTCCTATTAAGTGAGAGAAGTAACAAAGCTCTTCCAATTCTAGCATAGTGCCCAGATCATATTAGAAATTTAACAGTATTGGGAACCAGCAGTTAGCGTAATGGCTATGTCGCTGGACTCCCACGTAGTCGACCCCGGTTTGCGTCCCAGACCTGGTGGCTTAAAACTCACGCCGGGCGCATGTGCGTGCGTGCCCAAGATCCCGAGAGGAGAATGGAGGAGAAGGGACTGTGGTGTGACCATCCCTCCTGGGGGATGATTTCTCGCTTTCTGTCTCTAATGTCTCTCTCTGTCTGTCTGGAGAGCGCATGCGCCCTATAGCGAAAATCTCTCCAAAAAAAAAAGAAAAAAGAAATTTAACAGTATTGAGAGAAGACTGAAAAAATGTGCCTAAACAATATGTTTTGTAAACAGGAAAAACTGCTTTTCAGTGTATATAGACTGATGCTGTGACATATGAGTAACAAAAATATCATCATGAAAATGGTGATATTTGAACTTTAATATCACACTATCATAATAATTACACAAATATTGATATATTACTGTCATACTGACATATTTGTATTAGTGAACAGTATGACTCATAACAATGGGACCAGTAAAAAAACTTTAGAAGCATTAACCAAGGAATCTTTGATGAATAGCCTGAGTTATGTAGGTATGAAGAGTAGCATTTATTATTCTCTGGTTACTTATTAGAGAAAAAAAGAACGTAGAGAAATCTGAGCCAGAGTGTATTCATTATAAAAAATATCTTACTACACTCAGAGGTATACTACGCTATGCTGAAAAAATTAAAACTTCCTTCAAAACCTCTACTGGTCAGTTAAAAAAAAATACAGCAGTCATTGGCAGGATAGGATACAGGCAATAAGTTATTTCCTGACATTAAATTGGTATACAAGAATTTTATCTTTATTATACAGTAATCTCAGTCTTACTTGTACTTAAATTTGTTCCATTTAGGTTTTGCTTTTAAATCATAGAATATGAATATATTTTATTATGATAATCAAGATAATTTAGGGAACCAGCAGTTAGCGTAATGGCTATGTCTCTGGACTCCCACGTGGTCGACCGCGGTTCGTGTCCTGGACCCGGTGGCTTAAAACTCACGCCGGGCGCATGTGCGTGCGTGCCCAAGATCCCGAGAGTAGAATGGAGGAGAAGGGATTGCGGCGTGACCATCCCCCCGGGGGGTGATTTCTGGCTTTCTGTCTCTATGTCTCTCTCTGTCTGTCTGGCGAGCGCACGCGCCCTACAGTGAAAAATCTCTCCAAAAAAAAAAAAAATTTAAATATTATAACTTTGATTAAAACAAAAAATTCAAAATCTTAATTATATGCACACATAAAACTCATATAATAGACAGAGACTGTACCTCCAATCCAGAATTAAGATAACTGAAGCTTGAGAGATTTACTAATTTGTAAATAAGTATAGCCAGAGCATTAATTAAACATGTATCTCATCTCTTTCTAATTCCGAAGAATTATGTGGAATAATTGTAGAATTCACAAAACGAGAGAGGCAGAGAAAGAAAGGAAGGAAAGAAGAGATAGCCACCCTCGACTGCTGCATCTTGCAGTCCGCCCCTCAGCCCTTTCAGCCAGCAGGATCACCACTGTGTGCATGGACAGGGCATGTAGAGGTCAACCCGGGAACTGGATTCCAGTCTTCCATTTGGCTTATGGCACTACAGAGCCTGCGGTTGGGTGCTACCGTTGTACACTGAACCAGCCATTTTGTTTTTTCTTGAACTTACGAGGATGATTCTCCATTTTTTTTTCTCATTTTCTTCCTCATTATTTTCTCATTTAGTTTGTTGAAATGGTGAATTACATCATTTGATTAAGTTACAATCAGTTAGCTATTGGATGTTGGGTCAAACTTTAATTCTGAGAGTAGGTTTACTTAATAATGATGTATTATTCTTTTTATATATTGCTACTTTAAATTTACTAAAATTTTGTTGATACTATTTGCACTTAGGTATGACCAAGGATATGACTTTGTAGATTTATTCACTGGCAATGCCCCTGAATGATTTCACTATCACAGTAAAATGAGTCACATGATGGGACTAGCAGATGACACAGTGGTTAGAGCACTGGACTCCCACATGACCGACTGCAGTTCAAGTCTCAGACTTGGCGGCTTTCTTCTCACTTTCCCTCTCTCTCTGTCTCTCTCCGATGACTATAACAAGTTAAAATAATAATAATAAATAAGGTAAAATGAATAATCCTTTTAAAAATGTTTTAAATGAGTCATATAAATGACTTGAGAAGTCCTTCAACATACCTTTTCTGAAAGACTTTAGGTAGAACTGGCAGAATTTTTGCCTTAATGTTCGCATATATTGAAGTTCTCTGGGCCTGTTTTATTTGTGTGTTTATAGTAAGGTTTTTAACAACAAATTCAATTTATTTAATAGGTATGGGAATAATCCTAGGAGTATTTTTGTTACCTATTTACTCTTAATGAACTTTGGTAGTTCATTTATTTCAACTAATATGTCAGTTATAGCAAAGAATGTAAATTTATTGACAAGGAATTGATTATAATATATATTTTTAATATCTTAAAGATGAAAATGATATTCCCTTCTTTCTTTCTTTTTCTTTTTTTTTTTATTTTCTCTTTTTGCTATAGTGTACATGTGCTTGTTAGAGAAAGTGAGAAATCATCCCCTAAGGGAAATGGCCATGCCACAATCCATTCTTCTTTCAGGATTTTGGGCACCCACACACATGTGCCCAGAGTGATTTTCAAGCTGCTGGGTCAGGAACTCAAACTGCAAAGATGGCCATGTGGGATCCTAATCTCCATGCCTCCTGTTCACCCCCCTTTTTCATTCTTTATGTTGGATATGGATATCTTCTACATTTCTTCTAGATAAGTCTGGTTAGCGTTCATCTCTATTTGCCTATATTTTCAAATAATTAACTTTAATTTGTTTTGCTCCTTATATTTTTTCCATTTTCCATTTCATTGGTTTCTGCTTTTAACCTTTATATTTATTAATACGTTATTTATGCTTTGTCTGTATTTAACTTCCTTTCCTTTTCTCTTATTTGATCTCACAATGATAGACAAGATTGTTAATTTGATAATGGTCTTCTTTTCTATTGTAAGCAAAGATTAATGTTATAAAAATTAATGTTATAAATTTCTTTTTTTACTATTTAAAAAATGCTTCACCTTTATGTTATCAAATTTTCTACATTGTATTTTCATTTCTATTGAATTCAAAATGTTTTCTAATTTCTTGTGTGACTTTTGTTTTGGCCCAAGGGTTATTTATAACTTCTAAGTTCAAAATATTTCTGCATTGGGACCAGCAGTTAGCGTAATGGCTATGTCACTGGAATCCCACATAGTCGACCGCAGTTCGTGTCTCAGACCCGGTGGCTTAAAACTCACGCCCAGCACGTGTGCGTGCGTGCCCAGGATCCGAATGGAGGAGAAGGAATTGCGGAGTGGCCATCCCCCCTGGGGGGAGGAGTGATTTCTCGCTTTCTGTCTCTCTGTCTCTGTCTATCTGGCAAGTGCACGTGCCCTATAGCAAAAACCTCTCAAAAAAAAAATATTTCTGCATTTTCTGGATAACTTTCTGTTACTGCTATCTAGTAAAATTTGAATGTGGTCATAACAAGTTTGCTGTATGGTTTCAATTTTTAAAAATATGTTGTTTTGATTTCTCTTGGTGAACGTTCCATGTGTACTGTCATAGTCTGCTTGGCCTGCTGTAACAAAACACCAAAGATTAGGTGGTTTAAATAACAAACAGTTGTTTCTTGCAGTCCTGAAGGCCGAGAAGTTCAAGACCAAGGTGCTGGCAGATTTGGTGTTTTGTGAGGGCCCTCCTCCTGGTTTGCAGATGGCTGCCTTTTGCTGTGCCCTCACAGAGCAGATCTCCTCTCTTCTTGTAAGGACAGTAATCTCATCTGGGCATCCAGCCTCATAACCACATAAACCTAACTACATTCTACAGGTTCCTTCCGCCAAATACCATTAGATTAGGAATTAGGGATTCAACACGTGAATTTGGAAAAACATAAACAGTCTATAGCATTTGCTTGTTGTTGAAATTGGTCAAATTACTTTATCATTTGCAATTAGGTCAGTTTGACTGACTGTTTTGGTTTTTATTAAAGAACATTTTGTTGATATTTGTTCTTGTTCTACTGCTGAGAGAAGTGTTGAGATCTACTGAAATCGTGAATTTGTTTCTTAAGTGTCATTATTTTTTTGCTTATGAAATTTTGAAACTCTGCGGTTAGAAAGATACAGATTCAGAATTATTGCATCTTTTTGAAAAATTGATCTTTTTATTACTATGTACTATGTCATTCTTACAAATGTATCTCCTTCTAAAGTCTATTTGTTTTTTTGAGGGTTTTTGCAATAGAATGAGTGTGCTCCCTGGAGAGAGACAATGAGAGAATAAGTGAGAAATCACCCCGCAGGGGCCCAGGAAATGGCCATGCCACAACTCCCTCTCCTCCATTCTTCTCCTGGGATTTTGGGCATGTAAACACACATTTTTCAAGTCACTTTGTCCAAGACTCAAACTACGGTCAACCATGGGGGAGTCCATTATCTTAACCACCATACCACCTGCTGGCCTCAAGTATATTTTATACTAATATAGACACCATCATTTTGTTAATTAATGTTACCTTTTATTATCTTATCTATACCCATATTAAAAGCTGCCTTTTTTGTGGGAATCATAGAATTGGGTCTTGATATTTTAGTCAATTTGACAATATCTTTTAATTGTTATGATCATAGCATTTGTTTAATGTAATTTTTGATAAGACTGGATTGACATCTACAACCTGATACTTATTTTCTACTTGGCTCATTTTTCTTTGTTCCTTTTGTCCACTGATGTGTTGCCTTTAGATTAATTTTATAATTTAATTCTACCTATAAAATGACTAATATTCATAGCTATCATCTCTATATTCATTTTTATTTATTATTTCTATTTTTTATTTACATTTAATTACTGTACATCTTTTTTGGAAATCAAAGTTGAAGTTCCTCCTTTATATTATTTACTTTATATTTTTGTATGTATTTATAATTTACATTTAATCATTATACATCTTTACAGTGTACAATATGGTTTTTTCCAGCATAAATACAGTGTATACTAGTCAAGTCAAAGACATTACCATGTACATTTATTTGTTTAAAAAATGTTGTCAGAGGGCACGTGTTCTTACCAGAAAGAGACATGGAAAAAGAAAAGAAAACTAAGAAAACACTCCCAATGGGAAGTGGTCATGCCGCACTGCTTCTTCTCTGTTTCTCACCCATTTCAGCACTCTGGGCACACACACACGTGTACCTGACCTGTTTTTCAAGCCATGGGTGATTGGCCATGTGGGATCCAGCTGGCTTAACCACCATGCCATGGGCTGACTCCCGTTTCTATTTTCAATTGCCCTTGGTTTTACAGTTTGCAACTTTAATCATAGTCTAACTTCAAATGTCATTATATCTATTAAGTATAATATGAAGAAACAAGCTTATAATAGTGTACTTCTAATTCCTTTTTCTTTTATGTTATGCTATTTTTGTCATGTATTTTACTTTTCCATATCTATAAAGCCATATTGCTACCATTTTTGCTTTAGACACACAATTACTTTTAAAGTTATTTGAAATGCCTTGCTTTTATTATTCCCAGGTTTCTTATGTTCTAACAATCATTTCCACTCAGCCTTGAATAGCAGACTAAAAACTTACCCGTATTTCTCTTTCATTCCTGTACAGCACCAGAATATCTTCCTTCTAAATTATGCCAAAGATGAGCCAGGGCTCACCACACCCCATCACCCTTGTCCTCTTAGAGAGGCTTATCATTTCTTAGATTCCAGGCTGCTTGTTGACTCCTCACTCCTCATGCTGTTTCTGGTGGGCACAGGAAAAGCTGTGGTGCTTTAGTTTCTCTGTTTTTTGTTGGAATGGTGGTAATGCTTGTATCCGACATGTAATCAGACCACCTACAATTCAATGTTGAGAGGCTAGAACTGCCAACGTGAGAAGTATTAATTGGGGACTTATTACTTAGGGCATTATGTATATATTACAGAGGGGATCATGTAATTCGTTACTCTGTGTTAACCAAATGTTGTAAGCTTTTACTATTTAACTATCTGGTTTTTATGACTTGAGTAGGCCATTTTAGATTGATGGAGGTTGCTAAAGTAAATTATTGATACGATATAATTAACAGATTGGAAGTCTATTCCAGATGTTTATTCAGCAAATATTTATTGATGCCTAATGCTAAAAATTAGAGTGTGAAACTGATAAATATTATTTAAGCATCATCTTTGGATATACCTGAAATTTCTACTTAAAGGTTATGTTAACAGTAAAGAAATAAGAAACTAGAGATTTTTTTAAAAGTTGTAAATGTAAAACGCACAATAGAATATTTGCTAATACTTGCAACTTTGTGTGAGAAAACTTAATTAAGGCACTTAAAGAGAATATTATTAGTAAAAAAGAAAAAAGTAAATCAAATATCTTAAAAATTAATGAGGCAGATCAATAATATGTAATAAATATGATAAATATCATACAAATAATTGTTGATATTATCACTACAGAGTGAACAAGAGAGTATAACAGTGCAATTTCAGAACAATAGTTGAAAATTTTAACCAATTCACTAGCAGGTGTGTACAAGAGTTTTATCTGCTTAGGTCTAAAGACTCTAGTATAATCTATTAATTATGAACTTTTGAAACAGAGCAACAAGAATTTTTCCAGGTCATGACTCCACATTAAGGAGAAATTAGGGACAATAACATTTTTTAAAAAGTAGAATAGAGAATACAGAGAGAAAGAAAAGAGAATTTTATGAAAAAATTGAGGGAACCAAAGAAAGGTGGGAAATTTTAGAAATAAATCACCTATCAAACTTTATCCAATTTTAATATATAAAATTGTATATTAAAAATTTAACCTTACACACATATTTTCAGAAAAAAATATATAATAGTCTGAGTCCAAGTTATCTTGATTTTAAATTGACAGAGAAAACAAACTGTCAAGCAAGTTATATAACAACTAACAACATTGCACTTTCTGTATATGAAATCAATATTTAAATAACTTATTTTTCTCCATTGCCATTCTTAAACATTGTAAGTAGCTGTAATATACCATACCGATATGTTCTTGCAATTGCTTCAACCCAAGAAAGTTGTGTATTGTTTTAAAAATTGTAAAAAGTATTGTGATGATTCATTTAGCAAAGAGAAAGGTGGACAGAAGGTTTTTTCTATGTATCAAAATTTGTCTATAATTATGTCATCTGTGTACTTAGAAAAAACAGTAAATAAATTTCTTCAGTTAAAAAAAATATGTAACCTTGGGAACCAGCAGTTAGCGTAATGGCTATGTCGCTGGACTCCCACGTAGTCGACCACAGTTCGTGTCCCGGACCCGGTGGCTTAAAACTCACGCCGGGCGCATGTGCGTGCGTGCCCAAGATCCCGAGAGGAGAATGGAGAAGGGATTGCGGCGTGACCATCCCCCCTGGGGGGTGATTTCTCGCTTTCTGTCTCTATGTCTCTCTCTGTCTGGCGAGCGCACGCACCCTACAGTGAAAATCTCTCCAAAAAGAAAAAAAAGGAAAAAAAAAATATATATGTAACCTTAACTAATGTCTTTTTAAACATACTGGAAAATGACTTCACACAAGCAAAAATAATGAAAAAGGGGTAATGCACAAATTCCATCGAAAGTTATTAAAGGAAAATTAAGAATGATTTCAATAATCTACCGACTAACAATGAAAGTGTATCAGAAATCCATACATTAAAAAATTGATCAATGCTGTGTTTAAATTTACGACTTCATGCTGATACTGTGGGAAGAGTGCCTAATATTCACTTTTTAGCTGAACAAATTTCTTATCTTCAGAATGTATAAGTAAAGAGAAAACATTTATATTGTCATTATTAGTTGTACTACAGAATTGGGTAACCAAATACTAGAAGAAGAAAAATGTCCTCTTTTTAAAGCATTCTATCTAGTAACTTAAAAAGAAGTGATTTAACATTACAATTTTCCAGTTCAGGCTTAGTGCATAAATCTGGGCATTAAACAAAAACAGATGTTAACCTAAGGAGTGAGACAACTAAACAAGGTATGCCTCC
>NW_006159439.1:560552-560763 GCF_000334495.1 Tupaia belangeri chinensis | reverse complement strand
CTGAAAGAACACAACACCATCTAACGTCTTGCGAAGTGATCCGATCCAAGGACTTTAATTCCGAACCTGTCTTCTCATTTACTCAATACACAGCGGAATGCAAAACTTGACAACCATCAAAACCCAAACCTTGGAAAACTACAAATCAAATAGCCTGCATTCTTGAACAAATTAATAGAAAAAGAAAAAGAAAGAAAGTGGTAACAGTGTC
>NW_006159439.1:467556-560535 GCF_000334495.1 Tupaia belangeri chinensis | reverse complement strand
AAGGATGTGACAGAAATGAATAATAAAATGTGCTGGACTAATGAGTAAAATAAAAATTAATGCAAGAAACTGATATGGGGGGAATTTGGGCCATTGAACTGTAAAGAAGCATAAATTGTTATTATAAAATTTAAGATACTGAATAATTTGGAGGGAAAGTTTAGAAAGGTGCACATGGGGTACTCTCCTGTGCAGATTGCCACACTATTGCTGGGTCCAAGAGGTGGGCAGTATGCTGCAAATACCTCAGATCTATAGTAGCTTTGTATGTCGTAGTTTACAGACTGGGCTGTGAAGACAGACAACTGCCTAGGAATCCATGTACTTGTATTTTCGAGCAGCAGGACTTTGGACAAGTTCCTTCATCTGTATTATGCAAATACCTTCCTCATAGGTTGGTTTGAAGATTAAAAGAAACATTGTGAGGGCCAGGAGGTGACATGTGGGTGTGTCAGCAAGATCCACATGGAAAGGTCCTTGGTTTGCATTCTAGGACCACCCTGAGCACGCTGGGCACATGCACAAGCCTGTCAACTGGCTGGGTGGGACTCAGGGTGGACTGCACCAAGTGGATTCTGTTAGAGTTGTCTTTCTCTCTTTGTCTCTCTCTTTCATGGAAAGAAAAATAAACTTAAAACATTTTTTCAATGTGAAAAACTATAGCTTTACATTTTATAAATGGCAAAAGCCCAAATATAAGACTTAAGTCTTCTTTAAATTCATTTCTTTACTAATTTTTGTTCAATATTCTTATTTTCAGGCTCCTTTCTCCCTCTCTTTCACTTCTTACGTTATTTACTAAAAGAATTTTTGAGAAACTTTTTGGGAAAGGCAACTTTTTGTGCTGACTGCTATGATTAGTTGGGTCAAAATAAATATGCACTATTTTAGAATTTCATGGAACATTATTGTGAAGGCCATGTTGCATAAACAGAGAGTCAAGCTTGATTAAACTGATTCTCTTATAAGTGAAATTGAACTGCACAAAGTTCTCAGATTGAAGCTGAGGATCCTTTTTCTAACAAGTAAGTGAAAAACATTGGCACATTTATAACTTCACGTAGTACTTCATTCCTTTCAAATAGTAGTTACAAAATAGGTTTCACACACTGCTTTTTGAGATTCAAAAGCTCAAAGTTAGTATGTTTTACTTTGCTATGCTTGAAAATATTAATTGCATGCCAGTTCCCTGAAAGGTAGAGGTTTATCTACTATTTTACTATTTTTTTAAGTTCTTTTGGGAAGTAGATGTTAAATGTCAATAACCTTGGGAGTAGTTTTGAATTTGGGCATCATTATTTTACTTTGTCAATAACAGTTAAAATACACATCATGCTAAACCATATTGCTTAGAAATTTTATTCTCTAAAAAACACATATTTTTTTTCCCTGGGTCCAGACACTGACTGGCACAATGGTAAACTGCAATGCTTTATGAGCCTGATCCACATAGTGAAGTTCTAGATTCATGTCCAGAAGCCTCCCTGAGTTTATTAGGTATGTGTATGCCTATGATCTGAGGTTGGCTGAAGATTAGAGTGGATCACAGTGTCAAAAGTGTGAAGGTTCTGTCCCTCTGTCCCTATCTCTGACTTTCTCACTCATGGAAGAATTAAATAAACTTTAAAGTTATATTTTACATCATTCTTTTCTAATTACCAAAGTCATGCAAAGTTTATAAAATTTATACATTACGGAACTCTATGATGTTTAAAGAATAACCTTCCATAAGTTCAATTTTATGTAACAGGTCAAAAATACACACATATATTCTTGTGTATATGTATATGCAATTTAAGTATAGTTCTACTTTTCACAGTTCAACCATATCTGAAGAAGAAAAGATTGTTTCATGCTGAAGCTTAGTTTTTTTTTAAATGCAGTTTTTTGCATTTCTTAGAGAAGTTTAAATAAAAGTTAAATAAAATCTTTGAAAAGCGAATACTTGTGAAGCCCCTTTTCACTGGCAAATAGCATCTTTAAAGAAACTTGTGCTGTTTCATCCACTTAAAAGTTTATTGATTAGGAACTGTTAGGAAGCTCCGGTCCTAAATGATAGTGCAGGGAAAAAATGAGGTTTGTCATCCCAAAACATTTATAGTCATATTGACGAGTGAAAGATAAATAAATAAACATTTGTCTTAATAAGTTATTATATTCAATGCCTTTTTCATAGCAATTTAGCATATAAATTTACTAATACCAGAACCACTATTAAATGGTTAAATCTTCTCTAGAATTATATTGAGATATCATGATATTCTTTATAGCCTGGACATTATAAGAAAAAGGAATGTGACATTTAGTCAATCAATTAACTCATATGTTTATCTAACAACTACTACGTGCTGAGCACCTTGCCAGGCACTAGAAATACAGCACTGAGAAAAACAAACAAACAACCACGAAGCTCTAGTCCATCACAGGTATTGTTTTAGAGAGGGATATTTACCAAACATCAAAAATAAGAATCTAAACATTATTAATGTAGAAATTGTTTCAATGGTAGTAACCCATGAAGAGAAAATATGATTTGTCTCAATCACAAGTGTCTATTACATAATATCTATAGAAAAGAAACAAGAGTAATACAAAGACATTCTGCCTTCTGCTACCCCAGGATCTGTAAGGGGGGATAAAAAAGTGACCATGTAATCACGAAGCTAACCAGTCTGTTGATACCACTGAAGCACTAAGACATGAATGTGAGTATCACAGAGGTGGGTAAAGCTGCCAAAGTGTTTGCTAATGTAATGATGGGTACAACAGTAAACAATACAATCACTGCTTTACAAAGTCTGTACATTCTAGTATAAAATACCTCTAAACTATGAGCAAAATACACTGAAGTTGCATCAAGTTACACATACTCATTTTTTTCACAGAAGCATTGATTAGGAGTATTCTTGCCTAGTGGTTTCAATCATGATTGGAAATGATTAGATTTAAATTATATCTATCCCAGAGGAGATTTGTCCAAACACACAGAGCAAATCTTCCACTGAAGTCTTCCAGATTTTAAATTAATCAGTAACTGGAATTTTAACGGAAGTAACCACATAACTTAAATTTCCAATTTCCAACTTATTATTTGGAAGAAATTGCTGAATACTTAGACTGAGTTCAACCAAAGCTCCCACGAGGTCACTTTTAGGTTTGTTAACCTTCAGGGAAAAATCTTACTGTGAATAGAAAACGCACTTGTGAACAAAGAAAGATTTGTTCTTAGTCTCACTAGGAATGATGGTACAGAACACTCACCTGACTTTTGATCAGATGGTTGGGGTTTGAACTTTAGGATGGGTGAATTTGTATTAGTAGCATTTAAAACCATTTGTCCTACCTCTTGGAGGCCTGATACATTATTTAAGAGAGAACTGAAATCTAACAATATTCTGGAAAATAAACTTACATATAATATGTGTACAATAGGTACATACACTCACATAAAATGTAGTCATTACATGAAGTTTTTCAGATGTTTGAGATTGAGAAAAGTGTTGAAAGTTTGGTTAAATTAATACTTCAAGTTTCAGGGCATATGATTAAAACATGACGAGAGAGAAAAGCTCTTTTTCCCAGTCAGCCTCTGAACAACAAAATAGTATTTGTGGTGTAACTATGTATGCAACTTTTTATTTAGCTAGATACAGTATAGATGGAGAATCCCACTGTCCAAGCACTTCTGGGAATTTCTAAAATATAGCATGTATGCTTACCACAAAGTTACATTGTTAAGTTTAATTTAAAAAGAAATTATTTCAGGACCACCCCCATGGGATAGTGCTTAAGTGCTGCATATAAGGAGACAGAGTCCGCATGGCTTATTGAAGTTTGAATCTCAGCCCAAGTAACTTGAAACATGCCAGGCACATGTGCATGCACATCCAAAGTCTTTTTTTTTTTTTTCCTTTTTTTTTTTATATTACATTGGATTACATATAACTTTACAGTGTATTACATTGTTTTTTCAAAAGGGAATGCCATGCATGTCAGTCAGTACAGAGACATTAATCTCCCCACTTCAACGATCCATATCTTTTCTGTTTTCCCCAATCATTATTTTTATTATTCTAATTATTTTTATAAAACAGTCAATTGCTATTTCTCGTTTTGCTTGTAAAAGTACTTTGCCCATCATGAAATACTTCTCAGACCAACCCAGTTGAGAATACTATACATGTCATCATCAACAGTTAATAACCCCTATCTGTTTCTCACTAACATCCTGTCTCTCTATTGTTCACTTGCTATCTTTCTCTATCCTCTTCTCTTCACTCACCCCATTCCACACTGTCCTATTCTCATTAAGTACCTTCACTGTGTTTATGTCCTCCGAATTTTTGCTCTCTATTATAGAGTGCGGATAGTCGGTATATATTGAGTGGATACATACAATATCTTTCTTTCATAGCCTGGCTTACTTCACTCAGCAATAGATCCTCCATATCTGACCATTTTCTATCAAATTCCAGGGTCTTGTTATTTTTTATGGCTGAGTAGTATTCCATAGAGTATATATACCACACTTTTCCAATCCATTCATCAGTTTGTGGACATTTAGGTTGGTTCCATGTCTTGGCAATTGTGAATAATGCTGCAATAAACATGGATGTGCAAGCACTTTTCTGACTGAGCGTTCTCCTGTCTTTTGGGTAAATACCCAGAAGTGGGATTGCTGGATCAAATGGTAGTTCTATTTGTAGATCTTTGAGGAACCTCCATATTGTTCTCCACAGTGGTTGAACTAGTTTACATTCCCACCAACAGTGTAGGAGGGTTCCCTTTTCACCACATCCCCGCCAACACTTATCACTTTTTATATTCTTAATCTTTGCCATTCTGACAGGGGTTAGGTGGTATCTCATTGTGGTTTTTATCTGCATTTCCCTTATGATGAGGGATGTCGAGCATTTCCTCATATGCTTTTTGGCTGTTCGTATGTCTTCCTTAGAGAGACTTTTGTTCAGCTCACTTTCCCATCTTTTAATCGGGTTAATCATTTTTTTTCGCATAAGGCACTTGAGTTCCCTATGTATTCTCGTTATCAGTCCCTTGTCTGAGGCATATTTAACAAAAATATTTTCCCATTCTGAGGGTTGTCGGTTCACACTTGTTACTGTGTCCTTTGCTGTGCAGAAACTTCTTAGTCTAATATAGTCCCACTTGTCTATTTTAGGGATTATTGCCTGTGCTTTGGGAGTCTTATTTAAGAAGTCTTTGCCTACTCCAATGTCTCCCAGAGTTTCCCCAGCATTTTCCACAAGTAGTTTTATTGTCTGAGGTCTTAGGTTCAGATCTTTGATCCATTTTGAGTTGACTGTTGTTAATGGTGAAAGATGGGGGTTCAGTTTCATCTTTCTGCAGGTGGATACCCAGTTTTTCCAGCACCATTTACTAAAGAGGTTTTCCTTTTCCCAATGGATTGACTGATATCCTTTGTCAAAGATCAGTTGGCTATAAGCTTTGGGAGTTATTTCTGGGGTCTCTATTCTCTTCCATTGGTCCACATGTCTGTTTTTATGCCAATACCATGCTGTTTTGATGACCACAGCTTTATAGTATATCTTGGGATCAGGGAGTGATATGCCTCCTACTCCATTCTTCTTACGCAGGATTGCTTTTGCAATACGAGGTCTTTTATGGTTCCAGACAAATTCTATAATTGTCTTTTCTAGATCTCTGAAGAATATCTCTGGTATTTTGATTGGAATTGCATTAAACATGTAGATTAATTTGGGTAGAATTGCCATTTTGATTATGTTAATTCTACCAATCCAGGAGCATGGGATGTCCTTCCACTTTTTTATGTCACTTTCAATGTCTTTTTTAAGATTCTCGTAGTTTTCTTTATAAAGGTCTTTGACTTTCTTAGTTAGGTTTATCCCTAGATATCTTATACATCTTGTGGCTACGGTGAAAGGGATTCCTTTCTTCAGCTCTGCTTCATTCAACTTGTTGTTCATAAATAGAAATGCTATAGATTTTTGGATATTGATTTTGTATCCTGCCACCTTACTGTATTCACTTATTACTTCAAGCAGTTTTTTCATGGATACCTTTGGGTCTTCTAAGTATACCATCATGTCATCTGCAAATAAAGATATTTTCAACTCTTCTTTGCCTATTCGAATGCCTTTAATACTGTTCTCTTCTCTGATTGCAATAGCTAAGACTTCCAGTACTATATTAAAGAGCAGTGGAGAAAGTGGGCAGCCTTGCCTAGTACCTGTTTTCAGAGGAAAAGCTTTCAGCTTTTCCCCATTCAGTATAATATTAGCTGTAGGTTTTTCATAGATTGCTTTTATTGTGTTCAGAAATGACCCTTCTATACCAATCTTACTGAGAGTCTTAATCATAAAAGGATGTTGTATTTTATCAAACGCTTTCTCCGCATCAATTGAGATGATCATATGGTTTTTATCTTTCTTTCTGTTAATGTGGTGTATTACATTTATGGTCTTGCGTATATTGAACCACCCTTGCATCCCTGGTATAAAGCCTACCTGGTCGTGATGAATGATCTTTGTTATATGTTGTTGGATACGATTTGCGAGTATCTTGTTGAGAATTTTCGCATCTATATTCATCAATGATATTGGTCTGTAGTTTTCCTTTTTTGTCATATCCTTATCTGTTTTGGGGATGAGGATGATGGAGGCTTCATAAAATGAATTTGGAAGGTTTCCTTCCTTTTGAATCTTTAGAAATAATTTTAGTAAGATAGGGGTTAATTCTTCCTTGAAAGTTTTGTAGAATTCACAAGTGAAGCCATCTGGGCCTGGGCTTTTCTTTGTTGGGAGATTATTAATTACTGATTCAATCTCCTGGCTTGTTATAGGTCTATTCAGATTCTCTATGTCTTCCTGATCCAATCTTGGTAGTTTATATGCATCCAGGAATTTGTCCATCTCCTCCAGGTTATCTTGTTTGTTGGCGTAAAGTCGCTCATAGTATCCTCTAATGATATTATGTATTTCTGCTATGTCCGTGGTAATATTGCCTGTTTCATCACATATTTGATTAATCTGGTTTCTTTCTTTCTTCTTCTTGATCAGTCTAGCCAATGGAGTATCAATCTTGTTGATCTTTTCAAAGAACCAGCTTTTGCTTTCATTTATTTTCTGTATGGTTCGTTTATTTTCTATTTCATTTATTTCTGCTCGAACCTTTATTATTTCTTTTCGCCTGGCATTTTGGGGGTTCGTTTGTTGTTGTTTTTCCAGTTCTCTGAGGCATGATGATAAGTTATCTACTTGCCATCTTTCCATCCTTTTCTTATGTGCACTAATTGCTATGAATTTCCCTCTTATGACTGCTTTTGCTGTGTCCCATAGGTTCTGGACACTTGTGTCCTCATTATCATTTGTTTCCATAAATTTGTTTATTTCAGCCTTAATTTCTTCAGTAGTGAAGAAGTCATTCAGAAGTAGGTTGTTCAGTTTCCATGTGTTCGTGTGTTTTCGGGGTTGTTTCTTGAAATTAATCTTGAGTTTAATTCCATCATGGTCAGAGAAGATGCTGGGTACAGTTTCTATGCCTTTGAATCTGTAAAGGCTTGATTTGTGTCCTAATATATGATCTATCTTTGAAAAGGTTCCATGTCGGGGTGAGAAAAATGTATATGTTGTGGATGTAGGGTGGAAAGTTCTATAGATATCTGTCAAGCCCATTCCATTTATAGTATCATTTAAGTCCTGTATCTCTCTATTTATTTTCTGTCTAGAAGATCTGTCTATAGGAGATAACGGGGTGTTGAGATCTCCAACAATTATAGTATTTTTCCCTATGTCTCCTTTTAGCTCCAGCAGTCTTTCCTTCACATATTTAGGCGCACCTGAGTTGGGTGCGTAGATATTTATAAGGGTTATATCTTCTTGCTGGATTACCCCATCTACTATTATATAATGCCCTTCTTTGTCTCTTCTTACAGTCTTTGTTTTAAAATCTATTTTGTCTGAGATCAATATCGCTACTCCAGCCTTTTTCTGATTTCCATTTGCATGGAATATCTTTTTCCAGCCCTTGACTTTTAGTCTATGTATATCTTTATCCATAAAGTGAGTTTCTTGTAGGCAACAGATAGAGGGTTTCTGTTTTCTTATCCATTCAGCTAGTCTATGTCTCTTAACTGGGGAATTTAATCCATTGACATTCAATGTAATTATCGATATTTCCATACCTGATCCTATCATTAAGTGAGCCATTTTCTTAGTTGTTTTTTGTTCTCGTATAACTGTCTCTGATTTTTTAGTTTTCCTGGTATAGTACTCCCTTCAAAACCTCTTGAAGAGCTGGTCTGGTGTTGGTAAATTCCTTCAAATTTTGTTTATTTGAGAATGTTTTTATCTTTTTTTCCCATATAAAAGATAATTTTGCCGGGTATAGTATTCTTGGTTGAAATTGTTTTTCACTCAACACTTTGACTATGCTTCCCCATTCTTTCCTTTCCTGCATTGTTTCTGCTGAGAGATCCGATGTTAGCCTGATGGGGTGACCTTTGTAAGTAACCTGGCGTTTCCCTCTTGCCAACTTTAGTATCTTGTCTTTATCTGTTGTTTTTGCCAGTCTGGCTATGATGTGCCTTGGAGATGATCTTCTTGGGTTGATTCTACTTGGGGTCCTCTGTATTTCTTGGGTCTGGATATTTGAATGCCTTTCTAGATTTGGAAAGTTTTCTTCCAGGATCTCATGGAATAAATTTTCCAGGCCCTTATTATTTTCTTCCTCCTCCGGAATACCAATTATCCGAATGTTGGGGCGCTTGATGGTGTCCAGTATTCCTCGTATATTATCCTCATTTTTCATGGTTGTTTTCTCAATCTTCTTGATACTTTTATCTAGGTCAGATGTTTTGTCTTCTACGTTAGAGATTCGGTCTTCTGCCTGGTCTAACCTACATTTAATGCTTTCAAGGGAGGTTTTGATTTCCTCTATCACATTCTTCAAACCTAGAAGTTCCATCTGGTTCTTGTTTAGGGTATCCATTTCTTCTTTCAAGTCATTAAAGGACTTCCTCATCTCCTGGAGCTCCTTGTCTCTTTTCTCTTCCATCTCAGTTAGTTTGGTCACTACAAATATTCTGAATTCCTTATCAGACATGTCCACGACGTCCGCCGCGCACTACTCAACTCACCAAAATTCAAACAGTCCAAAGGCTAGTGGAAAGGGATCAGACAATGAATGACAGTACCAGGTTGGTCCAAGGAGGAAGGACGGTGGGGATGCGTGGAGTTGCGGTAGGGTCGGGCCTGCAGCCTCAGTCCGCCTGGTGTCCGGAACTGTTGGCCGGCTCGATCCGGGATTCGGGTGGGGAGGGGTGTGGGTTCGCCTTAAAGTCCCAGGCAACCAACCTGGGGTCCAAGGAGGAAGAACGGTGGGGATGCGTGGAGTTGCGGTAGGGTCGGGCCTGCAGCCTCAGTCCGCCTGGTGTCCGGAACTGCTGGCCGGCTCGATCCGGGTTTCGGGTGGGGAGGGGTGTGGGTTCGCCTTAAAGTCCCAGGCAACCAACCTGGAGTCCAAGGAGGAAGGATGGTGGGGATACGTGGAGTTGCGGTAGGGTCGGGCCTGCAGCCTCAGTCCGCCTGGGGTCCGGAACTGCTGGCCGGCTCGATCCGGGTTTCGGGTGGGGAGGGGTGTGGGTTCGCCTTAAAGTCCCAGGCAACCAACCTGGAGTCCAAGGAGGAAGGATGGTGGGGCCGCCTGGTGTCCCCACATCCAAAGTCTTGACAGGAAGGAGAAATGGAGGAAGAATGATTGTGGCATGACCACAACCCACTGAGAGATATGTTTTTGTTTTGTTTTATTTGTTTTTTTTCCTCTCTCTCTCAGGACAGTGTATGTGTCCTCCATCAATTTAAAAAAAATCACATGTCATATGTCAAGACTGTGCCTAAATTATAGCTATTGTTACATCTTACAGCTTTAGGCTGAATGTGGGTCTCTCCTCTAGGCGGGCCTGCAAGTTCTGTGTACATTAAGTAGTCCATATTCCCTACATGTACTGGTTGCTGGAAATGGCTAGAGCTGCCTTGGTCAAATTGCCATGTGCAACCAGAGCAGATGTCTTATCAAGGCACATATATGACCAGGCCCTCACTATGAGACCGAAAGAAACTGAATTTTGTTGATAGTTGCTGTACATCTTCTCTCCTTGTTTCCTCTCTTTCTCTCTCTACCTTTTTTTTTTTTTTTTTGGGAGAGAGAGATATTTTTACTATAGGGCGCATGTACTTGTTGGAGAGCCAGAGAGACAGAAAGTGAGAAATAATCACCCCCAGGGGGATGGACATGCTGTAATCCCTTCTCCTACATTCTCCTCCTAGGATCTTGAGCACACTGGCACACGTGCCTAGCGTGAGTTTAAGCCACCGGGTCCGGGACTTGAACTGTGGTCGACTACATACGAGTCTAACAACATAGCCATTACGCCAACTGCTGGTCCCCTAGGGTGAGTTTTAAGCCACTGGGTTCAGGATTTGAACCATCAATTACGTGGGAGTCCAGCAATGTAACCATTACGCCACCTACTGGTCCCTCTTTTTTCTATTTTTGAAAGTAACTTTCTTGGGAGCCCCTATAGCTAGTAAACCACTCCGCACAGTAAATCCCTTTAGTACTGTCTGACAATGTAACATTGGCTTACTTAATTCTACTATTAGATGAGCCCATTGTGTTGGATCAAACTTAACTCCTTATTCATTTACTTATCTTAGAATATACTTGTTATGTTTAAAAAGAAAGATAAAAATAGGTTATCTAACTTCTAATTTGGAACAGAACAACAATTCTTCTGGATTGCTGTGTGAAATAAAACAAAACACCACCACAGAAACCTCTCTCTGTATGTTGTGGTTGATTCCAAAAAGACAAGGCAACCAATGCAATTTCTAGTCAATTAAAATTTAGTGCTTGAATGCGCCACAATTTGTTCTCTAAACTTGATGGATTAACTTGAGAAATGTCAAAAGTAGCTGCCAAGTTTAGGGAGGAAAAGGAGATAAGTTATCCATACCAATAGATCTCTCCACATGTCTGGTTTTTATCATATGCATTGCCAAACAATTGTATATTCTAGAATGATCTCAGAAAATAATGGACTGAAAAAGATACTCTCTGTCTCTTTTTGCCCGCACTGTTATATATTAGATTTTCTCAGTTTTTAAGATTTTTGACAGTACATGAATGACGACAGGCATAACTATAACATCAGAAACTGGGACTATACAGCCTGGGTGGGTTATCATAGACTATGAAATTTTAAAGAATTCAGATAATTTAGAGACAGTGTTAATTGTTCATTTTTCAACATTTTCCCCAACTTAATTTTAGTCCATGTAATCCACTGAAATGCATTTCCTGTGTAGACTTAATTAAAAGGAATGAAGAAGTAATTGTGGCATGGCCATGGCCCCTCGGAGGTGATTTCTCATTTTCTTTCTGTCTCTCTGGTGAGTGCACACACCCTAGGACAAGAAACTTAGAAATAAATAAATAACAAACTCCTCCAAATTGACTCTGCTCCCAGAACATTCTATATTTATATTATATTACACGACTTTTAGGAAACAAAGACCTTTTGTCACATAACATCAATTTCAAATTTGATAATAGTGCTAAATTTTCTAATTATGGCACATTTAAAAATATTTCTCAGCTTAGGTTTAAATGTGAGGTTTAAATATCAAATGCTTATTAACAAAATAAGCTGGACCTCAGCACAGCCTTCTACTCCTGACTGACAACAGAGTAAAAGATTATTCAGTTGCTTCTCTGGATTTTCTTTGACTCAGTAGATTTCTAATCCATGAATTCTATCATATTTTTATTTCTCTGTTCTCTTCTATAAAATCAATAAGTGTACATGTTGAAAGGGACTCTGTTAGGTGCTGAATAGACATTGAGCATAAGTAATTTGTGAGCACCAATTAATCATTTAGCCACTGCCCTTTCCACATAATTTGAATGAAAATTATTTTGTGGGTTGTCCCTAATCAACTTCAAATGCAACGTTTATCAAATCACACACTCTGCTTTACCAAAACGTTTTGCCTAATTAGATTAACAGTGATGAGGACACATCAGTGAAAGGTGTTATATGTATACCTATGTCTGCAAAAACTAGACCTTAACAAATTTCAACCTCAGCAGAACGAAACACATACCTTTTCAGTCACTGACACTTTTACTTTGAATAAGTAATAGAAATTTAATTCAAAGTGTTTACCAAATATGAAAAATATTTTATCTTTATAAAGCATTACCTTGATGCTGGGATGAGCAGATAGTATAATGGTTATATTGTTGGATTCCCACATAGTTGACTGCAGTTCAAATCCCAAATCCAGTGGCTTAAAACTCATGCTGGGTGCATGTGCATGCATGCTCAAAATACTGAGAAGAGAATAGAAGAGAAGGGACTGTGCATGGCATCTCCTCTGGGGGGGTGATTTCTTGTTTTCTGTCTCTCAGTTTGCCTTTCTAGTGAGTGCATGTGCCCTATATCAAAAATATCTCAAAAAAATAAAAAGAATATATTACATTGATGCTGTACACTTAAGAAATGGTTAAATATAAATCTCTATTATCTTCATAATCCTTTTTTCAAAGAATTATTTAATTCCATTTGTTATTATTATTTTTTAATTTGACCAGACAGAGACAGAGAGAGAAAGATAAGGAAAGTGAGAAAGCAGGCTGCCAGGTACAGGATTTGAACCTTTGTCAGCCATCTGAGAATCCAGTGCCCTTAACCACCACACCACCTCCTGGCCCCATCTTCATAATCAATTTTAGCAAGATATATTTTAGTTTTAAAATTGATAAATGACTGCCCACTTAAAAATTTAATGAATGAATAATCTTGCTGTTTTAGGAAATACTGTTTTATGAGACATAACATTTGAACATAAGCAGAACATATTATGCATCATTATAATTATTGACATTTGTGAATGATGACAATTGTAGTTCCATTGCCAGAAATCCTTGATTCTGTAACTCTTAAGGAGTCGAATTTGAGAAATCTCAAACTAAAGCAAAACAATAAATTTATAATCAACTTTTCTCAATAATTCTGTTTAAATTTAAAACTTAGTGATTTCTGGGGGTCAGCAGATGGCATAATGGCTATGTCACTGGACTCCCATGTAGTCGACCGTGGTTCGAGTCCCGGACCCTGTGGCTTAAACTCACGCCAGGCACATGTGTGCCCAAGATCCCGAGAGGAGAATGAAGGAGAAGGGATTACAGTATGGCCATCCCCCCTGGGGGGTGATTTCTAGCTTTCTGTCTTTCTGGCAAGCACACACGCCCTATAGCAAAAACTTCTCAAAAAAAAAAAAACAAACAATAATTTCTTCTTAAATGTAATAATATGAAATAGAGTTCTCTTTGTTCTGGAAAAATTTATTTTGAATAAGTACATTGTGAGCACATACTATGAGCATCATCTTTAGCCATTTCTACACTCTTTACCTCTTCCCTGAAAGGGCAGAAGAAAGGTTTTTTTTTATTTTTTTTGTAATTACAGTAATAAATAAATAAAGTGAGTCAAATGTGGCTTTTTTTTTACCTTAGGGCACATGCACTCACCAGAGAAAGACAGATAGTGAGAAAGAAAGCGAGAAATGGCCAGACCACAATCCCCTCTCTTTCATTCTTAAGATTTGAGGCACGTACACACATGCCTGGTGTGTTTTTCAGGCCTTAAGGTCCAGGACTTGAACCGTAGAGAATGTGTTTCCTTTTTAATTGATATGCATATTCTGAGTCAGAGTAGCTGAGTTTATTTTTATTTTATTATTCGATTATCTATAATGCTGTTACTAAACTCCCCCCATTACAACTTTCAGACCAGTCTAATAAGACTGACTCCCAGCTCTACTCACTTTTATTTCTCTCCTTATGTTTAAATCTGTATCTCCAGGGGATCAGCAGGTGGCACGATGGTTAAGGGCACTGGAATCCCACATGGCTGACTGCAGTTTGAGACCGAGATTTGGAGGCTTGCTTTCTCTCTTTCTCACTCACCCTATTTCTCTCTGGTCACCTCAAAAATAAATAAATATATTTAAAATAAAATAATTCTTAAAAAAAAAAAAGGAAAGAAAAAAAGGAAGAGATAAATCATGCTTATCTCTTCCCAGCCACGTTCCCTTCTTTGATGTTCACCTTCTCCTGGACTTCAAAAATGTCTCACTATACAGTAACCTATATAGTGACAGTGATTAAAGTCATCTTTTCTCGCAAGTATCTTGCTCTACATAAACCAATGGTTCAAGTAGTTATTTGGAAAAGGAGTTGTTACCAGGTTCCACATCAACCTAAACACAGATATTATAGTTTGTGTTAGCTAGATCCTTGCATACTCCATAAAAGTTCAAAACACCTTTAGGACCAGCAGGTGGCCTGGTGGGTAAGGCACTGAATACCCACTTGGCCAAGGATGGTTGAAGTCCTGGACCTGGTGACTTGAAAATCATGCTTGGTGCGTGTGTGTGCATGCCCAAAATCCCAAAAGGAGATTTACTGCTGTGTGGCCATCTCACCAGTGATCTTATTTTTGTAACATTCCTTCTCTGTTGCTCATGACTAAATTTTCTAGGCGAAAATCACTACCTAAATACATCAAACATTCACTATTATTTTCAGAGTTAGTGTTTGTATCATTTCTTCCATCTCCTCCATGAAATAATTTTTAGGTAAAAAATGTACTTGGCATGTGATTAGTATTTTTTCTCATATGCTCTTGGGGGAAAAGTCAAGGAAAATAAGTTCACACTGTTTTTGTTTTGTTGCAAATAGAGGTTTTAAGAGGTTCAAGTATGGTAGTCTTCTGCACATCGAACAAAAATTACAAAACGAAATAAAACTTTTCTGGATATAAAACCCTTCTTTGTCTTTGTCTCCTACTATATTTGTTTATGGGAAAAACAAAACTTTTGACAATCTGGACATATTTAAGTTTTTGCTTTTCTTTTAAGTTGAAAAACACATGATAAACATTTGTCATAAATTGTAAGCTTACCTTTGCTCCTTGGTATTGATCCAGCAAATGTTCTTCATCACAAACTCTTCATCTGGCATATTTAACTGATGACTCCCTGCAGATAAAGCTGAAAGGTAATGATTTAAGCTGAAAGACAATGATTTAATAATTCCCTTCATGTTCTAGTTACAGGCTAAGTTGTCCCTATCTTACATGATCACAAACCTTTCATTTTCTCCATAAGAGCCTTAAGTTCTCCTTCCTTTTCATGTGGAAGAAGTTCTTTTTACAAAGATTATTTCCATTTTATTTTTATTTTCCAGTGGATTCTCCCATTACTTTAAAACTTCTGATATCTTTGTTTTATTTTTTTAAAGGGGTCAAATTATGCCTATTTAAGAAATAAATTTTATTAAATCCTGAGTATGTGTTAAGCACTAGGCATGAAAAGATGACTAGGCCTGATCCTCCTATGATGGACTTATAACCTGGCAATAATTACATTGTACTGGAGAAAATCTTTAAGACAACCAACCAAACAAGAACAAGTTGGGACTCTCATAGGCTTGGTTTCAAATACAGGTCCTGTTGCTATCAAGGTGTGTGATGATTGGTCAAGTTCCTTATTCTCTGAATCCTTATCGCGTAATCCTGCAAACAGCTCCCGACAGGAAAACCAGAGTAAGAATCCTCAGCCACAGGTTTTGCCCTTTATTTATGATCTTGAGTACCTATTTATCGTCCTTTATCTATCATTCTTAAGTACCTATTAGAAGACACTTACACAGGAAAGAAAAAAGTTTAGCTATGTGCATATCTAAAAAATGTTATAAGAATATACACAATATTATGGACATAACAAAAAAGAATGATATGTATACTTCCAATTTCAGCCAATTCTTCCAAGGTTATCCCCACTTCAACTAAAAATCCCTGGACAGGGATCTGCAGATGACATAATGATCACCTCCTAGAACCAATGTAGTTGACCACAGTTCAAGTCCCAGACCCAGCAGTTTTAACTTGATGGATGTGTGTGCGTGAGTACCAAAAATATTAAGAAGAGAATGGAGGAGAAGGAGGAGAATGGAGGAGAAGGAATTGTGCCATGGTCATCCCCCCGAGGGGCTGATTGCTCACTTTTTTTCTCTTGGTTTCTCTCTGTCTCTCCAGCAAGTGCATGCAACCTATGGCAAAAATCTCTCACAAAATAAAATAATAAATCCCTGGACATAACACAACTAACAAGCACAAATAAACTGTAAGTACAACAGAAACAAGGATGCAGCTGCTTAGGTATCACGGGACTTGAGAAATGCAGAGAGTGCCTTGGGTTTCTTTAGTGCTGCTTTATATCCTGTACAAGCTGCTGAAGATCCCAAGATTCTTACTCAGAGTCTCCAACAGTCTCTCTCTCTCTCTCTCTCTCTCTCTCACACACACACACACACACATACACACCAACACACACACACACACACACACACAGAAACAGGGTGAGAGAACAGAGAGAGATACACCTGCTACAGCCAAATACCAATGGAAATGCTCTCAATCTCTTGGTTTTGGTGAGTACAAATGGGTAACTGATCTCCCATCTCACCCTTTCTCCACCAAAGTAGGTGGTAGTATTCAGATTTCCCAGGCCAGCAGTGTTTATTGGTTGGTACAAGCAAAGGACTAATCTAATCCTGCTTTGTTGAGGCAGGTCGGGTTCCAATTTTCCTGCCAGCTGGTATTGCAATTCCAGTAGAGATCTGGTCTTTTTTTTTTTTTTTCCCTCATCATTTAGTTTTAGTCCCTGTAAAACTAAAATAATAGGCCAGAGAATTACCACTTTTTTATACTGTCACCAATTGACGTAACCTTTTTTTTAAGTTGTTTCCATAGGGTGTGTATGCTCACCAGAGAGACAGTGAGAAAGAAAGTGAAAAACACCCCCCAGAGGAAAGACCACACCACAATCCCTTCTCTTCCATTCGCCTCCTAGGATTTTGGACACACACAAGCACCTGGCTTAATTTTCAAGCTGCTATGTCTGAGACTCTAAATGTGATCAGCTATGTAGGAGTCTAGGATTTTAACCACCATGCCACCTAATGGCCCCTAACCTTTTAAAAAGTCCATTTCTTGGTTTTATCACTCGAGACTAGAGTTTTTATGCTCTTTCCTGGCATTAGACACAATAGTATTATATAGTCTAAAGTGTTTATTTCCTTCTGCCTAACACTTTCTTGATTCTTTCTGGTCAAAAACAACCAATTGATCAACAAAACCTGTAATCAAAATAAAATATTGTAATAATGACTACTTTAATACTCCTCCAAAATACTAAAAATTTCTAATTATTTATACATTTACAATTTCACCTCATTTATCATGTAATAGGAATGAGTATGTATTGCTTTTATGTCTGCAAATGTCACTAATTCCATAATTAAGTTTAGAGGCATAAAAATATACTGGAGCCACATTGGGGAATTTACAAATAAGTGTTTGGTGCAATCAAGAACAAATAAATAGAATATAATTTTTAAAAATAACCTTAAATTATAATTTTAGAGCTATGGCTGTGCTATTTTACCTTAAATTCAGAAAAACTCACGAGAACTGTTGCTAATAGTGTTTATCTTTGTCTACTTTTTACCTCACTATTTCAGTTTTGAATGAGTAGATAGTCATAACTTAATTTTCTTTATAAAGATTTATTCATTGAAAAATATTATTATAGCATTTGAGTTTAATTTTTTAAATCACATGGTTCATGTATAAAGTGTTATATATGTATGTTCTGAAATTTTCATTTCATTTCATTCTTTGAAGATTGAAAAAGATTCTGCTCAGCTTATAACAATTTTTCCTATCAATATATTATGGTAGAAATCTAAACATGTAAATAATTAATAATATTATGCAAGCAGATGAGTTTTGCATGCATTCAGAAGTGAATTTTCTTGGCTTCCCTCCATTGACTTTTCTGAATCTTATAACAACGCATGGAGCTTTTTATCTCACCCCTATTTCACAGGGTCAGGAATTGATATTAACCCTTTTCCAAATGAACAACTACAACTAAAAAGTCACATAGCAAAAATATGTCCACAGGATATAAAGTTAGAAGGGTAATAAGGAAGAAAGGTAGCTTTTTGAGAAATAATCGAGAGAAAAAAATATTTTAAGACTACTTCGTATCTTTAAAGAGAAAAAAAAGGAAAAGTGAAAGAACAAGTGATAGACCCTTGCCTAGAACTTGTACCAAAAAGAAAATGCAAAGAAGAAAATGAAAAGCTGCTCAATGACCTTTCCTTTAATGCACTGAAGTTAAGGTTTGCTTGTTCTGTCTGATAATATGTCTGGTAAAATAAAAAAGAATTCTTATATTTTACACTCTTCAGTTTCCCCTTTTATACAGAGAATTTCATATTGCCCTTCAGAGTTTCAAAGGGGGAATATATTAAATTACTGTGGCACTCAGGGATTGATCTACTTAAATTCCATTCACTTATATATCTTATGACCTACAAATCATTTTCATAGGAAAGTCCTTTTACATACACAAATACACACCTAGGCCTACACATTTCACTTGGCAAAGTATAAACACAAACAACTATAACTCAAACAGATTTAAAGAGAACTTTGCTTAAAGTCAAAATTTTGAACAACTGTGCATTAGAAGTAGGAGGTCTTTCTGTAGTGAGCAGATAATGCCCTTCTGGGAAAAATACATGAATCAGTGTGGGAGGCTTCGGAGCATCAAAAACAGTACAGAATGTGTTGAAGGTTTGGGGGAAAATCTACAGAATCTTTAAGTACTTCTGTGAGAGATTTTACTAACAGTCCAGAGAAAAGAGAATGAATATAATGTAAGAATAACAATAAAAGTAATAACTGTCTTAGAGTTATTGCTACCGAACATTGAATAGTCATTTCCTGTAGGTACTGTGTCCTAAACATTTACTTATAGCATTTCATTTCATTCTTTAAATAGCCCTATTGTTAGGGTTTCAGATGTTGAAACTGGGGCATAGAAAAGTTGAGAAACAACCAGGACAGGCAATGCATTGGTGGAGTCAAAAGACTTCAATCTAAAACAATCTAGTCCTTTTTTCCTTTTTTTCTCAACAAAGATTTTCTTATGTAGGGCAACTGCCCTCATTAGAGAGTTAGAAAGCAAGAAATCATGCCTCCCATGGTGGGTGGGGAGGGGATGACCACGCTACGATCCCTTCTCCTCAATTCTCATGGGGTCTCGGGTAGACACGTACATGCACACATTGTGAGTTTTTAAGCTGCTGAGTCCAGAGACGTAACCATTACTCCATCTACTCATTCCAAGAGCCAGTCTTTTTATTTGTGTATTTTACAGCTATATACTACTATACCTTTTTATATTTAAATATCAAAATGTCTAATATGTTTCTACTCAGGAAATGTTACTTTACTTGTATTTGTTTAAAATATTTATATATGAATTACAAGTAAAATAATCTTTCAATTTATGCAGCAGAGATGTATCTAGAGCAGGATTCTAAAAGTCAAAGCAGTCAAAATAGTCTCGTCTCCACGTAGCTTACATGGTCCTCACAGAATTCCTGAATAAGAATTCCACTTGGATGCTGCTGCTGCATGTGATCACAGCACATAGCCTGTTATTGGCCATTTTAAGTCATCAGTGTAGTCCTGGTTTTACCCAGGACTCCATAGTTTTGCTCTCTGTGAATTTTGTAATTCGCTCAATGAAAACTGCTGAATTGTATAGTAAAGTTTTATGGAATGTATAATTTCTATAGAATCGATCCCCAACTCTTTGCAACGTAATTATTAGTAATAAGTTATGTAAACTTGTTAATATCTATCACTGTTTTCAGAGGAATGCATTTCTCAATGTTAATTGTTTAAAACATGAAATAAAAAATATATTGCTGGGAATATATGATATATATTCTCTGTAGCATAAAATATATGTAGACATTCCCTACATTTTAGAATATAGAGAGAGTGATAGTTATTTACTAAACATTTCATCAATGTTTCTCTCATTAATCATATGTGAAAGAGAAGTGACTATGTATTATGCAAAGTTCTTTGCCGTAGCCTATCATAATTCATGAAAGCTTACCCACGCTGTACAATTGAATTAAAAATACTCTTTATCAGAAATCCATTAAAACCACTGCTAATTATTTTTCTACAGAAAAAAAATGTAGATTTTATTTTCTTTATATTTATTTTTCCTCTCTTGAAATTTTCTTCTTTTAGAACTGTTTATTTAATTTAGTTTATTATTATTATTTTTTAATTTGCTACAGGGCAGACATGTTCACTAGAGAGACAGAAAGAGAAAGGGAAAGTGGGAAAGCAAGCTTTCAAGTCTAGGACTCAAACCATGCTTGGCCATGTGAGAGTCCAGTGCCCAACCTACCATGTCATCTGGCAGTCCCTGAAAAGAAATCTTTTTAAAAATAATTAAAGACTTACTCTCCAGGACCAGAATTATGTAGGCTCTCACATTTCATCTATATTATCATATTGATCTTTTCCAACATGCATTCATGTGACCTGCTTTTCACTAATACCCATTCATCCCAAATGAGTTAAAATTATCAATACTCCTACATTCTACATATTTTCTAGATTTAGAAAGCCTGATAACAGTGGTGTAATTTTTTTTATGACATTTTACATTCTCCACAGCATTTTTATAACCTATTCACAACACTTTTAGATAGATCAGGTATGTTTTTTCAGGCCTCCAAACAGCTTCCTCATTCACGTTTGCAATCTGGCTTTCACCTACATTTCTCTAGCTAAATTGGCTCACAGAGCATTCTTTTTATAGGACTACAAACTTGTCTTTGCATATGCCATTCTCTATAACTGCTTTCGTTACCTTCACATAATCAAATGCCTCCTGTTACTTAAGACCAAGTTCAAGTATTTCATCCCCTATAAGAATCTTTATATATCCTTCATCTGATCATGTAATATTTTCCTTTCAGGATCTCTAGAGCACATTTTCTCTTATGATGTTTTTCTTTCTCTTTCATAATTAATGAGATACATGTATTTTGTCTCAAATTGTATAGCAAATTCATTGAGTGTAACATTCTCTAATTTTTTTTCCTATTGTCATCTAACATAACACCATATGCATTATAAATATTTCCTATCTTTGGTATAAAAATAATGAATAAAATTTCTAAAGAGAACATGTGGACAACTAAAGTAACCTGTGTCAGAACTCAACCCACAAATTGCAACTCTTAAACAATTGCATTATCAAAGGAAGATAATATTAGATGACCCCTAAAAGTCACTTGATGATTACTATATTAAAGTTAGCATAATGGCTGTGTCGCGGGACTCCCATGTAGTCGACCTTGGTTCGAGTCTCAGACTCGGCAGTTTAAACTCACGCCAGGCGCATGTACGTGCGTGCCCAAGATCTTGAGAGGAGAATAGAGGAGGAGGTATTGTGGTGTGGCCATCCCACCCTGGGGGGTGATTTCTCACTTTTTGTCTCTCTGTCTCTCTCTGTCTGGCTAGCACACGCCCCCTATAGCAAAAAACCCCTCCAAAAAAAAAAAAAAAAAGGCCAAGCAACTGCAGACTCAAACAAAGGGCATTCATTTTACTTAAAATTTGTATATCCAAATTTATAATTGTGATTTTTCTTATATTATTTCTTGCTCATGTTTCTATCATTTGTCATATATTTTCTTATATTTCTGTGGGTAGAGATATTTTTCAATGTTTTTTTCATCTTAAATTCCACACGCTAATACAAAAGTCTCTTTGAGAGACTGAATTAAAAACAAGCAAACAAACCTGTAAAAAATGATATCTGCAAACTTAATTACTAGATACATTTTAATAGAAAATAGAGAAATTAATAGACATTTCACCCTTAATAATGGCTTTCGACTTATTACATGTGAATGTAACATATAGTCCTTTTAAAATTGTACAGAAGGTTGAAATAAAATCTTTAGACTGCAGCAAAACTATAAAGAAATAATGGTATTCTAATGACTACAATAACTATTTTGCACTGAGGCCTTTCTGCCTGAGTTGGCCGTCTGTATTTCCTATTTTATGTAATTATTAAAGGCATGCTTTTACTGTGCTATTTTCCTTGCCTGCCTTCTTTCTAGGTAGCACTGGCACTTTTAAATCACTCTTTTCAAAGATCTCTTCATGCTGTTGCCACACTTAGTAAGCAACAACTGTAATTTCAAAATGTGTCAAAATCTGTCACAGATCTGCTTCATTATTTAGTTAAGCTCAGAAAAGAAAAGATTTTTTTTTTTCTCTCTTTCTCCAAAGGCATTTTTGTAGAAGAAATTATATACAAACGCACAACACAAAAGAAACTCAATGAGAAAAGAAAATTGACATTTTGATTTGTGGACTCTCCAGTAGGTCTATCATTCATCCAGAAAAATATCACTATTGTCACTTCTCTCAGGCAGGGAGACTAATTGGTGCAGCTGTGGCAGAACAGTCTTTCTGTGGGGAAAGCCGCCTTGCAAAGAAATGGAACCCGCAAAAGGACTTGCAGGTGTTAGGAATTGAGTCTGAAAGATGAGGCTCATGTGTGATTAGAGAGGGCTAAAGATGTATAGATGTGTCTTTCTAAACACTGAGTTACTAATATGCTTTTTTGTGTGGATGACAGTTCATTCATTGAGCAAATATTTTTTGAATTGATACTCTGTACAAAGCAGCATGCTAGGCACTGCCCTTAGGTCCTTTAGCAAACAAAATTCGATTCAATGGAAAAGATGGCGAAGAATCAACATAGAAATGAACTCACTCTCTGAGGGAATCCTTGCCTTATTTTGGTTTTCTTTTTCAGTATGTGAGTCCCATCCAAGTCCTTCTAGAGACCATAAGGGTATTAATGATAGCTAACATTACCAAGGTGCAGAGAGGTGAAATCAATTGCCCAAGGTCATATCCAGGTTTTGTAATTCCCAGTTTGGTAAAATATTGACTTCATTATAATCTTCTGTGAAACAGTCAGCTCAGAGTTCATGACCATCACCTACTTACACTACCCTGGTGCTTTAATAAGAATTATTATGTCTGATCTAGGGATAATGAGATATTTCTCACTCACCTAGAGACCATGTAAAAGGAGTAAGATTAGTCCTTTGCCACAATGCTAGATGTTGGGAATTTTCTTTATCATTTTTTTTTTTTTTTTGGAGAGGTTTTCACTATAGGGCGCATACGCTCGCCAGACAGAGAGAGAGACATAGAGACAGAAAGCGAGAAATCACCCCCCAGGGGGGATGGCCACGCCGCAATCCCTTCTCCTCCATTCTCCTCTCAGGATCTTGGGCACACACGCACACGCGCCCGGCGTGAGTTTTAAGCCACTGGGTCCGGGACGCAAACCGCGGTCGACTATGTGGGAGTCCAGCGACATAGCCATTATGCTAACTGCTGGCTCCTGTTGGAAATTTTTTTAGAAGGAAGAGGAAGCCCGACTCTATGCCTCCCACCGTATAAGATGATTTTTTTTTTTCCCATTTCTCCTACTGTTTTGGAGGAAAACACTGGATGCAGAATGAAAAGGCTTATTTGGGTAATCTTGGATAGATTTTTTTCTAACCACTCTGAGTTTCAATTTTCTAGGCACATCCAAACATCCATTTTATTTCATTTTCTTTCACTTATCCTAGTGTGCTTGAGAAGAAAAATTGTTTTCTTTATTTCTATAAGCCTACACCTTAGACTAAAACATATGAGACATTAAATGATAAATAACTCCAAGAATAACTTAGGGATAAAATATTCTCCTACCTTGTAGACTTGTTATTAATATTAAATGAGAACATTATGAAAACAGTGTAAAACTTTAAAATGCGATGTCATGTACATGACTATAATTACGTGTACTTACCATTACTCCAAGTATTATTTATTTGTAGTAGTGCATTTTGTTCTTATAAAAAAACTTGATAAGTTATGTATTTTAATTATCCCCCTTTTTACAGATATGAAAACTGAGCCACAGAAAGGCGAACAAAAATGTCAACATGATTTAATCAGTACTCATTGGAGCCGGGATGAGTACTCATGCAACCTAATACCAGACTGTGCTCTTACCTAGTTCAATCATGGCAACCAGAGGGATTAACATATTGCCTATCAATTTCTTGACTGAAATAGCAAATGATCAAAAAAGAGAGTTCTTCTGGAGTTTAGTTAATAAATAAATGTTGACATTTACAAAGACCATTGACACATGATGTGATGTGACACAGATGTGGTTTAAATTCTCACTCTGTTATTCTCGTTCTGTGTGATCATACGCGTCTCGTTGAATGTGCCCGAGATTTAGTTTTCTCAGCTGTGGAATGGTGATATCTACAGACACTTACTAAGTGTTTTATTGAAATACCTAATGGGGCTTCAGGAGTATATAGCTAAAACTGCTACTATTATTATTGTCATTTTTCCTATTTCTTCTTTTTTTTCTTTCATTCCCGGTATGTTAATTCATTCAGCACTAACAGATCGAGCAACTCCTGCGCGTCATGTACTGCTCTAAGTGCTGAGCATCCCTAAGGGAGTCAAACAGCCAGATACAGCTGCACACATAAAGCTTACCTCCTAGCAGAAAGAAAAGTAATATGCAGATTAAATATAGTAAGTAGAATATATATTAAAAAATGTTAAAAATTGAGTAGGCAAGTTACATAGGGTGTCCCAGGGGAGAAGTAGAGTTTACAATTTCAATGATTTGGACAGAGAAGATTGCACTGAAAACTTAGTGATATTTAAAAGAATACTTCAAAGAAGTAAAAGAGGGAAGTCGTGTGAATATATTTTATTTATTTTTAATGAGTGGGGGACAGATTTTGACTGGCTCCTGCCATGTTATGATACACCTGCTCTTGGTTAGCTAGACCTACAGGCACACACCTCTACACCCCGCCTATTTAGGTTTGGCCAGAAATTGAATCAGTGCCTTTCAGGCAGCCTTAGTCTCTATATCGCAGGGTCTTAGCAGCACACCCTGTGGTGACTGAGTTCTGTGTGAAAAGTTTGAGAAACAGCATTTTAGGCAGAGGATATAGCTATTATAAGTCTTCAAATGGGATCATGCTAGACTTTTTTTGAGGAGCAGCAAGAAAGACACTATGGATAGATTGGCTTGAGAGCAGGAGACCAGCAGTTGGCATAATGGCTATGTCACTGGACTCCCATGTAGTCGACCACGTAGTCCTGGACCTGGCGACTCAAACTTACGCCGGACATGTATGCATGCATGCCCAAGATCCTGAGAGGAGAATGGAGGAGAAGAGATTGCAGTGTGGCCATCCCCTCTGGGGGGTGATTTCTTGTTTTCTGTATCTCTGTCTCTTTCTGTTTTTCTGGCAAGTGCACGCACCCTGCAGCAAAAACGCGCACACCCCCGCAACAAAAAACTCTAAAAAAAAAAAAAAAAAAAAAGGAGAGAGAGAGAGAGATCAGGAATTGAAATAAGACAAATTAGAGGGGAATGGAGTTGTCAGAGCAAGGGCAATTTCTAGAGCCCACTGTATGTATTTTGAGTTATTCTGAGTAAGGTAGAATACTACTGGAGTATTTAAAAGAGCAGAGCTCACAGCTCTGGCTGCTGTGTTTTTTAAGCAAAGATGGTGAAAGATGATGATAAGAAGTCAATCAGAAGTCATCTGCAATAATCCTGCTGCTAGATCATAAGGTTTTGGGCCAGAGTGGCCCATGGTTGGATCTGAGGACAACTATTTGTGATAGTTGACTCTATTGGCTAAAAGCACTGAGAAGAGGTGGAGGCAGATTTTGAGAAGGGCGAGATAATCTTGTGATGGGCCCTTGTATAGTCAACTGGCAAGAAGAGGTTGTTATCCTCTAGCTTACAGGAGTGGGTCTCTTGCTCTTCAGAGCAATTTGGAAACTCGAGATTCATCAAGTACACCAGATGTCTCCAAGCTGATCTTGTTGCCACAGTCCTTTCAGGGACCAGAATTTAACATAGGGTTCTTGCCAAAATTACACATTTGACCTTCTTTGAATTCTGGTATTCTCAAAACTCAGTCCTGGGTTTCATTTCAGCATTCTGCTCTGGGGCATCAGGAGATAAGAGTTCTCTAGTTACTACCCTCAAAGCCTCTGGTGCTCTCCATGTCCTGAGTTGGTGGTTGACTGATTTGTTCTATTACTCTTTTCTTGAGGCCATTTACACACAACTCATCCCTATAATTAGCGCCACTCCTATAAAATCATTTTATTTAAGGGCAATGGTAATCACAAGGATAGAGGAAAAAAAGGAGACTCCAGTCGGAAAGTGAGGAACTGAAGCAGAGACAGAGACATTACCAAACAAGCTATCACTGTGGGTAGCTAGAACCTAATCTCAAGGAAGAAATCTGGAAGCTAATGTAGAACTCATGCCTCACAGTTAATTTAGCAAGGAGTAACAAGCTAGGGAATTGATGTACACACTTACCACAGTCGTCGTTTCAGGGACACTCACTGAGAGCGTCAGTTCTCTGTCACTCAACTCCTGCTTTGTCTGTGGTAAAGTGAAATTCAGACACCAGAGAAAGGCCTCAAGCAATGAGATACAGTTGCTAGCAGCCAGAAACCAGTCTAGTGTGCACTACAATGAAAAGGCCCAAGGTACATGGTCAGGGTACTGACAGTCTGTAGCATATCATTCTGCTGTTGAGAGGTCGTTGTGTAGTTCCTAGGTTTGGACTTCTATAATAAGCAGTGCAAAGCACATTCCTTTTTTGTTTTTTTGCATAGAACGTTCTTACACATCTCTTGAAGTTTTGAAGAACCCATGTTGTAGGTATTTACGTTGTATATATACTTAAAACAGGTATTAACTGGATCATAGGGTATGCATGTGTCACCTTCTTAGGTACTAGTAAACACGTCTGTAAAATCTACACTAATTCACGCTCTCAGGAACAATTTAAAAGAATCACAGTTGATCCATGTCTGTGCTAATCATTGATACTGCCTATCTTTTCTCATTCCGTCTATTCTGTCGAGTATGTTATATATGTGGTAGCGGGATGGCAGCATGACTGCACCTGATTCGGGAGTGCTTTCTCTCTCTCCTGCCGTCTTTCTCTGTTTCTCTCTGGCATGGGCACACGCCCTCTGGCAAAATTTTAAAAAAAAAGATGTAATGTTATTGTGGCCTTGATATGA
Source organism: Tupaia belangeri chinensis (assembly GCF_000334495.1). Classification (NCBI taxonomy): domain Eukaryota; kingdom Metazoa; phylum Chordata; class Mammalia; order Scandentia; family Tupaiidae; genus Tupaia; species Tupaia belangeri. The sequence goes on along the minus strand of NW_006159439.1, from coordinate 533,342 downwards.
ATAGTCATTTGGTAATCTAAGAGATCAAAACTTTCAAATGTGCCTTATAAAGTAAGAACATAAGCCAGTGTGAAACTTTTATCTAGAAATCTATTGCTAATCATTGACATGCCTTGATTGGGACTTGAGAAAAGCTGATAATGCAAAATATTCAAAAGAAAGGACATTTGAAATTTAGGTTTCCGAGGGTGATTTGTGATGCTTCTGTCATTTTAAGTAACCCAAACTTTCTTTTGAAGTTTGGTCTTTAGACATGAAGAACCAACACAGAACACTGGGAAATCTGTGCAAGTTGAATGATTATTTAAAGTATAATCAGAGTTGCTTGAATGGCCTATGATGGCTTTTGTTCGTTTTTATGAGAGAGAGAGAGAAATTTTTGACTCGGTCTGGCAGTGTTGAGATGCTCCTGTTCCATCCACCCAGGTAGCTAGAATTACAAGCACCCATGCCTGACTTGCTTAGGCTGATCTGAAAACCAAACCCAGGCTTTGCTTGTGGTCCCAGCCTCTCACAGCAGCACCTGATTGCTCCAGTATTGTGGCTGGGTCCACTGATGAGTTTCCACATAATGAAAAGTAATTCAAATGATGTCAGTGCTGAAGAACACAGTCTTGAACATCAACACAATCATATCATTGCATGATTACTCAGATGATAGTTTGCTTCATTCTGACAGTAGCTTTTCTCCAACACTTACTACATGCCAAGTGCCAGACAAGGAACAGTAGAGTAAACAATTATGGATAAAACATGTTCCATGAGTTCAACGGGGTCTAGGGTACGAGGCAGGTAAAGAAGCCAATGGCTATGACAAAGTATTTGTTTATTTATATGAATTTGATAAGAATCTATGAGACTACAGAGACAGAAACAACCACTTTGATCAAGATAAAGTGTAAGTGAATATATACTCTTTTAGAGAAGACAATGCTAGGATTGAATCTTGAGAGATAAGTAAAAGCAAAACAAATTGGAGAAGATTTGATTTAATTCATTTTGTTTTTAAAATTGCTTTTACCTCTTAAAGAAAAATAACATGCTTATAGTAGAAAACCTAAAAACTTTTAGGGGAAATATAAATAATAAATATGATGTCAACATTTGGCTATGTTTACTTCCACTCATACAGTTAAATATTTACTGTGCAGAGATGCAATTTGATATAACAACATCGATCAGGCTTTTCACTATTTACCAAATGTTGCTCTGCACAAGAAATATCAAGTGATCAGAATGTAATCTAGAGAATTTGAAAAATATTTTTGCCTCTACCTGATTGTAGAAAATCTTGCAGCCATAGGAAGAACAAAAAGGCCTTTCATGTGTTTTGTTTTAGATAAAGGTTTTCTCTCACTTCTGTGTCCCATTCAAAAATTGTACACTATTGATTATAGAGCGCTTATGTGATCCTTAGGATTGCTTTATTCCATTGAAAAACCATCTTTTAGTTTGTATAGTTATTATTGCACTGCAGGAGTCTTCATGGATGCAATTATCCATGCATTGTTACAGAGCAAATGCCGCAAGGGAGAAAATAACTAGGTAAAACAGCTGAACCAGATGGATATTTGAAAATAAAACACTTAAGATATATGTAGTTTTTTGTGGTTAACAACTGTTCACCAGAAAATAAAAAAAATATATAAATAAACCTTTGCAATTCTTATAGCCTAAGGTGGTTTTGTTGGTGGTGGTGTTGTTTTTAATTCTCATTTGCATTTCTTTAGTTACTTTCAAAGGAGGGAGCCAACAAATATTTTCCTGTTGCCTTAGTGGTTGGGGGAAAATAGTTTATCATTTCCTAGGGCAATGCCAGATGACAGGATAGAGTCAATCCCCAGGAGACTATGGGAAAATTACCAGTTATAGGAAAATAGTAAATGCCACATTTGAGACACTGTTACCTCCAAGATCTAAAATTAGAATTTAAATTAGGCATGACCTTACAGGATATCTACTTTCTGGAACAAATGAGAAGGGAAAGTAAAACTGACTCCAGGTGAAGAGGATAAGAACGAGGCTTCATTCCTGAAAGCCAGGAGACACAACCAAAGTGTTATTTGAGTAATGTCAACATTGCAACACCAAAGACGCTTTCCACTCCTACATCTTCCAGACCCAGTGCTCAGTCTCATCACATATGACCTCATTCACCCCAAATCTTAGATAGGTTGATATTAATTTCGTTAATGTTGACTTTATGAAGCCATTTCTAATAGTAGCATCATAATGCTTTTCTAATATTGTTTTACTAATATTTGAAAAGACCAATTTAAAGACTAGTCTAAGTAGAAATGTTGAGGCAAATGCTTGTACTCTGGAGTCCGTTTGCCATCATTCTGTTTTCAGTGACTTAGTAACAACACCTAATTTATCTGAATATCGCTTTCCTTCTGTGAAAAATGAAGATAGGGACCAGCAGTTGGCATAATGGCTATGTTGCTAGACTCCCATGTAGTCCACCACGGTTTGAGTTCCGGACCCGGTGGCTTAAACACACTCCAGGCGCACATGCATGCATGCTCAGGATCCTGAGAGGAGAATGGAGAAGGGATTGCGGCGTGACCATCCCTCCTGGGGGATGATTTCTCCTTTTCTATCTCTCGGTCTCTCTCTGTCTTTCTGGTGAGTGCACATACCGTATAGCAAAAAAGCCTATCCCCCCCCCCCAAAAAATGGAGGTAGAAATATCACCGTGCTCAGAATGAAATGAAAATGCGCATAAAGTGAAATGAAAATGCACATAAATGAAGATGCACATAAAATGAAGATGCCCGTAAAGCATGTAATAATAGCAATGCTTACAGTACTATTTGATCAACAAGTCAAAGAGCTCTGCCCAATTCTACATAGGTAAGAATATCAGAAAAAGGGACCAGCAGTTAGGGTAATGGCTATGTCGCTGGACTCCCACATAGTCGACCATGGTTCAAGTCTTGGACCCGGTGGCTTAAACTCACGCCGGGGCGCGTGTGCGTGCGTGCCCAAGATCCCGAGAGGAGAATGGAGGAGAAGGAATTGCAGCATGGCCATCCCCTCTAGGGGGTGATGTCTTGCTTTCTATCTCTCTGCCTCTCTCTGTCTGCCTGGCAAGCGCACGCATCCTATAGCTAAAACCTCTCCCAAAAAAAAGAATATCAGAAAAAAAAAATTCTAGCAAAACAAATTATCATTTGGGCTTCAAATATAATTCTTCACCTCTTTTTTGGTCGTCAAAGACAAGAAACTTGATATTTTACGTTATGCGATGTGCTTAATAGCTGCTTTGAAAAGTAAGCTTTCAGAATTTATTAGTTTTAACGGAGTCCATTTTAGTCTCTTTGGGTATGCTTAGAGTTTCTGACTGATTTTTGGCAACTAGTTCTTACACTGAGAGAGACCAATACAGCAAGAGCAACTCTAAGTCAAATATTAACTCCAAGACTTCCTAACACAGTGCCTGGTACAGATCACTTGATGAAAAGCTGCTTCTTTTGAATGGATGAATGGAAACTCATGAATTATGGCACATACAGTATAAGAAGCAGGATACTTTTCCATTCCTATATTTTAAGTTTTATACATTCGTAATTTTATCCACTTATTTTTTGAGCCGCTTATTTTTTCTGTATAGAGGAAACATCTTACTATGTTGTAATCTAACTAAATATTCAAACTTGAACAAATGTCACGATGCTGCCGATGTTCTTAACCACATGACTCAGTGAAATTTACCTAATTCACCAAACAGGATATTTCTTTCAGAATGTAGTGTTTTAAAAAAAGAACTGTCTACCCAGAATTCATTTATTTTCTTTCAGTGGGAAGCTCAGTAAAAAATTTTATACTGAATCATAATAGCTCTTGATTAATTACACTTTTATTGCTTCCCTCAATCCTTCATTTTCTTCTAATCTTTTTCCAGTGCTTTCAAACTGGTTTTATAACATTGGGTTGTCAGAAAGGGAAAGAAGTTTTTTTTTTCTATGTTTTTTACCAAAAAATGCATCACGACTTTTCCAGCAACCCAAGAGATCATTGCCTATTAGGTAGATAATTTATAATTACATAGATGTAGGTACATAGATCAACACATAGATAACTAGAGAGATAGTTCATTTAGGAGACACTGATTAGACTAAGTTCAAAATATTGTTTGGCTACCGAGCATTTCCCAGACTGTGATATGTGAACATATATTTTGAATATCTAAAAGAAAGAATTTAGATTAATTTTGAAACTTATTTATTAATTGAAGAACTCCTTTCCAAGAATTTGTAGAACAAGTTTTAGGACTTGATATTTGAGGATATCTACAGAAGAAAATAGATAATATATTCTTTAAATTAACTTACACAAAAATATACATGGATTTATATATACCAGATAAATGAGACATACTAGAAATTTGTAGTTAAAGCTTTGTGTTTTTTTTATTTTACATTTTATACATATCAACTGACTTCAAATTGATGAGTATTCATTCATACTGCTATGAATTTTGTCTTACATTAGTTTTTTAGCCCAACTTACTGTTGGGCTAGCTCTGTAATAAAGCAATCAAGTATTAAGAACAGAAGGCCAGATCCCCCATGGGTGATGGCAGTTTTTTTTTCTTTTTTTTTTTCTTTTCACACTATGAGAGTTAATTTTATTTGTTCAAGGGCTCATATTGCAAGCATTAAACCAAGCATGGGCTTTGATTCTGTGGACCCACATTCACATATTAAGGTAAAAGCAAACTGTGATCCACATACCTGGATGGAAACTGAAGGCTCATGGTTAATCACATTGTAGTTTTAGAATTTCTACAGCCTAGACCTCAGTAGTCACAGGTCTTTCAGGTCCTTCTGGATGTCTCACAGCGTGTCTGCACTCTTCTTGAGCTGAGCAACCTCATAGTCCTTCAGCTTCTGGTTGATGATACTGGTCAATCCCCGAGCGTTGAGGATACATGGAAGGCTCAGGAAGACTTCATTCTCTATGTCATACATTCCTTAGTCATGGTTGACACTGGATGGATCCTGGACAGATTTTTCAACATGGATTCAATGAGATCAGCCACACTTAATCCAATCGCCCCGTTGGTATATCCTTTTAGCTTGATGACTTCGTAGGCACTTTCAACAACCATCTTACATACTTCCTTCCAATTTTCACTATCATTGTCCGTCCCCATTTCTGGATTCAGTTCCTGGAGAGAAACACCTGCCACATTCACGCCACTCCACATGGCCACACTTGAGTTGCCATGTTCTCCCAAAATCCATCCATGGCAGCTGGTGGGATGAATGCCAAGTTTTTAAGCCATGAGATAGTAAAATCTAGCAGAATCCAGATTACACCCACTTCCAATCACACGGTGCTTGGGCAAGCCACTTAGTTTCCAGGTAACATAAGTGAGAATATCCACTGGATTGGAAACCACAATTATGATGCAGTCGGGGCTGTACTTGACAATCTGGAAAATAATGAATTTGAAGACATAAACGTTTCTTTGCACCAGGTTGAGATGACTCTCCCCCTCCTGTTGACAGACTCCAGCAGTTATTACCATAATCTTAGAACTGGCAGTCACAGAGTAATCTTTATCTGCCACAGTTTTAGGTGTCTGAAGAAATAAGCTTCCCTGCTACAGATCCATCATTTCTCTTTTGAGCTTATCTTCCAAAACTTCCACCAGGGCAAATTCATCAGCCAGAGACATTCCCAGAATGCTGATCGCACACACCATACCTACTTGTCCAACACCCACTACAGTGATCTTATTGTTGGGGACCGTTGCCTCTTCTTCTGCAACTGGTGCAATGAGTTTTTCCTTAAGAATTGCCATTGTGCACAGGGCAGAGAAAGCTCTCAAGATGGCTGGAACAGTCTAGTCAAGAGGACAATGTCAGCTGTACGCTTCTCCACACACACAGGATCTGCAAGGAGCGAGGAGGAGGCCGATGATGGCAGTTTTAATCCAGTTAGTTTTAATCCAGGGCCCCATATTTAAAAAGCACAATAGGTGTGTGTATGTGCATGTCTCAAATCCTCATGGGATGTGAAAATGAAGGAAAAGGTATTGCAGAGTGACCATGTCCCATTGAGGCCTGCTCTCTCTCAATCTCTGTCTTTCTCTCTCTAGCTGGCACATGCACCGTATCACAATTAAAAAAGAAAAAAAAAACCATAATCAATATTGTACTGTATGCACATGTTGATGATTGGTTTCTTCTTCCACTAACAATATGTTAATTATCTATCCATATCACCACTTGTGGATTAACTTTATTTTTTTATTGTTACCTAGTATTATATACTGTATATGTGTTTCAGTTTATTTAATGGCATACCAGTTTATGAATATTTGCTATTTCTCTCCTTTGAAAACAAACTGTAATAAATCCACATCCAATGCCTGTGTTAAGAATACGAACCTAGACCTTTTGAATGGTCCATTGCTCAGGTTTTGCTGTGTCTAAAAAAGTTCTCCAAAATATATATTTTAAATATTTCAAGATAATGAAAGCTCACACTTCAAAAGTCAGCATTATTATACATTGAAATCACTGCCACATAAATAGTAATAATTTCTTCATTCTCCCTTAAACCCCAGACATTATCCACATTTTTCCTTAACTTCTCCACTCTGATAAATGAATAATTATATATCATTCATTTAACATTTATTATTAATTTTTGAGGAGATCTCAGATTCAAAGAATTGAGTTACTAAAACTCCCTGGTCCATGGTACACTGTAGATCCATGCAAGACCCCTTTCTTGCATTTTATTTCGCTATTTTTCTTTTCTCCCTTATCAACACTCACATTTTACTTCCACTTCTCTCCCCACAAATAAATGTATTTTAATGTCTTTCGATTTGTGAATATCTAAAAATACTATAATTTGTTCTTTTAATATGTAAACCCTTTAGTATATATAAAAAACACGAATTATAGAACACGGCTGTTTCCTACTTTATTAGGCATCAAGTTTTACGATGGTCACTGTTGCAATACGTAGTCATGGTCATCTGCTTCTAAATGCTGCATAGCGTGCAGTTAAGCAGCCATCACATTTTATTCACCCTTTAGCCACCTAGGCTGCCCCAAAAGCTGTGCTTTCCCAAATACACTTTGATGAATAGCCTTGAAAGTATCTCCTGATAGGCCCACATATGAGCTTCTCAGGGATATATCCACAGGCGCAAAATTGCTGTGTCACGCTGAACACACATAATTAATTTTGCTAAACACTGCCAAATCTCTCTCCAGAAAGCCATTTTAATTTACACTGAAATAGCAATTCTCATTTTCCCACATCTTTGTTAAAACTACTTTTTATCTAGCACTGTAAATGGATACCTTCTGATAGATGGAAGACATAGCCCATCATTTTAGTTTGATTTTCTGACTTTTAGTGACTATGCACATTACTTCATTTCTCAGTTAGCCATATTTTTTTAAAGAGATTTTTGCTATTAGGCATGTGCATTCACTGGAGAGACAGAGAAACAGAAAATGAGATATTATCTCCCAGGGGTGATGACCATGCCACAATTCTTTCTCCTCCATTCTCCTCTAGGGAATTTGGGCATATATGCACATGTGCCTGTGTGTTTCATGCTGCCAGGTCTGGGACTTGAACCGCAGTGAACTCTATGGGAGTCCAATGATGTAACTATTATGCCATCTGCTGGTACCAACCATCTTGATTTCACTTATATTACTGACCATTTGAAGTCTTTATTTCTAGTTAGGTTTGTAACCTTTTACATTTAGCTAAGTAGCATGTTCTTATATGGCCTAGATAAAGTTCTTTGCAAGTCTTACATTTCATAAATATATTTTCAGTTTGTTGCTTGCTAGTTTTTAGTTGATATTTTTCCGTATTATGAAACCTCAAGTTTAAGGCCAGCAGGTGGCATTGTATTAAAAGTGACATGGCTGACTGTGGTTTGAGTCCTGTTCCTGGCAGGTTGCTTTCTCACTTTCCCTCTCAGTGTGTGTAAGTACCTGTGCCCTATAACAAATTAAATAATAATAATTAATAAAATTAAATAAATAATTCTAAAATATTTTATTTTAATTTTGCAAAACATTACTTTTTAAAGTTATATGTTCCATATTTAGAGTTTTATATAAGTAACAGCTTCCCCTCCTTTGAAAAAAAATCACAAAACACTCCTGCTTGCCTTCTGTTTGTACTAAACAACATAAAGCCTTTTTTTTATCTGCATTATTAATTATCTTTACTTTAGTAAGATATAAGCAGCCAGGACTGGAGCCAGCAGACGGCATAGAGGTTAAGGTGGCTGGATCCCACTTGGCTGATGGCACGGATAGAGTCCCGGACCTAACAGCTTGAAAATCATGCTGGGTGCATGTGTAGGCATGCCCAAAAATGCTGGGAGGAGAGGAGAGAAGAGATTGCAGTGTGGCTGTTCCCCTGAGGGGGATAATTTCTTGCTTTCTCTCTCTCTTGCTCTCTCTGGTGAGCACACAACATTTTTTTTTAAATAGCCAGGGTTTTTTTTTTCCATTTATATTCATAATCTGTGATGTACCTCTATCATAAACCAACTTATCATACATACATGGATTTATTGAGCTTTATTCTCTTCCATAGTTTAATTTTTGTCCCTTCACCAGTACTCCAAATTTAATTAAATTCTGGCTTTTCAGTATTTTTGCTATTATTAGGGCTCATTAGAAAAATTTTGAAAAATATATATAAATTTTTAATTGGATATTAAAACATAAGAGAAATGGTTAGTTTGATACATGACCAGTCTGACTCCTAAACATTGACTTAACAATGTTACTAATTCAGCAATCTAAGAAAAATCAACCATTTCATTACCAAGTTATCTCTCTTGCAGAAATGCAAAGTTGATTTCACATACTATATACTTACTGTAACTCACTAGGTTAATAGTTCATATGGAAATAAACAATAATCTCAATAATTGGAGACACCATGAATCTCATGTTCTTCGTCCCTTCTGACTGATAACTCTGCCTTAATGCACTCCATTATTTTAGCATGAGCTCTTCAATGGCATAATATTGAAATATCCTGGGGCTTAATCCCTGGAACACATTTCTAGCTATAGTCAAGTTTTCAGTGATGGCATTGAGTGTCATAGTATTAGGTCATCAGGAAAGTCATGACACATTTTTGCATGGAAAGACAGAAAAATATATCATGACTTTCTTGACAATGTAATATTAATGTCATTATAAGTCCAGGACTCCCAAGTATGGATCAGCATAGACCACTACCCTATACTCATATTTCTGACTGTTGACAAAACATCTTCGTTGGGATATAAACCAGATATTTCAAATGTAAACCAAATCCCTTGTACTCAATCCACCAAAACCTGTACTTCTATAGCTTTTTCAACCTCAGTAATAATCAACTTCCCAAAAGGTTTTATTTCTCTGGGATGGATTGCAACCTCTAGGTCATATTGTCATATGATCATTACACATTTAGTTTAACAACAAATTGACAAAACTATTTTTCAGAGTAGCTTTACCCTTTCTTATTCTCACCAGCAATGAAAGAGAAGTCGAGTTTTACCTTATCTTTATCAGCATGTCTCTAGTCTGTCTTTTGATTGGGGAACTTAATCTGTTTACATTCAAGGTTATTAATCACAAGGAAGAATATATTCAGGTCATTTGGGGAATTGTTTTTCTGGTTGTTTTATTATCTTTTGTTCTTTTCTTCTCCTCTTATTATGTTTAGTTTTCTGTACGGATGGGACGATTCTTTTCTTTTCCTTACTTGTGTATTGTTCTACCAGCGAGTCTTCTGCCTTCACATGTTTTCATGAAGGTTTATATTATCCCTTTTGCTTCCAGATACAGGACTCCCTTAAGCATTCCTCATAGTAGAGTGGTGATGAATTCTCTTGGTTTTTGTTTGTCTGGACAAAACTTTATTTCTCTTTTAATTCTGAAGGATAGCTTTGATGGATATATTTTTAGGCTCGTACTTTTTTCTTTATTTGACACTTTGAATATATCATCTCATTCTCCACTGGCCTGCAGATGTTCTGCTGAGAAATTCTTTGTTAAACTAATGAGAATTCCCTTAAATGTAGTTTGCTCCTTTTCTCTTGCTTCTTTTAAAATTTCCTCTTTGTCTTGGACTTGGAACAGTTTACTTATAATGTGAACCAGTGAGGGCCTCTTTGAGTTGGGTCTTTTTGGAGAGCTTGGAACTTTTTATGTCTGGATATTTGTTGCTTTCAGGCCTTGAGAATTGTTCAGCAATTAAGTTATTCAATACGATATTCTATTAAAATTTTAATTGTTAAAAATAAATAAATAACATTCTTTTTGTTCAGGTGCATGTGAGTATATAAACACATTCTTGCTTCTTTCTTTCCAAATTTTTTTTTACCTTTTATTTTTTTTTCCTTTTAACTGATCTTCTTTCTATAATAGTGATGCCCATGAAGACATATATTTGGTAAAATTTGTGAGACAACATGACAGAATTTTACTTACTTTACCTTCACATTTAAATGAAGAATATAAATACTGAAGTGTGAAGGTTTTGTTCTGTCTTACACTGTTTAAAATATTACTCCATTATCTTCTTGAATGAAGTTTTAACATTGAGAAGTGTAATGGCTCTGCTTATGCTGTTAATTTTCCTAAATATATTATACTGTCATCAGAGAATGTAACCTGTAAAATTAGGGGGATTTTCTAATGTATTGATCTTTCTTTTGGGCAAAAGATGCTTTATAAGATTTCAAATATGTCATGTGTCTTTAAAAATAAGTGTTTTCTAGGTTTCGATGTAAAGTTCGCACTTATCATTCATAACATTGAAATATGTAGTGTTTTGTCTGTTTTTAATTATAGATTTCTTTTTTAAAAGATTCTCAGCTTTGTCTTTATGATTATAAAATATGCCATTATTTTTTGACATTCTATCAGTTTTTTTCTGTATATGATTTAAATTTGCTATAATTACTTATATTCATGAATAAATATTCTTATGAACTTTCTTGTTTTTTACTAAAACAAAGAAACTTTTTGCCCTATTACAGCCTTTTGAGTTACAAACTAATACCTGACAATAAAATTGCTATATCTATGTACTTTTTGTGAGAATGATCCTTTTTAAATGATCCATTTTAACTCTTTATTTTTAACATTATTTTGTCGTTTTGTTTTAGATAATTATAATATATAGCTAGTTGTTGTGTTTGCTCATTTATTCTCCCATCAGAACGTGTATTTTTAAAAGAATAATTTATTTATTTAATTTATTATTATTATTATTATTTAAATTTGCTGTAGGACTTGTGCACTTACCAGAGAGAAAGAAAGAGAGAGAAACTGAGAAAGCAAACAGCCAGATTAGGGACTTGTATCAAGCCAGCCATGTGAGACTCCAGAACCTTAACCAACATGCCATCTGCCTACCTAAAAATGTTTTTTGTGTTTTTTTTGGAGAGGTTTTTTCTAGAGGGTGCATGCACTCTCCAGAGAGACAGAGAGAGACAGAGAGACAGAAAGCAAGAAATCACTCCGCCCCAGGGGGGATGTCCACGCCACAATCCCTTCTCCTCCATTCTCCTCTTGGATCTTGGGCACGCACACGTGCCTGGCGTGAGTTTAAGCCACTGGGTCCAGGACTTGAACCACGGTTGACTACATGGGAGTTCAGGGACATAGCCATTACACTAACTGCTGGTCCCTAAAAATGTATTTTTTTAATTGCCAGAGGCATGTGTGCTCACCAGAGAGAGACAGAGAGTGAGAAAGGGAAAAAGCACTCCCCAAAGGGGCATGGTCATACATTTTCCTCCATTTCTTTGTCCTGTTTGGATTTGGGGCATGCATGCAAATGCACATGTTTTCAAGCCACTGGGACTAGGGTTTGAGCTGTAGTCAGCCATATGACATTGACCTCCTTAACCACCCTCCTTATGGGGCCAGCCTATAAGTGTCTTTAAATAGAGAAATGTATACCATTAGCATTAATTGTGACTTTTTGTTATGTTTATACTTCTTTTGTTTGTTTCATGAATGCATTATCCTTTTATCTCCTTGAGTGCATGTATTATATTTCTTTCTAAATCTTTTTATGTTACAATACACTAAATTTGTTTTTTAGAAAGATTTTTTGCTATTGGGGACATGCACTCACTAGAGACAGAGAGTCAGAAAATGAGAAATCACCACCTCACCTCGGGGGGCGGGGGGCTGCGGACGACCACACCACAGTAACTTCTTCTCCATTCTCCTCTCAGGATCTTGGACATGCACACACATGTCCAGCATGAGTTTTATAAGCTGCTGGGTCTGGGACTCAAACTGTGGTCTACTACGTGGGAGTCCAATGACGTAACCATTACATTGTGTGTTAGTCTTTACTAAACTTTTTTTTTTTTTTAATACGTTTTTTGTTTTTAAAGAGAGATTTTTGCTAAAGGGTACATGCCCAGAGAGACAGAAAGAGAGAAATAACTCCCTAGAGAGGATGGCCATGCCACAATGTCTTCTCCATTCTCCTCTTGGGAGCTTGGATATGCATGCACACATGCCTGGCATGAGTTTTAAGCTGCCAGATCCAGGATTCAAACCATGATCTACTATGTGAAAGTCCTTCTACTGGTCCCAATATGCTGATTCTTATGTTTTTATGCCTCTCATTCACTGTGTTGGTTTTCTTCAAACGTTAGGGATGACGTTTGTATTTATTATGTATTCCTTATAATTTAGGGAGATATAGTGACCTGAGAGAAGTTTGCCAATAGTGTGTACTACGTATTGGTTGAGTTCATTATCTTTTTAAGTAACTGCCATGAAAGTTTGAAGGGTCCTCATACCCCTTCTCCATCCAGAGTCTTTCCAATGAAAGCTTCTGTCTGAAAATGCCTAGTGCTGAGCACAAATCAATTTAAGGGAGGGATATAAGCACAAAGAACTCCCAGGCTGACTTTCTAATTTCAGTTTCTGAAACCAACACCTGTATCATTGCCTCTGACCAGTAAGCACCACACAATCTCTCCTACTTTTCATAAAAATATTCTTTATTATTATTTTAAATGTACTTTAATTCAACTGCATCTGTTTCTATTTTAAAAATATTTCTCAAAATTTGTCATATCAATTGATTTCTAATATTTGAAGATTTTTAGGCATTTAAACATTTTTTCCTCATAAAATAATTATGTTCACAATAAGGGAGAGGTAGATACCCATCTACCATCCTTTACTTGATCTAGTCTTAGATACTGATGTGTAAAAATAGATTCTTTACCTTTGGTAAAGAATGGACTCCAGTGGGAACCAGCAGTTAGCGTAATGGCTATGTCGCTGGACTCCCACGTAGTCGACCGTGGTTTGCTTCCCGGACCTGGTGGCTTAAAACTCACGCTGGGCGCGTGTGCATGCGTGCCCAAGATCCCGAGAGGAGAATGGAGGAGAAGGGATTGCTGCATGACCATCCCCCCTGGGGGGTGATTTCTCGCTTTCTGTCTCTATGTCTCTCTCTGTCTGTCTGGCGAGCACACACGTTCTATAGCAAAAACCTCTCAAAAAAAAAAAAAAAGAATGGACTCCAGTTAGAGAGCTAGAAGACTGTGAAGGCAAGAAGTCAGAGAGGTCTCACGTGTGTGTGTGTGTGTGTGTGTGCGTGTGTGTGTGTGTACCCTTCAAGAGCTGATTGAGCTTACTTTTCAGTCTTCTATCATGTGGACTGGAGGTCTATTTAATTATGCTTTGGGTCTGTAAATTTGTCACTACAAGCAATGTGAAGTGTTCTACTGCTTTTCTGAGACTGTCTCTAGAGAAATACATAATTTTTACATTTATACTCTGAGTCATTGAGAATGTTAGATCTAAAAGGAATTCTTAGTAATTATATAGTCTAGTTTTTAACGTTCTAGTGATGATGAATTTCAGCTGTATACAGTTTATTTAAGGTCAGATGAAAAAGTCAAAGCCAAAGTTTCCCATCTTTCTGGTAGTCTCTTTTTCTATTATACCAACCCTTACCTTATGGTTTACTCTTTTTCTTTTCTTTTCTTTTTTCTTTTGATGAGTCAAGAAACATGAGACTTGTAAAGTGATCATCTGACCTGTGCTTTTATAAGTGCTTCTTTTTGTATCCCAAATAATGAGTCCTGGGTTAGGCATCTTTTTAATTTCCTTTGTTTCACTTTTGGATCAGAGCAAATTCCTTTCAATTTCAATTTCAAAATCATTTGAAATGGTTTTTACTCTGTTGCTTATTATTCAATGAAAGAATATGGAAATACGTACAAATTAACTTCATAGTTGTGGACTTCAAAAACAGTAAAGATGGCTCTTCAGTACTTCAATAATTTGAAATGTGGCTAAATTTCCTTTCCTGGTAAAACGAGGCAAGCCAGATAAAAACACATAAGAGTTTTAAGAAATATGGTGAATAGCCTGAGACTGAAAACCATTCTGAACCACAACATAATTAGGTTTCTAATCCCATCAACATTTAATGTCCCATTTCCCTCCCAAATCTTCTACGAGACTTCAAAGACACTGATACTTTAAGCATTTTAGTGAAAAAAAAACTGTTTAATAAAGAAGTATGTCTAAAAATATGGCCTGAGAATTTCTCCCTTGTTTTTCACCCCAATCCCTTTCGTTTCCTTGCTTCTCGTATCCTTTCTACTCAACACTATGGGCTTTTATTTAAGGCACTGGTGATATTAGAATAATAAAGTGAAGTCTTGGGAATGATATGCATGAAAATTATTCCTAATGAAACCCTGGATTAGAATGGAACACATAGGTACTAATGAATAGAACGTACTCAGAGCTACAGTTCTGCCTATCCTTAGAGAACATAGTATTATTATACCATTATCTGAAGAGGGTTTAATTATATTCACATTATATCCATCTGCTTTAAAACCCTTATCATGCCAGAACATGCTGAGAAATCTACTTTCCAAACACTCAACCTGCAGAATCCCTTGTGTAAACCTGCAAGTTTCAATGGCTTTATGGAACCCAACAGTGCCTCTAGAGGCTCCCTTTGACTTTCCTCTGCCCCGCCTACATTGAGTAAACAGAAAAGTCATTAACTCTCAGTTATCTGGAAACCTATTTTATGCCTGATTTTTCACTGAAAGCTTTTTTTTAACCCTAGTGGCCTTGTGTTTGAATGTGGCCTATTGCTTCTCACTTAGATAAGTTACCATTGGAACTAACCAAACATTCTTTTGAAGGGCAGACCAGCTGCATTCTAAATCATAATAAGAAACCCAAAACACAAAATATCCCCAAATGAAACAGCACAGTTTTAGGTTATATACCTTTCAGAGAATGTGTGTGTGGTTAATAACAGTGAACTTTCACTAAAGGAAAATGGTACAGATCACTTTTTTTAAACAAGAATATGAACATTGATGCTATTTATATAATGTGGCTATTTTTTCAGCTTTAAGTAATGACATAAAATAAGCATTAGGAATAGAGTGAAACGTGCACACCACATTACAAAATACTTAAGACAAGGGTCCAGACACAAGAATTAGTACAGCTTTAATATCTTTGTAAAAGTTTCCCCATATAGGAGAGACTTCTTTTTTTCATACCACATGGCTTTTTATAGATAAAAAGTACATGGAGATTGAAAGAAAGAACAACATTAAGCATTTTTAAAATATCTATTAATTGGGAACCAGCAGTTAGCATAATGGCTATGTCACTGGACTCCCATGTAGTCAACCACAGTTTGCTTCCCGGACCTGGTGGCTTAAAACTCACGCCGGGCGCGTGTGCGTGCATGCCCAAGATCCCGATAGGAGAATGGAGGAGAAGGGATTGCGGCGTGACCATCCCCCCTGGGGGGTGATTTCTCACTTTCTGTCTCTATGTCTCTCTCTGTCTGTCTGGCGAGCGCATGCGCCCTATAGTGAAAACCTCTCCAAAAAAAAAAAAATCTATTAATTAAGTTATATACAAATATATGAAGTAAGTCTAAAGCAGGACTTATTTTTTTCAAGTAGAAAAAACTTCTGTAATAAATTTTCTGTTTTTGTAATAAATTTTCTTTTCAATGAGCAACTAACTGCTCAACAAATATGTTACCTATCCTATCTTCTTTATATCTTTATCATATATAATGTATATTCTATAAATAATTCAGGTTTTAAGTAGGCTATCCAGTTTTAATTGGTAAGAAATATAAAAAAAAAATCAGGCTTTGCAAATTTTGATCTAATCTTATGATACCACACAGAAAAGATAAAAGCTATAATTTGTGTTAGCATAGTTTGCTGGAGACCTTCTCTTTGTTCAAATTCATTCCCCCATCATATCCCATCCTGCTCTTTGTCCCAGAAGACTGACTTGGTCAATAGACTTTTCCTATTGATTTGGATGAATGGAAGAGACTACAGGTCATCAGAAGGTGAAAGGAGCATGAGGTCATGAAGTTTATTCCCTGAGTTCTGTCTCTGCACTGTTACCTTGTACTGGTTTGGTCTCTCAATAGATGGAACTGATGGTCACTGTTCCCTTCGGTGAAGTTCTCTCTACACTATTCTCTCATTCTAGGGTCTCAGTCTGGTTCCTGCCCACACTCAGCCTTCCTTGATTTAGCACTGACAACAGATCTGCGGATAGGAACCACGTGGGGATGGCTTACTGTTTGTGGTTTCCTTACATCCTGCCATGTGCATATCTTTGTATATAATCTTTTTACAAAACCTCCTTTAAAATCGACTGCTACATTGTGTGTGCGTGCCGTCTATTTTCTCCTGGCAGACTTACACAAATCAGTTTTTATCTTGGCTTTCTTGATTATAGATTTTCTACTTCATTCCAGCCCCGAATTTTCTTAATAAATTTGAATTACTCATGTGGATTTCCTTTTTGTTTTGAGATATGCTCCAGTGACTCCCAGTAGGCATAACATTTATCCTTTTCCACTGATTTCTTATTTTTCTATCCCCCCCAAATTGTATGCATCAGTAAAATAAATTAAACATCAAGAGTTGTTTTCAAATATATTAAGAAAAGGTCTGTGAATGAAGCCTTCACCAAGTGAGCAATTTACAGTTGAAAAGCAATTCCAATTACCGGTAACCAAGTTCCCAGGCTTCTTTGAGGTTGTATTTGTAGATGATTAAATTTCTTTTAATTATATGTATAGGCACACAACATGAAAATTAAAATGAAATATATTTCCTCTTTGGGAAATAACACTGTATTCTCGAAATAGCATTCTGAATATGGCATTCTTTTTCCAATAAGGGAAATCACAGTTAGCTTTTCATGTTTTGAATGAATGAATTCCTACTGGGTTCATACAAAAGAAAAAGTGGAAAATTAATTATAATATAGGTGGGTAATTTCACTTGGCTATTTATAAAACACCAGAGTAAATCTTCTAAATTTCTTAACATCACCCACTCTTTTACTTTTCCTCAACAGGCTAAAAAATAAAGGCCATTTTTAAAGGAATATTTTTATTATTTATGGAAAGAGTTTTAGAGTGTTAGACACTTTGAAAATATTCCTAAAAATTAAAATAAGGGGGTAATTTCTAGTTAGGAATATAATAAGTGATAACCCAGTAAATGCAAATTTAAAACTATAGATATTTCTAGGAAATTTTGCCATTAAAACTGTAGACCTTGCCCAGCTTGATCAGAATTGTAGGTGGTTTGGGACCAGCATATGGTGTGACGGTTATGTCATGAAACTCCCATATGCACAAATATGGTTTGATTCCCAGACCTGGTGGCTTAAAATTCACACTGGATGTGTGCGTGTGTGTGAACCCAAAATCCGAAGAAGAGAATGGAGGAGAAGGGATTGCAGCATGACCTTCCCCCGGGGGTGATTTCTCACTTTCTGTCTCTCTGTTTCTGTGTCTCTGACAAGCTCACACATCCTACATCAAGAAAAAAAATTCTCAAAACAAAAATTAATAAAGGGACAAGCAAATGTAGTAATGGTTACATTGCTGGACTCCCACATAGTTGACTGTGGTTCAAGTCCCAGCTGCTTAAAACGTACAGGGCATGTGTGCTCAAAATCCTGAGAGGAGAATGGAGTAGAAGAGATTGTGGCATGGCCATCTCCCTAGGGGGTGATTTCTGCTTTCTTTCTCTGCCTCTGTCTCTCTGGTGAGTGCAAGTAACCTATGCAAAAATCTCTCAAAATGAAAGAAAAGAGAGAAAGAAAGAAAAAGAAAGAAAGAAAGAAAAAAGGGATAGGCAGTAGACAGCTACATAGTTCAGACTTATTATATCCTGCCATACTACCAAGTCCAGATAATTGAGAAGAAAAGATTATAATAAATCTTAAAATTGAATCTAGTATCTGAAGGAAATATTTTATTTTTAAGAATTTGCTAAAGCATTTTAATGTTCACTTAATAATTTTAACTAGTATTTATAAGGCACTTTGTGTATTGTTTTATTGAAACTTCTCAACAACCTCTAAAAGAAATATCCTTTTTATTATTTTACTGTAACAGTCAGTGAAATGGGAGTGCTGAGTGATCAGTCCCAAAACCCACAGTGGTTCTTGTCCAATGCTCATGAAGAATTAGACATGCAGACACAAAGTGGAGAGTAAAGTGCAGGTAATTAAGATAAGGAAGGACAGAGCTCCCAAGCAGGGAAGGATCTTGAATGGATTGCCTAAGAAGAGTTGAAGGTGAGCAATTTTTATTTAGCAGTTCAAGAAATGGGCTGACTTTATGGTAAGTAAGCAGGCTTTAGAAAATAATTACACAGTAGTCTAAGTGATTTATTACCCTATTTTTTCTCGGGTCAGCAGATCATAGGGTTCTTTTCTTTCTTCTCTTTTTTTTTTTTTTTGGAGAGGTTTTTGCTATAGGGCACATGCACTCACCAGAAAGAGACAGAGAGACAGAAAGTGAGAAATATCCCCCTGGGGGGTGGCCATGCTGCAATCCCTTCTCCTCCATTCTCCTCTCAGGATCTTGGGCATGCATGCACATGCACCCAGCTTGAGTTTAAGTCACCAGGTCTAGGACTCGAACCTCAGTCGACTACATGGGAGTTCAGCAATGTAGCCATTATGCTATCTGCTGGTCCCTGTCATAGGGTTCTATACTTTCGTTAGACTACAGTTACTAAACAGAAACCATTGCCCTTGGCTACAGTTTCTTTGGGTCCCAATGCAGCCAGCTTTTGGCTGTAAAATTTAGGCACTGCGACTCCATCTTGACCTTATCTTGTCTGGGTGCTCAATATCCCTGTCTCCTGCCTTATTCGCAAGGAGTCAAACATTCTTTAGAGACATGTAAAAGGGGTGTACATTTTGCATTAACCAAACCACAGAGGAAAACAAGAGACTTCTTTAAAAAGAAAAAGACAGTGATTTCCTTTCAGGTCTTACCCTATCTACCTGTAAGTGGGTCTAACTCCTATCTTACCAGGGTCCAGTCAGAAGACAGAAAGTATATTAGTTATTTAAAGTGGGAAAATTGAATAAAAATTTCAATTGCTATTTATTCTAATTACAATTATTAATTAGGAAAACATGGTTAATTACTGCAGGAAATAACAGAAAACTAATCTAACACAGAGTAACAAAGGCAACGAGCAGTTACTACTTACTTATAGGACTTTAAAATAGAAAATGTGAAAAGAGTTTTCCTGAGGCTGAGATTCAGACCTCACTGAAGAAGGCATGGTTACAGTCCCTGGATAACAGAGTTGTTTCCTGTAGTGCCCAGCATTAGCATCACAGCTTGTTTGCAGGAGCTGGGCAGAGGCATAACTGTAAAATGCAGTGCTCTGAGAGGCTGTCGATGTGGGAAGATTCCAGGTTTGCACCCAGCTTCCCCAGGCACATGTGTGCTCATAATCCAGGGCTAGCTGAGGATGGAGGTAGGTCACAGTGTAAAGATCCTGCTGGCCAGAAGGTAGTATGGTAGTTAAGGCATTGGACTCCTACATGTCCAACATTGGTTCAAGTCCTGGATCCAGTAGCTTGAAAATCATGTTGGGTGCATGTGCGTGTGTGCCCAAAATTCCAGAAAGAAAGGGAGGAAAAGGGATTGTGGCATGGCCATCTCCCCTGAGGGGTGTTTCTCACTTTCCCTC
Source organism: Tupaia belangeri chinensis (assembly GCF_000334495.1). Classification (NCBI taxonomy): domain Eukaryota; kingdom Metazoa; phylum Chordata; class Mammalia; order Scandentia; family Tupaiidae; genus Tupaia; species Tupaia belangeri. The sequence continues at coordinate 513,262 of NW_006159439.1, read as the reverse complement.
TCACTGTCCCTCTGTATTTCTCCAGTGAACACCTGCACCCTATGGAAAAAGAAAAGAAAAGAAAAAGATCAAACTTAAAAAAAAGAAGAAATCCTATAGGTAGGGTAATGACAAATGGTTGGGATAATAAATATGTGAACTATCCTGATTTAATCATTACAGATTGTATTTTTGTACTGAAAAATCACACTGTGCTCCACAATATGTACAATGAGTAAATATCAATTTTAAAATAGTTTTTAAAAGACCCTAGTAGAGTTGTGCATGAGCAATCTCTCAGAAGAAATCAATCAGTAAACTTCACTTTTTGTTTTGTTTTATTTTGTTTTGTTTTTTGGTATAACAAACAGGCTGATCTGCAGCAGGCAGGTCCAGACTAGTAGTCAGAAAGCTGGCCACTAAATTTCTCGGGTGCAGAAAACTGCATCCTATAGTACTAGAAAACCATAGGCAGTTCAGGGTCTCTGGGTCGCCCCCATAACACAGGAGCAAGAAGAAAAGCACTCCAAACCCAGGACCAGACACTTTCCTCTGCCTATGTCTCCCAGCATCCTCCAAGTGCCTTCTTCTGGCAAAGTTGAACATTGCTCCAACTGGAAAGAAATGTTCATGCGTCCAGCTCCAGAATCAGGCAGCTGAACTAAAAAGGGTGGATTTATAGCTGACAGGCAATAAATTGATAACTGGAACATCCTTATAGATGGCAAAAGGGACATTAAGAAACCCCTGTGACTAGTACCTGCAAGACTCAAGCCAATTCTAAATTAAAAACTCTCCTCCTAATTTCTAAATGCTGCACTGTTCAGTAATAAGCTGCCCAGCACAGAATTCTTACTCCATATAAAATTGTAACTATTTCCAGTTTCCATAACTCTGTAATATCTTTTATCAATTCTAACTTGAGCATTATTTCCTAACTTTCACTCGATTTCAACTATGAAATGGTTACCAAATAGGATTCAAATGTTCAACCCAATGAGGTTGAAAGTAAACCCAGATTAAAGAGGAGGCACCCATTTGAATGAACTATGTATTTTCTCACTAAAGTAAGTGTCCCATGAATGAAATCCTGCTATTGGTGGCTAGAACTTCCTAATGTTCATAATTCCAGTTTTGTCCACTTCACTCTATTTAGACTTATGCTAAGACTATGCCACATGTCTGTTTAGATAGAAACTCTGGATTTATTATTCATTCTTGTATGGCTCATTCATTTATTTTTATATATTTTTATTTTATATTTTTAAAAATTATTCATATTATTTTAAATAATATTTGCTCAGTGAAGCAATTTTAAATGTGCAAGGATAACTTACTTAAAAATAATAGAGTCCATGCTAGCTGATGACATGGTGGCTAAGGTGGCTGGATCCCACATGGCTGAGTGAGTAGTTTGCATCCTAACTGGCAGCTTGAAAAACACTCTGGGCATATGTGTGTAAGTGCCCAAAATCCTGAGAGGAGATTGGAAGAGAAAAGATTACAACGTGGCCATTCTCCCTAGGAAATTATTTCACATACACACACACACCTCTCACACCATGTCTCTCTCTAGAAAGCACATTCACCCTATAGAAAAAAAAAAAGTAAAGAAAAGAAAGAAATAAAAAGAGAGCCCTTCCACTTCTATTTACAAGATGTAAAATTTCCATAACGTAAATACTGGAGCTGCTGTAGCTCTTAAAATGCAGTCAGTATAAATGCTTGCTTTACAGAGAAGGACAGAAATAAATTGTGTCCTTTTGGTTTTCTATATTTGGATCAAGATGCACCTGAAAGACTAAATTAATACATTTTTGGGGGGGGATTTAACCAATTTGAAATAGCTTACCTGTCAGGGCCAGCAGGTGGCATGATGGTTAAGGTGCTGGAGTCCCACATGGTCAACTACAGTTTGAGTCACAGACCTGGGGGCCTGCTTTCACTCTTTGGTTAACACATGTGCCCTAAAGGAAATTAAATTAAGAATAATTAATTAAGTAATTAAACTTTAAAGCTAAAACAGAAATAGGTTATCTGTCATTTGTCAAATACATCATAAATAAACAAAAGGGAGAGTTATAGTATATTTTTCTCACCTTCTCAACTGAGTTTTTCTTTGTTCATGAAATACATACTATTTATACATACATTTTTTATATATTTTATATATATATAACACATATATATTTTCCATCATTTTATTTTTTTGTCAGGAAAAGTAGATCAAATTCCTCATGTGATCCTACATTCTATTTTTTCTCACTTCGTGTTGTATCTTAGAAAGGCTTTTATATTTTATTAAGTGCTGTTTTATATTTCCTAGAATTTATATGCCACGGTGTAGTTAACCATATATTTTTCAGGGATATAGCTATTTTAATATTTAAAACAAAACTGCAATAAACGTCTTTTTCATGTATTTTTAAACACTCGCATTCAAACACTGTGAACTGGAATCTGAGGATGTGGCTTTGCACAGGAAAGTAAGAAATAGAGGTATTTCTTTTCTTAGAAAATTTTCATTCAAGGAACCAGCACTTGGCCTAGTGGTTAAGAAACTGTGCCCTTATATGGCTGAGTGCAGTTCAAGCCCTGGAACTGGTGGCTTGAAACACCAGGCGCATGTGCAAGTGTGCTCAAGATCCCAAGAGCAGAATGATGGGGAAGGGATTGCAGCATGGCCATCCCCCTGGGGGGTGATTTCTCGCTTTCTGTCTCATGCACTCTATATCAAAAAAGAAAAAAAGAAAAGAAAAATTGTCATTAAAACTTATTAAAAAGTTTATTTACATGTTTCCTTTATGAGAGAGAGGCACTTTTTTTTTTTTTGGAGAGGTTTTTCGCTATAGGGCGCATGCGCTCACCAGACAGAGAGAGACAGAGAGACAGAAAGTGAGAAATCACCCCCAAGGGGGGATGGCCATGCCGCAATCCCTTCTCCTCCATTCTCCTCTCGGGATCTTGGGCACGCACACACACATGCCCGGCGTGAGTTTTAAGTCACCGGGTCCAGGACTTGAACTGCGGTCGACTACATGGGAGTCCAGGGATATAGCCATTATGCTAACTGCTGGTCCCAAGAGAGAGGCACCTTGATAAGGTCTTCCCTTTGCTATCTGTTCCTCAGCTCTGCAGTCAATCACAGGGATTCTCGCAGGTTCACGCCTGGTGCTGAGGTAGCCGGCATGCAACCACAGCCTTCCCACACGGTGTCTAGTATCACAGCAGCACCTCCTCTGCCTGCACCACCACAGCTGGGGCTCATCCAGCCTGTTGGTAACCACACATCAGTTTCTTTCTGCTGAGCTACTTGTTGCAGAACTCATGTGATTCTAATGGGAATCATTCCACTCAGATTAAGTTTCTATATATTTAGAATTTTCTAACAAGATGTTGTGAGTAATTAAAACATGGATAAAGGAACCCATCAGAGTTATGAGATCTTGTGATACTTTTTAACTGAGATTTCTAAGGCCAAATTCTAAACCTCTTCCTTACACATAATGAAGGTTCCAGAATCTAAATTCCAGAGATGCTACACCATTCTAGGAATTGAATTAACCTAGCAGAAGAATATAAATTGATCTCTATTCATATTGCTTTGGGCACTGGAGGAAGTGGAACCTGAAACCCTTCACTGTATATCTCATGAGCCAAGAAAACTCCTTTAAGAGTTCACCCAACTAAACTGCTTTTCACTTGCTACCAAAGCAATTTTACATAATGGAAAGATTGTAAATATTTAAAAAGGTAATAGATTAACCTCCCCAACATTTATAGATCTATAAATTAATGAGAGTATTTATTTCTCTACATATGTGCCAGTCCAAGATGTTATCAATTATGTCAGTTTTTATGAATATTCTGGACAGAAAATAGTACTTTATGGGAGTTTTAACTTCCTTTCTGTTCATGAAATTGAGTGTTTCTTTCCTTTCCTTTATATCAATCATTATAGTTTTATATTTTTGAATTATTTGTTTCTATTTTTCATTTTTAAGGTTTTTGCCATAGGATGTGTGCTCTCACTGGAGAGAGAGAGACAGAGATGTCAAATGAGAACTCACTCCCCGGTGGGATGACCACACTGCAATCCCTTCACCTTCACTCTCCTCCTAGGATTTTGGGTACACATACAAGCCAGGTGTGCTTTTCAAGCTGCCAAGGCTGGGACTCAAACCTCAGCTGTCCACGTGAGAGTCCAGGGCCTTAACTACCCTACCAAGTCCGGCCCCTGGCCATGCCTTTTGATAGCCTTCTTATATTGGTTTTAACTCACCTGGTGGAATACTCAAGATCTTAAATGTAATTAAATTAAACCAGTCATACAGACCTTTTTGACAATTTTTCTCAGAAATGTCCTCTTTAACCCTACTGACCTTTTCTCTCATCTTTCTACTTTCTACTTTCTACATCTTTCATCTTTCTACATCTTTCTCCTATGGAATAATTCATAAAATGTTTGCTGCACATTGTCTAACTAGATTTCTCCTGGTTTCTTATAAACTCTTTTAACATATAAATGAGAGAAATATGCAATTTATTTACACATTTGAATAGTTAAGAACTTTTAAACACTATTCCGATAAATGAGAATAAACCATTATTTAAAAGTATGGCTTTTAGAAATAGGGAGGTAGAAGAGCTGGCTCATAAAATATTATTACATCATTTCCAAAAAGCCATTGAGAAATCTTCAAAGATTTGAGAGTGCATCGGGGAATCATATTCTCATGAAATCTTATTCAATGTCTTAACTTAACGACAATAAACACAATCATTTTGGGCAATTTTTTTCTGTGTAATAGGCCAGTCTGAACTGGTGGGCTTCAGTAGCAGTTCCTGCAGAGAGAACATTCCCCAGAATCGGTACCCTGTCACCCAGCTGAGCATCACTATTTGCCATTTAATTTCAAAATTTTATGCTTTCAGTACTTTTAGGTTAAATTCAGTCATGCTATAATTTCAGTGTTTCCAAACTAGGAGTCACTTCCATACTGCCTGCATGATTTTTGCCTGAAGCTGCTAAAGGATCAAGAATGAACATGTGGAGGCTGAGATAAAGGTCACTAGTGGATGGGTGGCCACACTGAAACTGTATCCAGGAGAACTGAGGACACTACTGTGAGATGAGGAAGAGGTCCCAAGTCTCACACATCTTCTAAATATACCTATTATTATTTTTTTTTAGAAAAAAGAACCATTATTTAATTTTATTTCTATTATTATCTCTTTTTAAAATTTGACCAGAGAGAGAAAAAGAGAAAGTGAGAAAGCAAGCCACCAGATCTGGGACAGGTCTTGGACTCTTGTCGGTCATGGAGGAGTATGGACCCAAAATCCCACTTTTTAAAGTGACCCATGGGATGGTTAGTATGGTTAGTACTTGACTGGACTGAGGAATGTCTGAAAATCTAGTAAATCATGATTTTGAGTAAGTGTGTGGGGTGTTCCCAGAGAAGATTAGTATGTAAGTCTGAACAGACAAGGTGAGAAAGATCTGGCCTCATTGTTGGTGGGTACCATTCAATCAGCAAGGGCCAGAGAAAACAAACGCGGATGGAGGATTGGTCTCTTTTTAGGAACAGGGTAAGCTTCTTGCTGCCTTGTACATCAGAACTCAAGGCTCACCTGCTTTGGACTCCAGTTCTCACAATAGGGCGCCCCAGCTTTTGGTCTCAGACCAAGTTTTATTATTGGCCTCCCTATCTCTGAAGCCTTGGGACTTGGACTGAGCCACACAATAAGCAACCAAAGGTGTGCATCTTGTAGAAATCCTGTCATGGGACATCTCCATTGTTGTAATTGCATGAGCCAATTTCCTCCAAAAAATCTCTCCTATATCCATTCACGTATCCTCTTGTTTCTGTTTTTCTAAGAAATCTTGGCTAGTATAGTCCATAAGATAAGAATAATGTTATATTTGCAAGTTATTATACTATAAAAGATTACATAAATACAAACACTATATCATCTACTTTACCTCTTGGCCCATAAAACTATTGGTTTGGGCCCTTTATGAAAGTCTCCCAAACATGGAAGAGAGCATAGATACCCAAAAACATTTCTGTAATTTTACTCAATCTCCAATTAAAATGTCCTCTACTCATGCTATCATGTGGTAATCAGATTTTTAAGACAATCAAGGCAGACCTGTGTACTATAAAAATGCCATTTATTTGGCTAAAATATTTGTAATTTTCAAATACTGGGAAGCAATTAATGGACATGAGCAGTAGCACTGAAAATATTTATACAGATGAGTCCCTTGTGACCTATATTCTCTGCTATGTCAGTGCTCTCAGCAGTTCTGAAGTTTTCTATTCAACACTAAAAACATTTTTTATTGATTTCTTTACTTGGACTGAGGGGTGGGGAAGGGCATTTTATTGGAATAACAATATGAAGCTGTAAAAGAGAAGGTCAAGGGTAAGGAATATAACAAATGCCTATGAAAGCAGGTTACAAGTCAGTTAATAAATTAGAGGTGGCAGATGACATCTATAGGTGCCTGTCTTCGGGATACTCCTGGAAGAATAAGTTCCTACCATGGTTGTCAAAGATTATGCATCACTCCAAAGAAGTTCATGCTAATCAGTCCATGACTGACATTCTCCTTGGATCTCTACAAGTCCTTCACGTGAGGCTAAGTCATCACTGGAGAAACAGAAATGGAAATAAATTAAATTGATTCTTTCAGCAAATTGCTTCGCAAAGAGTACATCAACAAAGTGTCCTTTAGAAAAGTGAATAAAATAGAAAATATTTTTAGAATATTTGAGTTAATTCATAAAACAGAATCAACATTAGAAAGTAAACAAAAAGACAGTGAAATTTCTCCCAAACTATATTTCATTGTTAGTATTCAATGAACCAGAACTTCATTGATTGTTGCCTCAACAAAATACATATGCTTTGAATTTTATTATAAAATAATTCAGAAAATGGAAAGAATGTAAGGAGACTATAACAATAGTTATTCAATTAACCAAAAGTATTATAAAAATGATATAAACCTTCATTAATGGTTACTCTACTCCCTCTCAGATGAAAACTTCACTCCTGAAAATTAATTTTTGGTCCACTATCAAACTTTTTTACATTAAATTTATCTTTGCTCCAAATGATATATAGCATTGTTTGTCCTACTTTAAATTTTAAATGAGTGATATCACATTAGACAGTTCTTTCTGTGTCTTATTTCTTTCACTCAATATAATATTTTGATGATAAAACACAAGTAGCTCCAGTTCATTTTCTTTAATTGCTTTACAGTACATATATTAGTGAAAATGTACATGTTCGAGAGTTTCTTTTGGGCTTAATACAGGAATTTAAATTTTTGAGTCAATGGTTAGATGAAGCTCTTCTAAGATATATTTTGTTACATTCTTTCCAACTTGTCCCCACCATCCCTTGGCAGAATATGACTTCACTTTTTCATATCATTGATAACGTGTGATGTTATTGGACTTTCAATGCTTGTCAGTCTGTGTGATTTGAAATCTCTTATTAACTGTATGTCTGTGTGCATGCCCCCATTGACATAATAATTGTGGTTTTTGGTTAATTATATTTTTTCTTTTAACTATATTTAGTTCCATATGTCTTTTAGATAATACATTTAAGTCGTACAGTGAGCCAAAATCTCTTTCTAGATTTAGTCATTTTCTGACTTAAAGGTATCATTCAAGAAATAGAAGGTTGTCATTTTAATCTACTTTAATTTTTTCCCTTTGCCTTGTGTTTTTTTTTATTTAATAAATCTTTTTCTGCCCTAAGACTAAAAACATCCTTCAATGTGTCTTGTCAAAGTTTTAAAGGGTTTTTCATGTTTTCAGTTTAGTCTACTTAGATTGATTTATGTGTGTCGTGTTAAAATAAATTTGATTTTTCTATTTGATATTTATATTGCTCATGCATGCATGCATATGAGATAATTATTCAAAATATTTTATACAGCTTTTTAGTTGGTTTCAGTGGTAAAATTAGTCTCAGTACTTAGTATACCCTACTGCTATAAAGTATAGCTGCAAAAAAAATTACATGCTAAATCCTATAACAGCTGTTCTGTTTCACTCTTAACTACCTATTCCATGCAAACTTCTTTTTCCTTTTCACTTCATAAAAAATATTTTTAAAGTTGATATTTTACTATTTTCAATCACTGCTAGATATCAAAATATCTATGAAGGGTTATACCCTAATCTCAATAAGGATTATAATCATGGATGCAGAACTTAATTAAACCTTATAAAATTAAAGAAGTCTTGGGCCAGCGTGGTGGTGTGGTGGTTAAGGAAGCTGGTGGATCTCACATGGACAAGTGTACAGTCCAAGTCCTGGATCTGGCGGCTTAGAAATTATGTTGGGTGCGTGTGTGTGCATGTCAGAAATCCTGGGAGGAGGATGAAGAAGGGATTGTGATATGGTCATTCCCCACTCGAAGTTCATTTCTCACTTTCTCTCTCTCTAGTCTCTTTCTGATGAGCATGCTCTCTATAAAAAAAAGACAAAAACAAAACAAAACTAAGTAAGTTTTACTTGCACCAAAGAAATACCTGAGCTGGGTTCTGAAGCAAGTAGAAATAAGAGGACTCAGAGTGAAGTGCCATCCCAAGAAATCAGAGGAAGCACAAAGGCAGAGGATCAAGGGTGCTCTAAGAGAAGGAAGTCAGGCTGGGTCAGATCTTCAAAATGGTCTGACGTGTCTTGTGGAGAAGCCTGCAAGCTGTGTTCCTGGCAATGCAGGGAACCACAGGCTAATTTACACTTGAAGAATCGCAATTTACAAAGAAAACTCTGATAATAGTGTGTGTGTCCACGTGCACACACATATGCATGCATCTACACATGGCAAAGCTGGAGTGATTGGAACCTAGAGTCGGGAAAAGTACTTTGAATGATGTGGCAATTCCAGGTAAGAGTTATCAAGGTCTGTACTAAAATAATGTCAAAAAATAGGAGGAGCTATGAACATGTGCAAGAATTATTTAGAGAAGATAAGTACTGTACGTGATGAAAATTGAATGAGGTATATGAGAAAGAGGAATATTTAAAGAAATCACCTAGGCTTTTTTAGGAGATGGTAGATAGTTGATAGTTATTAAAGAGTGGCAAACACTAGGTCTTGTGGGATGAGTAAAAGCTAAGATCTGGCAAATTCAGTTTAGTAAATAATTACTGAGGTCCTGTTCTTTGTCAGTCTCAAAAATTGATATTATTCACCTTAGAGGATACAGAGCTAAAATACACATAAACAATGTTGTTCATGTGTATGGAATCTTATTTCCCCAAGGCTGCTTTTGGCTTTTTTTTGCTACTGAAGTCAGAAAAGTGAAAAAGAACTCTCATTACAACTGTAATGTAACACTAAATTCTAGATGAAATATTAAATTCTATAGAGTGCTATGAATACCTTATTTTTGTGGGAAGTATAATGAAATTATATAAATCCAGTATAAATTTATTGATATGAAATTTTTTAACCCAAAGGGAAATCACAAAGGGTTGTTACTTATGAATGGTTTGATTTGGGTAATATTTAATTTTTTTGTCATCTATTTCCCATTTTTCCAAGTGTTTCATTGTTAATATCGATAATGTCTTTCTTTCTTTTTTTCCCTTTTTTGTCGGAAGGTGCACACACTCACCAGAGACAGCGAGAGTGGAAGAGAAGAAAGCACTCTCCGTGAGGAGAAGTTGTATTGCCATCCCTTCTCCTCCGCCTCACCCTCCTTTTGATCTTTTGGGAATGCTTGCACACATGCTCCATGTGTTTCTTCAAGCCACGTGGTCCAGGTCTTCAACTGCACAATTGGCCATGTGGGGTCTGGCTGACTTAACCACCAGGCCATGAAACCAGCCTGAAAGACAAATTTTATATTCAGGAAAAAAAAAAAAAAAAAGCCAATGTGATTTATTTAAAATTCTTTATTTGCTGAATTACATAGTCTTTCCTAAATATTCATTCTGGACTTCTGTGTCTGAGTTAAAGATAACCCTAACTGTAGAATATATGCCTGACTTTTTTTCATTTACCATAGAGTTATAGTTAGTTTTCTTCAGGTTAAATTCAGGGTTTAATACTTCTCTTTAGTTTGTTTATGTATAGCTTGGCATGGAGGTTATTTTTTTTCTTTTAAGAATTATTTATTTGATGTTATGCATTATTATTATTTTAATTTGCTATAGGTACATGTGCTCACCAGAGGCAGAGAAATAGAGAGAGAAAGTGAGAGAGAAAGCCACCAGTTCTAACTGCGGTCAGCTACATGATAGTCCAGAACCTTACTCACCACCCCACCTGCTGGCCTCTGCATGGAGCTTTTTATAATTAACTTTCTGTTATTACTTTTCAGCCATTGTTGTTTTTAAATAGCTGCATAATAGATATTCTTTCAGTCAACCATTAGATTTCTTTATAGGATGTGTTCATCCTCACTTTATGAAGGTATTTTGAATAATTGTCTTCAGATTTCCCCCAAATTCTCTGTCACTAAATTCTGTAAAACTGAATATCTTTTAAAAACCTCTTAATGTCTACTTGTGAAAAATACCTTGCACTATCCTGAGAGACCACCATCTGTCAACACCTATCTCCAATTACTCCTACTGAGAAATAGATGATGCCACTCGTTCTCCAGTAATACAAAGGCCTTCCCCGTTTACTAACCCCGAAACTGACAAAGATGACTGGACTTCGCTCATGCAAACATCCCATTAACCATCCACTGCTTTTCCTAATTTGATCTGCTTGGTGGAGAAGTAGCCACTTAAAAGCCACTCAGTGCAAGCTTTACGGTCACAGGCACAGAGCCAAAAATAACTCTTGTTTCTCACCTACTGTGCAAGTAATATTAAAGGTGTACTGTCTTCTGACTTTGTTGAAGGCAGTCCTGCTGACACTGGGAGCTGCACAGTCTCCTTATGGGAGCTGCACAGTCTCCTTAATCAACAGCCCACTGTGAAATGGGCTATAAAGTCCTTGGGTATTCCCTGCCAGCAATTAACACATGACATGCTGACCATTCTTGGCAAACCTGAAGTAGGAGCCTGGTGCCAGAAAGGCAAGATCAGTCTTGAAGAGAGCGTGGCCATCTGTTGGCACTGCCCATTCTTCCTGCAGGGCTTAAGATGGCACTAACACCCATGGAGCTTCCGTGAATGGACAGTGCTGCATTTCCATGTTTAATTCTGAAGAGAATTTTTCACTATCCTGAGGTCTTACTTATCTTCCCTTGTTCTACAAGATGAAAAGTCTTGATTTAATGAATTAACCACACAAAATGCAAGCCTTTTTTCTACCTAACATTAGCAAGAAAACAATTATTTAGCTCATGAGAAACCAACCTATCAAAATTTGTCTGACAAAAATAGTAAAAGTCAAAGTGATCCATATATATATATATATATATGGATACAGTATATAATTTGACTCCAGGCTTTATCATAAGCCAAGTTCACTAGATTTAGCAAATAAAAATACAGGGCACTCAGTGAAATCCGAATTTTAGATTAAAAAAAAAGAACACAAGTATTTTGGGGCAGGAAGCATATTTATAATAAAATGTACTTATTTATTTTTATCATAAGTTCAGAATCAATTAAGAGTCTTGTATTTTATCTGCTACCTTATTCTACACTAACCTCTTGAGGTCTGTTTAATGTTGCAAGATATTCTACCATCTTTCTGTTGATTGCATTTAAGAACTACTCATAAAGTCTTCAAAATCTTCCACAAGTACACATGCACATGCATACACACACACCCCATATAATAAAATGCATAAATGACATTAGTCTTACATGTATAACTTGAAAATTTTATATATACACACACAAACCTATGTGACCATCATGTAAATCCACATGTAGAACAACTCCATCATCCCATTAGGTTTTCTGGTGCACCTTCCCCATCTACCCCAAACTTTCTCCTCTCCTTAGATATCTATATTCCTCTAACCCTAAAGATTAGTGTACCTTTCTACCATGAACTTTATCTACATGCAATCAAATATTATCAGTATATGCAGACTTTTTTTAAATCTTAAGGTAAACTGTTTATTCTGGGTCCTATTTTCAAAAATAAAACATAAAAAGATTGTGACTAACATCCACAACAAAGACAAATTCTCCTGGTATAACTCAGACATCAGAGCTGAAATTCATTTCTTTCAATCACCATAAGTAATTAGAATGAGTTAATTCATCTTAAGTTCTATACCTCATTCTTAAGATATTAACTAAGATGGCAATTATAATAATATATATGGAAACATGAATATCTTTTCTTATTAAATTTGACAGAAATGACCAAGTATTTCTCACTAATCAGCCTAATAGGAACTGCACTGACGACGTTTTTCCCGTCCTCGACTCTTCATGTACACTTTAATATAATTTTTTTCAAAAAAGGTATAATAGATTTTCCAAGAAAGCCTATGATTCATGCATTTTTATAGAGGGCAAAGTCAAGTCCTAGAACAATGCACTATGGTGCACAAATAAACACATTTCCACAGAGCTTTCCAGTGCTGGAAAATTATTCAGAATAGTAGCCACTGAAAGTTCCACACACACACCAATTCAAGAGAAGATTAGGGGAATGTTTCTCCACTCATTTTTACTCTTTATTTGAAGGTCTACAATGAAAAAAAAAAAAAAAACCACTTACTATTCTTCCTCCAATTTATTTATACTTCCTACCTCTTCCCAGCCATCTGAGTCCCATAATGCTAGCAGAGAGGCACACACCTGCTCCATTATCTGGATCGAAAGACTCCAGCAGAATGCATGCTGTTACTTAGGAATGATAAGAAATGTTCTGAGAATACCAAAAATATTTTAAATGTTTTCCACAATAAGAGTTTTTGACATTTACATTATGCAGATATAAGTCTTATGATATAATAACACAATGCCCATCAAACATCCTCCATTAGGTTCTCGCTCACGTGGTGTATTCAGATCAGGGTTGGACATCAATGGTCTGAGGAAGGTAATCACTAGCCAAAATCTAGGGGAAATCTCATGATCGGTCTCCAACAGTACTGTCAGGTCCATCTCCCTTTACCAATGATGACTTTTGGTTTAATGAACACCATTCTGCACATTGAGGCAGAAGGACAAGTCTGCTGGCAACTTCTAGAGAGGAGTTCCTTCCCTGATAAAAGGCAAACTGTATCCCAGGAGAAATACATCCTGAAACCCCTATAGGTAGTTATTTGACAATATGCGTCATTAGATATTTGGCAACCAGGAAAGATAGCTAAGAAATTTACAATAAGGCCAACCAGAACTTTCATACTGCCCTACTGACAAATTAAATTATCCTCTATTACTTATAGTACAAGATACTGTGCTCGGGAACCAGCAGTTAGCGAAATGGCTATGTTGCTGGACTCCCACATAGTCGGTGGCTTAAAACTCACGCCAGGAGCATTTGCATGCCTGCCCAAGATCCCGAGTGGAGAATGGAGGAGAAGGGATTGCGGCGTGACCATCCCCCCTGGGGGGTGATTTCTCCCTTTCTGTCTCTGTCTCTGTCTGTCTGGTGAGCGCACGTGCCCTATAGTGAAAAACCTCTCCAAAAAAAAAAAAAGATACTATGCTCTAATTTTAGTCAGTAATTTTACCTACAGCTAGGATGATCCCATTTTTTGTTTTTATGTTTTGTTTTGTTTTAGAGAGAGATTTTTATTATAGGGTAGGTGTGCTCACCAGAGAGACAGAGAGACACAGAGAGATGAAAGCAAGAAATCACCCTCCCCCCAATTGGCCACGCCTCAATCCCTGCCCCTCTATTCCCCACCTCACCCCACCCCAGGATTTAGGGCATGTATGCACATGTGCCCAGTGTGAGTTTAAGCTGTTGAGTCTGGGACTTGAGCCACTGTCAACTACTTGGGAGTCATGCGATATAACCATAATGCTATCTGCTGGTCTTAGAAGGATCCATACTAATAAAGCATTACTTGATATAGATGTTTTCTTATTACAAACATGATTTTTCTAAATTATGAGAGATTAATATCTGAAGTTTCAGTGATTCCAAGGTAATGTCCCCTTATTTTTAGTTAGTCACTAAGAGTTAGAGAACTAGGAGAAAAAAACACAATAGATAGTTTTTCTTTCTTCCTAGCAATCAGATAGGTGCTGAAAGTGTTTCTTAAGGGAAAGTATTGAGGCAACTGGGAACCAGTTTACCTGCAAAGCCATGCTATCATCTGAATCTTGGATTCTAAATACTTTTCTCCATTAAACTGTTAGGGATCTTTGGAGAAATGGTTAACAACAGGGTGGGGGAAGAGAAAATAGAACATGACCTTGCAACATCTGATAACACTGAAAATCAAAGAGATACTCAAAAATCAAAAGGATGAGGCTTTGTCAAAGACATGTAGTTACAGAGATGTAAACAATTAAATGTGAAAAAGAAATCATAAAGTGTATCGTGTACAACAGTTAAATGCCAATGAAAAATCATAAAAATCATAAATCATACATTCAAATAATGGGAAAAAAGATAGATAGGAGTTTACCCAAAAGAGTCTCCAGTGGTCAAAAGTAAAATAATTTGAAAAAAAAAAAAAAAAAAAAAACAGACAAACTTACATTTGACTGCAACATGCATAAAGCCACGATGATATAAATAAATAACTAAATGATGAGTTAATGAGGGAGAAAGAAATTCTAAATAATGTAAGTAGATGCTTCCCTCTTCTAGAGATGGAATTCAAACTCCACTCACTGGAGTGTAGGCTGGGCTATAGATTATGGAAAAGGCAAAATAGTAAATTTACAAGAGGGGAAGGTGGCAAACACTATCTTAACTAAGTGAACAAGGTTAACAACAACTAGTACTAAGTCATGCTGCTCCCTTGAGGACCCGTGCCATGATGTGGTGGAAGGACCCTTACCTTCAGTGAAATTCTCCCCAAATCCCTAATTGCAGTCTAATCCAGAGAGCTTCAAACCAATCCCCAAATGAGGGGCATTCTATACTATACTCCTTTAAACTGAAAAATCAAGGAAAGACTGATAAATTGTCACAGAACTGAAGAGATAAAAGAGATGTGACAAATTTCCTGGATTAGATTCTAGAAGATTGAAAGGGCATTAGTGTAATAACTGGTGAAAATTCAAATACAGTTCAGAGCTCAGTCAGTAGTAATGTAACAGTGATGTGTTCTTAGTGTTGATGAATGTGTCATAGAGATGTAAGGTAAAATCAGTAGTGAAAATTGACACTGGGTAAGGGTTAGAAAACCTGTTTCATTCTTATAATTTTTCTGTAAAACTAAAATTATTCCAGAAATTTCTTTATTTAAGAAAAAGCAGATGATGGTCAATAGGAAAGAAAACAAAGGAAGGGGATCTAACAGATTTTGGTTGAGGTTAATCTTGGAGCATGATATTCTTGACCCTTAGACACTCAGAATACTTTAACAGGTGCTCTTCCTAAGAACACTACTCAAAGCACACAGGTTTTCAAGAGTAATAACTGTGCCCACAAAACTGGATCATCTTCAACTTTATGTGTGAGACTAACTGATATTATCTCTATTGTTTTCGAATGATTCAAGATAGAGCTACATTAGGCAAGTTTAATAGTAATTTTATGTAATTATTAAAGCAAAATGATTGCAAGAGCATTGTCAAAAACATGATATTGGTAAAACTAAGAAATCCTCTTTTTTGTCCATGTACTTTAATTGCATTTCCAGTACTTGCACAGTCTAGATATGAAAAGAACATAGTAATAACTCTTTCTGTTACTGAAGTTGGTTGCTATGGTTACTCCACAGTTGTGATGTAACAAAGAAAATTATTAAGACTTTTTTATGAAGAGGCAAATATAGCTTAGCTTTGCAAAAGTGTCATCAATAATTTCAGAAAGAGATTAATGTATTTATATTGGAAATTTAAAAATATATATAGAGGAGCAAAACTTTGTGCCCTCGAGATATAGAATTTCCTTTCTGAAATAAGAACACTTTAAAAATCATTATGGTAATCATCCCTTTTCCTTCGATGGGTGAATATATTTGCATAGGATGGCACTTAATAACATATATACACAAAGAAGCTAGGGCAGAAGCACACATGCATGGTATGTGATGGAAAAGAAGATTTACCTAAATATTGCCACCAAGGTTGTTGACTGATCAAATTCTTCCCTATGATTGCCAGTGTATATTCACACACTCCAGGACTGTAGACATGTGGTATTTTGAGTCACTGGTCTTGCTCCCGGGGGCTCTTAGATAAATTGCCTTAGGAAGAGCAGGTAACCAACAACATCTGAAAAGTTGGAATATTAATAAATCTTTTCATTTTGCCCTCCTCGACCTTCAATAAAAAGCCCTTCGACATGCGATATGCTGGCATGTTAATTGCAATAAGCTACTGAACACTAGATGCCAAATGTCAGGACCTTAATATGCAAAATATATTCTTCCTGCTTAAATGGGAACTTGATTCTCTTTGTCTTTAGTTCACTGAGAGGGCTGATGTCATAATGTGGCTATGAAGAAAAATATTGTAAATACAGCTATTTATTTAATTAGTAACAAGAATAAAATCCTTCCAATAAAACTTGATCAGAGGTCAGTTTGGGGTCTCTATTATAGAGCAAGCCAATTTCAGGGACTGAGTTAATACTGATCTCTAGACTTCAATTTCCCACTAATAAAGGGTAATATAATGTAGTATAAGACTTTGTGTTTGTCCAATTCTTCTCACAACTGAGGAACTAATATGCAACAACTGAATAAATACACTCTCTTTTCATCAGCACAGATGACCTACAATGTAAAAAAAGAATCAACCGTATTCAAATCAAAGGTGAAAATAGACTATTTCTATTCAGAGAAGCAAAGTAGAAAGATTCTTTCCTGGTTATTTACTAATTTATGTATGACTGTAAAATGTATAGACATCGCATATACTAATTTTTAATCTTGATCTTATAAGAAAACATTATAATCTGTCAAAAACAAATTAACAAACCAAATATAATGAATAGGACATGAAAGAAAGCCAAATATTTGGACTTTTCATCTTTAAAAAGAAAGAACTTTGCATTGCCAAGATACTTTTTTAAAACAAGTGCAAGCATCGCATTTTATATTATTGTCTAGAAGTTTCTTTTGGAGTTAACACATATCGCCTTTTATTTTCCGTTCTCCTATGGTTCCCAGGCAGCAGAATCAGCCTTCATAACAGTCTTGCTTCTTCAGCACGGACAGGATGTTTAGAGAACACTTGAGCTTATAGAATGAAAGAGTTAAGCTAAAGTCATATAAATTGCTTCAGCAGTTTGGAAAGTTAACTCTTTTCAAATCAGCGTTGTTTTTTTTCTTGATTCAGAAACTTTCTGAGGAGGTGTTGATACACCTGATTTTACGTGCTGGCCTTTCGAACAGTTTTCACCTCCTTCTCAAATGCTGTTATTTGAAGACCTGCACTCATATCCTGGAAAGTTTGGCCTCTGACTTCTGATTTCCCTGAGTAAACATCATAATGGCAACATCCTTTTTCAAATTTAAGCTCTCACTTTCACAATTTTAATCCAGTTAGTCTTTTCCCTGCAGTGTGTAATCAATACTCATGGCGTACTCTGTCTTTCTCAAAGAGTCTTCTTTACAAATTGTAGTAGCTTTGTCCTCTCCTCTCACAAACTCTACTTCCAGGACAATAAACTAGAAAGAGTTCTACGGTCATTATCCAATTAATTAAGCTTTGATTAATTTCAGTTAATAGTTCATATTAAACCACTTGACTTTAAGTAATACAAAATTTAACCAAAGCTAGAAATTTGATAAGTCTACATTTCCATTTTTGTAAGAAGAATTGAATTGTCCACATATACAATTAAAGAAAAGATATCAACACAGTGTTAGGAGAAGTGTTTAAAATAATATTTATCACAGAATTTACACCAAGATAGCACTGTACATATATTACTTCCATATGCAAGACATTTCCTTTCCAACTAATCAGTCTCTCTTTTTTTTTTTTAGACTTACAAATTCTATAATATCACTTGTGAAAATCTTATTTTCAGTAGTTGATATTTGAAGATTCTTTAATAAAGCTGACTTGGTGGACTTCAAATGCATGGCATTATTGATTGGCAGCTTGACTCCTTGAAGGCTCCATCTCCAAAGCCTGTTTTCCATTGCTGTCAAAAATAGATGCACTCATTATTGATTGCATAGGGCACAGTGAAAGAATAGACTCTTCCTTTGCAGAGTCCCCATTTCCAGACAATGAGCTCTTTTTGGTCATATGTGTGCTTCAGTTAAACAAGAAAACTTATTTATTAACCTCTTATCACTGAAATAGCCATTGACTTGTTTAATTATGACTTAGATCTTTCTCTCTGCAAACAGGTTAACAGGTACTGATGAAAAAATGATGCACATAGTTCATTATTGACCTGAGTAGAGACTGAGGTAGAAAGCATCAGTTAGCCAAGTGAACTAATATAAAAAGTTCGATATAAGAAAAATAATAAACAAAACTGGGTTTCCTTTGAAATTAGGGAATTTTGTTGTACAACAAACAATTTCATCAAGTATAGTTAACAAAATTTGTTCAATTTTAGAAAAAATAAGTCAGAAAGGGAAGGAAAGGATATGTAAGCCTTGTCTCTTTAACTCGTTGAGCAAAAAAACCTCTTTGAACATAAAAGTATACTGAATCATCTACAAAAATATTTAATATGAAAATGTTCTTAAATTTACAACAGGGAATAAAATTGCCTGAAGAAGTCAAAGAGTTCCAGATAGTGTCCCTTCACAGTAACAGAAGCAGCATCAGCAATCCAATACTTAAAAATTAAAATCTCCACTAGAGCCAGAGGCTTTGCTTACCAAAGAGCCAATAAAAGGCTACTGTTAACTGCTGAGAAAATTAATGGAGGGAAGTTCGAGACAAAAGCAATGAAAAACTTTTCTTTTCTTAAACATAAAATGTTCTTCCCCAGAAAAATATAGAACCGATTTTTTCGATTCATAGTGAATGAAGTAGGAAAAAAAAAAAAAAAAGTGCTAGTAAATGACTTTTTTACTCACTGACATCAGCCCAGAAAATCTTTCTTCCTAGGGACATATTTACCTGGCTGGTTGTGTTTTAATGCTTGACTCAAATGTAGCTGCTAACAAAGTGTATCTTTGCTTCTTGAAGCTCTCATGGACTCTCTCCTCTTCTAATTGCCCTGTGAAAGTACAGCATCAAGATCCTTGGATCAAGATCCTTGGGAAAGAGCTAATCGCTCATAAGTGCTGGAAGCAGGAGCCCCTTACAGAAGGAACAGCAATCAAATATGGTAAGCAGATGGCTGTTTCACATTGTGAGGTCTGCAACCAAAGACACCCTTCCTATAGGATGGGCTCCAAAGCCACGGATGGCTCTATTAACACTATTTGTTTTGTTGTTGTTGTTGTGGTGGTGTTTTTTTTTTTGGTATTAGTTAAATGGCTTTTGATATTTAAGTGAAATTTTAAAGTGCTTACACAGGCATATTTTGTCCTGTTAGCAGTCTTCCCCATAGAAGATCTTTAATACTGACTGCATTTCAAATTCCTTTGGCATTTTCAGTGTTTCACTGTATAACTGTTTTAGTGAATTAATAGGGGTAAAGGAGTGCTAACCATGGGAAGGGAAGCTTTACTTCATAAAGCTATTGTTGTTTTGAAAGTACTTTGCATGTTTAAGATTTGAACATTCCTATGAAATCAACAAGACTGAAAGGTATACTGTACAAGAGGGGAAGGTATTTTTTTTTCTTATTGTATATTTAATAAAGTAAACTTTCTAAGCTGCAGTATTACTTACTCAAATTGTAGAGCTTTAAAATGTCTTTATGACTTTCTATGGCAATTTGTATTTCAGAATTGAAAGTGATCTGTTGGCTTACCCTGACAATCTACACCAAAGTGCACCACTGCATATTTGTGGATTGCGGGGTGGAGGAAGTAGATCCTTTGACAAAGCTTAAAGTAGGAAGAACTCTATTGCAGTCTGATGAATTATTAGCAAAGAGTAGAGGCAGGAACATGGATAGGATTAGCCTTGGATAAAACATGTTTTTCTCACAGATTTATCTTTATAAAAATATATATTTGATATTTTTGATAAAAGCATTTTTGTGTTATTAGATCCTCTGTACCATTTGTTTTGTTTGTATCATAATTCACAAGAAGAAACATCTGGCTGTGTGGCTGGCTCAATGCAGAACTCAAAAAAATAGAGAGGTCACAAACAAAATATATTCCTTTGTTGCTGGAATTTAGAGAGTTCTCACTGTATACCGGTTAAGAATTTAGATAGTTCAAAAAATTAATGCCGGCAGATAATGTTTTTATCTTCTCTGTTGAAAAGAAATTCATAATTTAGAACATAAAAAGAAATATTGCATCTTGGGGAGATGCATCTTTTTTCAGCCTTCCTATTGTGAATCCTAGAGTTCAACCATAAATCTTTAAAAATACAGAGCTACCCTTTTCAAGTAGTCATTGGCATAGCACCTTTCTTTTAACCTCTCATTTCTCCTCCTCAAATAGGTCATCAACTGGCTAATTGTTCACCACAACCTAGGTTTTAATCACCTGATCCATCAACAGGCCTTCTCACACTTTCTTTATTCATCTTGTCAGTGACACTCTTGCTAATGAAAACAACAAATCTAGTGATAGCATCCCTCAAAGGAGTGGAAGGCCTCCTGCATTAGCTCCGTCTTGGAAACCAGTCTATTCTATTACAATTGACCTTCTCTTCCTGATTACCACACAAATCATAGTCCTTTACCCCCTCCCCATCTATTAGAGTATTTCTCCTGCAGCCTTTCAATTGCCTGACTGCAGTTGGTAATTGGATTCATGTTTGAAGCACAGCACTGTAAGGAAAAGCCTGGAATAATTCAAATGGAACACCCTGGCCTAAGGCTGAGACCATATGTTACACTCAGGTTTGTGTCAGCCAAGCTTATTGCTTTAGCAACAAGAAAACCCATTCAAATGTCATAAAATTTTGTTTTACATTAGAAGCTAATTCATTTAGAGCTGTCAATATGAGCTAATGTCCACAAAACGGTAACAGTAAAGAGATGGGGAAATTACTTGACTTTGCAAAATATTTAAAGAAAAAAAAAAAGCTCTTGGTAAATTGTCCTGTCCCTCTTCCTGTACTGTATACTCTTCCATAGTGGCTTTGAATTATGTAATGTAAAAATTAGAGACCACCAGAGAGCCGTTTGGCAGCTACATTTTCTTCAGCACTTACTATTCATTACGTGTCTAGAAGCACTAGGCTTTTCTGTTATTTATGCAAATGGAGAGTTTCTTCTATTTGTTTTAAAGATAGACAAATACTTTCTTTAAAATTACACAGTTAGTGGCAGAATAGTACATATATATTTAGAAACACTTATGAAAGTGGCTAGTATCCAGTTAGTCATGAGTGCCTTTGCTGGGTTTGCAGAGTTCTGTCAATCCAAACAGCTTGGCCCTGTCTCATGTTTCTTAAGGTGGATTTTAAGAAAAAGTTTATAAATTCTGGAATGCTAGAAAGAGAACTTTTCTCTGAAGAAAATAAAAACAGTTTCTTCAAAGCACTAAATTATTATTTCATGTAATTGGTTTATGACTCTTACTATTAACATAAACCCTGCTAACATACATGACCTCACATGTATTACTCCAGTAATAATTGACTCATTCTTGGATTATGCATACGTACACCTCATAACATCTTGGGGTGTAAGAGCCACGAATCATCTTATTTGCCCCATTTTGCAGATAGACAAGTTAAATGATACGAGCAAGGGCTTCAAATAATTCAACATATTATTAAAAATATTGAAACATGGAATTCCATCTCACAAGGCATAATCACAAAGCAGTGGTGTCTCATCCTAAGGTCAGCCCATAGCAATAATTACCAGTTACTTTGTCGAGAAAGAGAAGTAAATGGGCCACTTCAATTTATATGTGACTTTGAAATTATTTATATATATTTGAATGTGCATATCACTGACTTTCAGGATGTCAAAACATTTCAAACAAATAGCGATGCTACTGTGTACAACTTCACAAAATTTCCACCACATATGTTTAGGTGCTAGAAATATGTGTAATTGTATAAATGTGTTCAAAAATTCAGCTACTACCTGCTATCCACTTCCTTGTGAGAAGTAAATGGCATCCATTTTCAAAATGACAAAACGTTCACTTTTTTCTAAGCAGTGTTTTTTTCTGGCTCATAAAATAACTTTTCACTTGGAAGTTTTTCAGTGTCAGAACTTAAAAGGTTTCTGTTTCTAGGTTTAGCATCCAAGAGTAAAATGAGCAGAAACTAATAAAAGAAGCCTTATTGAAAGACTAAATGAACTAAGGTTGATCATCTCCGGAAGGACTTTTGAAGTAAGAATTGTCAGATTGTTAAAATACAAATAATTGCCCAAAGAAAACAGAGAGGCTGCTATACATATTTCTTTCTCCTTTTCCCCCCTTGCATTTACGTTAGAGTGAATGCATAAATGTAAGAGAGAGTGAGAAAGAGAGATAGATAGGAGCACCTCCAGAGGACTTGGTCACACCATGAGCCCCTTCCTCCACCCTCCAGCTTGCAAGAATCCTGGGCCCACTTGGAAACACCCCAGTTGCTCAGCCCAACTGAGCAAGGGATTCAAACCAAGGTCAACATGTGGCTTCCAGCTCTACAGCCACAGAGGCTGGCGTACAATAAATACTTTTAATGCGACTGTCTGTCAAAGACAAGAAGCTACATATACTTACCTATTCTAAAATTAATAGAATTTGTTTAGGTTAATTATTTTTATGGGACAAAAATATTGAGACAAATGATTTGTGTTAATGATGCTTTGTTACTAAGACTTTTTCATATATGTGTGTGTGGATGTCATTTTACCCAAAATAACTAATGTAACACAATCAACATACAAAAACGTCTGTATTGCCCTCAGTGAGAGGTATATACTTTTCAGTTTCATGCATAAATTATGATGATACAATCAGATCACAAAATGATTACTTTTCAAGTCCATTCCACAAGAAACATCTCCACTTACTCTTCTATCATGATGTTATGTGTTCCAAATTTGCATTAAATATAAGGAATTCAATTTCTTATGCATATATTCAGTCAAATGGCACCTGAATGTATTTTTAATGAGCACACTTATCCCCTATTTTGTACCCTTAGGTATTTTAAACTTCTAAGATCCTTAATGCTTTTTAGAATCTTATGGGAAAATAAAGTAGTTTTCATTTTTGTTTTAAAATTAGTTGGCATTCACTCAACATATGTAAAGCAGTATAAAAGTTTCGAATATGCACTGGTCAGGACTTGAAACCCATAAGTAAAGTTAGAATAAATCTTTAAGTTTAAAACAAAACAATCTATTGCCTGTGGCTGAATTTTTAACAAGTTAAAAATAAGTTAGGAAAAAAAAAAGCTTGCAACTAGAATTTGCATATTTCTCAATACCATATCCCTATGAGGAGCACTTAAAGCTTTTGTTTCAAATGTCCAATCGTTCTATCCAAAATGGTATTGCAAAAGTGTTGGGTAATTAGTGTCAACACTTTTTTAAAAATGTATGCAGTTTAAGATCTATCTCTTGTTCTTCTATTCTGTGCATGAGACTTTACAAATAGAGTAAATTCCTTTTCTGAGAACCTTCTCTTTCTTTAAAAAAATCTGTATATTGTTCTATTTTTCTCTTTATCTAAAATTATTTTATTTAGAAACTTAAAAAATGGAGTTTTTCTTGAAAGCTGAAATGCACCACAATTTTCAGGGCCAGCAGGTGGTGGTGTGGTGGGTGACTGAGGTGCTGGACCTCCCATATGGTCAACCATGGTTCAAGTTCTGGACTTGGTATTTTGCTTTCTCATTTTCCTTCTCTCTCTCTCTGTCTCTCTGGTGAGCACACATGCCCTAGAGCAAAGTAAAAAATAATAATAATAACTAAAAATCAAAACTCTGTTTTTTTTAAAAACAGGAAATCCACCATAATTTTCAATAATTTAAAGATAGTGAGAGAAAATTGATGAGATATAACCTGATTAAGAAGCGAAAAGATTAAACTGAAATAGATCCTGGCTTGAGAATTTACAGTTTTGATTTCATGTGCCCTCTAATCTGTTTTCTCCTGTTACTTGTATCTTTGTTCTTCAATATTCTCATTTGTAAAGCAGGCAAAAGAGGGAGAGGTAATATTTCACTAGAACACTGTAAAAACTACATAATAAATGTGAAACACTAGGATTTTTTTCTGTTGTCTTAAATAGTGTATAAGTGTGCTTATTATAAGCAGGAAAAGAAACTATAGAAGCACTTGACGGGGTCAGCAAGTTACCATCTGGTTAAGGCACTGAACTCCTCCCACGTGCCAAGTATGGTTCGAGTCCCAGACCAGGCAGCTTGAAAATCACACTGACTGCATGTTTCTGTGTGCCCAAAATCTCTGAAGGAGAATGAAGATTGGATTGCAGTATGGTCATCCTCACTGAGGGAGTGATTTCTCATTTTCCCTCTGTCTCTGTCTCAGGTGAGTATATGTGCTTAATGCACCCTAAGGCAAAAAACATTAAAAAAATAACAAATTGAGACTAGTAGATGGTGTAATATTTACATCACTGGACTCTCACAGAGTAGACAATGGCTGGTGTTCTGAACCCAATGACTTAAAACACACACCAGGAGGGACCCGCAGTTAGTGTAATGGCTATGTCGCTTGACTCCCTTGTAGTCGACCGTAGTTCGAGTCCTGGACCGGGTGGCTTAAACTCAAGCCGTGCACATGTGCGTGAGTGCCCAAGATCCTGAGAAGAGAATAGAAGAGAAGGGATTGCGGCGTGGCCATCCCCCCTGGGGGGTGATTTCTCGCTTTCTATCTCTCTGTCTCTCTCTGTCTTTTTGACTAGCACACATAGCTTATAGCAAAACCTCTCCCCCCCAAACAAACAAACAAACAAACAAAAAAAACATGTGCCTCACACCAGGCACATGTGCATGCATGCCCAACCTTTAGGAGATGATTTCTCACTTATTTCTCAGTCTCTCTGTGTCTCTTGCGAGCACATGCACCCGATAGCAAAACTCTTTCTAAAATAATCGATTAATTCATTAAATGTAGGCAATTTTTAAGTAAATTTTTGTTATCTGTTGTGAAATAACTTCAGAGTGAAAATATTAAATGACATTCACAAATAAGACAAATGCATGGGTTCAAACTTTATTTGGAGACAAGACTGGTTAGATCATGCTTTGATTAAGTGAAGTAAGCAGCTAATAGAGAAAATACAGAAAAAAAGGTATTCTTTACTTAAAGGAAGCAGAGAATACAAAGGGAAGCTATCATTCGTTTTGCACAATAGCTACATCAAGGAAAATAAGGGCAAAATCATAAAGGTAACCAAATATTTTTTTTCAAATATATATTTGATTTGAATTCTCCACTATAGTTTAATATATACATATAAATAAGATGATTATTATAGTTAAAAGTCTTTTTATTTTAAAATTTTTTATAAAGATTTTTGCTGTAGGGAGAATGTGCCTGCCAGAAACACAGAGACAGAAAGTAAGAAATCACCACCCCCACCGGGGAATGGCAATCCATTCTCATCTATTCTCCTCTTGGGATTTGGGGCACACACGCACAAGTTCTCAGCATGAGTTTCAAGCCACCAGGTCTGGGACTTGAACTGTGGTTGGTTACTCAGGTGTCTAGCATCTTAACCACTGTCTGCTGGCCCTTTAAAATTCTAAGCTTATTCCCACCATTTATTTAAAAATGGAAGTAGAATACTCAGGAATGAATGATCCACATCTGGAGAGATATTCTTAAAATTTAAAATCTACAAAACAATGGTAGCCTTCACATAGTTGTGCTACTTGGCCATAGATTGAATCCTCAAACTGTCTGTTATACCTACCTCGAATATGGAAAACATAATATTGATTTATTCTCGAAAACAATTTACATCTTATATGTTTACTCTTGAGCAATAAAACTGTCTAACACAAACTACTTAAGGCCGATGTTAGAGCAACAACCATTAATAATTTTTCAACCTATATTTACTGATGCCATTAGTATTACAACACTTAAAGAAATTCCTTCTTTTTCTGAGTAATAGAACAATTCTTGAACTGCCAATAAAAATATTTTGTAATGAATTAAGATTTTAATTAAACAAAAAGACACCCCCTTCTTCTTCCAAACTTCTTGCAATATTTTGGAATGCACTTTTTAAGATTACAAAACATGAAACACTATTTGTATCAATGTTAAATTGAATATTTGAAATTAAGAATATAAATGACTAACTAGACACAAATTCAAGAATGTAATACTTTCCAGAGAAACAGAGGCCAGTTAGAAATGCAAGACAGTGGGGGCCGGCAGGTGGTGTGGTGGTTAAGGGCGCTGGACTCCCACATGGCCAACTGCGGTTAGAGCCCCAGACCTGGCGGCTTGTTTGCTCGCTTTTCTTCTCTCTCTCTCTCTCTCTTTCACACTCTGTCCCTCTCTCGTCAAATTAAAATAAATAAATTAAGTTAAATAAAATAATTCTTAAAAAACCATGCAGGACAGAGTCACCAAAAGAATTCTAGAGATATAAGAAATTACTTTTGTTCATAATTATTTTTTTCAGATTTTAATGTAGATATATTATTTTCATGGAAGCTCAATTAGGAAATGCATATAGCTTTAGAATAAAATCACAAAATCATGGTGCTTTACAAATCCTCAACATGGTATCTGGTTTAGACCACTGTCTGCTTCAGAGAATAATGTATACACATGCACACGTATACGCATTCTTAAAATGATTCCATAACCTTGTTTAATAGGACATTCCAATGTATACATTCCTCTCCAATAAGTAAATAAATAAATCAATATGACAAAGAGGTCAACCAGTATTATTAAATTATCTGTCAGTTCAGCTGTGCCTCTCCAAAGACCAAGTGGAATAACTCATGCTCTTTATCTACTGGCAGAAATCCAAAATAAAGGAAAAAGAAGAGTGCTCTTTGAAGAGTTAGGACAGGAGACTTACTAAAGCAATTTATAGGTTGTCTAAAGGCAATGTTTCTTTGTAAAATTTGTAATAAGACCGATGTTCATTAAAATATCTTTTTGCCTCTTACAGCTTATACAAGAGTGACTAGCCCCTAGTTTTATGCCCATGGAATCTAAAAGATGATAAAAGTAAAAATACTTTTTACTTGGGAAGAAATAATAATTTCTCCTTATTAAGTTTATATACCCACATATGGCTATCATGTATCCTGAATGGACGCAAGAATTTAAGTTAAAGTTGAAATTGACAAAATTTAGGAATGATACTACTCTTAATCTTTAACTGTTGAAGAGAGTTGGAATTTTAGAAGAGAGACCATAGCATCCAAAAATCAAGTAGCGTGTTAAAATTGTAAATAGTTTATGCTTACATGTTTAAAATAAATAGAGCTATGAGAATAGAAATATATGTGTGTGTGTGTGTGTGTGTGTGTGTGTGTGTGTATAGTAGTTTACTAGAGAAAGTTTAAAAAATAATATATAAGTCAGCCATCTGACCACATTGTCTTCCTCATGCTTTTAAGCACAAATCTGGACTATATTTCTCAATTTTCCACGTAGTTAGTTGTGGCCAAAGAAATATCATTTGAAGTGATGTCACTTTCTCATTGACCGCAATGGAAATGACTCCCTAGGTATGTGGAGCCAGGTGTAAAGGTGGGGAAGAAACAAACATGGGAGACCACCTCCTAGAAGGACAATCCGTCAAGGGTGGCAAAGCCTTGGGTTCTTACCTAAACAGAAATGAACCCTCACTGTCTTGAGCTACTGAAACTGGGGATGTCTTCTGTAGCACCTAGCATTAGTTCAAGTGGTTCTCAAACTTCAACACGCATCAAGTACCTGGAGGGCTGGTAAAAACACTGCAGGATCCCAACCCTGGGTTTTCTATTCAATTCAATACGTCTGGGGAGGAAACCAAATATCTACATCTCTAGCGAGTTTCCGGACATTGCTGCTCTTGGTATCACATTTTAAGAACGGCTTCTTGGGACTAGCAGTTAGCGTAATGACTATGTCGCTGGACTCCCATGTAGTCAACTACAGTTCGAGTCCCAGACCCAGTGGCTTAAACCCAGGCTGGGCACATGTGTGTGTACCCAAGATCTTGAGAGGAGAATGGAAGAGAAGGGGATTGCACCATGGCCATCCCCCCCAAGTGGTGAATTCTCGCTTTCTGTCTCTCTCTGTCTTTCCAGCAAGCGCACATGTCCTACAGCAAAACAACTCTCAAAAGAAAGAATAAAAAAGTGCTTCTTTAATGCAAGATATTTACAGTAAAAAGAAATTATTTTTATTGACTATTAGAGCTTTGAGATATGAAAGAGGTTTATTCCCCCTACTCTAGTTACTTTGGGAACACTAGTACAAGTATTTGAACTAATGTCTAAAATGGGTAAACATGCTTAAGAAATCCAGAACCAATCTTAATTTTTCTACTTCTGTTCTTCCTCCAACGAAAAGTATCCCTGTATTAAACCCAGTGACAATTTTCTGAGTTTATTAAGGCTTATACAATGCATTATTGTTAATCATATATAAGTTATCAGTATTTTCTGTTCTTTTTTTTTTTTTTGATAGCTTGTATCCTGGTCATCTGCTGGTTTCTTTAATACCCCTTAAACCTTCATGAACCTTTTTCAACATCCACTGGCCTATTAACCTTTGATTGCTTTCTCTTTTAACTCCAAAGCCCTTTATACCTCTTCATGATCTCATGGACTGTTATAAATGACAAGAAACCCAATTACTGGTTTTCTGAACTTCCTAACCCTTCAGAAACTAAAATATCCAATCATTGCTTCATTTCTTCTTTCTTGATTTCTCAGAACATCCTCTACCACCCTGTAAATATTTAAACACAAATAAATCATTTGAAGATTCACAACAACCGATTTGTCACTTTCTTTAGGAAGTTTCGGTAAGAGATATATTTTTCACTAAATTAAAGTATAGAAACAGAAAAAAAAAATGTTCTATGTATTTCAAAGCTGCTCTGCTACACGTGATGAACCAAATTCTAAGGATAGAAACAGACCTTTCAGCTTAAAAATTATAAGTCTATCTATTCCTTATATATATGTACTTACATGTATGATAGGTATATACATAGCTATAAATACATACAGATTTAATGAAAAATATTAGCTTTTTCTAAACAAATGTTTCAAAAAAGCTATTTTCTCTGTAAAATTACTATCAAAGCTCATAGGGTTTTGTAATAGCTAGATGAGAAGAGGTACATACATTACTGTCTGACAAATAGACTAAATAATGTTAGCTGCTGCTGTTATTAGTTTGGGATCCTGAATAAGCATTTTACAAGCAATGGCCTCTACTAACGACTGGCAATGACAGTGTCTCTCCTTTATTCTGGAAATCAGCTAACTTTGGGGTTTATTGTTAGTGTGTTATATTGTTTAGTTATATTCCTTGATATGAGGTCTAGGGCTCAACAAATCTGGAGGACAATGAGTTTAGGGACTACTAGATAAAAGAAAAGTGGTAAAAAATTTGTAGTCATCCTAGAATAAGACTTTTGCCTGGAAAGTTCAAGAGCTAGGCTCAGTCTCAGTGGAGCAGCTGATAGAATCCTGATTTGCAGCACCAGAAGCCACATGCCAAGAGCCACAGATGCCAGGTCGACCTGAAACACAAAAGCACACAGGCTCCCAAGATCCTTGCTGGCTGAAGGGCTGGAGAGATGGGGCCACAGCATGATGGGACTCTGTCAAGGGTACCTCCCTCCCTCTCTTTTGCATGTGCCTGCACTCTCTTTCATGGTCCCTCTTATTACAGAAATAAAATAATAAACTTAAAAGAAGAGCTAACTAGTACCTACAATTAATTAAGAAGATACATTTCTAAAGGATTCTTAACTTCAAACTTTTTCTTAAGACTGAACGAAAGAAGAATGACAGAACAGACTTTTTGTGGTACTGGCATTAGGAGAATACATGGAGAAATGAGGCCCCGGGTGATCCAAATGGAGTGTGCAGATTTGGAACCTCTAGGCAGGAAACTGGCACCAAGCAGAATCTAGAGACAAATTTCTCTTGTAGTGGTTGTTATTTTGTTTCCATTGTTTTTTTATTTCTTTTTTCTTTTTTCTTTTTTGTTGGGGGGTGGGGTTTGCCATTGAGTGCATGTGCTGAGAGATACAGAGAGACAGAAAGTGAGAAATCACCCCCCGGGGGGATGGTCATGCCGCAATCCCTTCTCCTCCATTCTCCTCTCAGGATCTTGGGAACGCGTACACCTGCGCCCCACATGAGTTTAAGCCACTGGATTGGGGACTTGAACTGTGGTTGACTACATGGGAGTCCAGCTACATAGTCATTACACCAACGGCTGGTCCCTCCACTGGTTTTTCTTACATGACTGTGAACTTGGAGATCCATAGCAGCAAGAGTTTCATGAGCCGATGTCCTCTTAAAACTTGGTAACCATTATTGAAAGTTTACCTGCAGCCATTTTCACTCTCAAGACTATCTTTAAAGAATGCATTCATTTGGGCACAGGATCATAAAGATAACCATAGGAAGAAAGAACTGTAGAGAAACTACAGTTGAAAGACCGTCTGATCTGAGACCTTAGTTTTATTATCATATAAGTAAGTAGACTTAATCACCTTAAACCTCTGGATTGCTGGGTTGTTCCTTTTTTTTTTTTTTTTTTCTTTTCTCTCACTGTAAAATGATATTAGTACTTTCATTTTCTGTTTTTTTTTTTTTTTTTTGAGAGGTTTTTCACTATAGGACACGTGCGCTTGCCAGAAAGACAGAGAGAGACATAGAGACAGAAAGCGAGAAATCACCCCCCAGGGGGGATGGTGATGCCGCAATCCCTTCTCCTCCATTCTCCTCTCAGGAACTTGGGCATGCACGCACACGCGCCCGGCGTGAGTTTTAAGCCACCAGGTCCGGAACGCGAACCGCGGTTAACTACGTGGGAGTCCAGTGACATAGCCATTACGCTAACTGCTGGTTCCCTGTTTTTTGTTGTTGTTGTTGTTTTATGGTTTTTTTTTTTTTTTTTTTTTAATAATTGGGACTCATCTTGTTCAGGAAAATATTAAGAAAGCTTTTAAGAATACACAAAGAAGAAAACACAAGTTAGAGAGAGATAATAAAGAATATGTGAACTAATACAGAGAAGGAAGCCAAGAACAAGGCCAAATCGATATGTGCACCAGAAACAGCTACATACACTGGTTTTAGTGATCGCACAAGTTTGGGGAGAGTTGGAACTGGTGTTTGTGAGAATTTAAATGTAATAATGTGCAAAAAAAGTGCTTTACAGTATGTATAACACAGAAGAAATGCTACTTTGTTTTTAATAATATAGCACAGATTTCTTCAATAAATCCATGACTTTATTTACTCCCCCAACCCATTTCAGACCAATAGTCACATATTATGGAAAGGTTTCTGGCTTCTACTCCTCAAAGCCGATAAGAAACGAATAAACGTAAAGTCTGGGTGGCACAGCTGCAGTAAGAACTTGGGCCTTCATAAATCTGAATTACTTAGAAAAAGGAGTCATGCAACCTTATTTTTTATTTCCTTGCCTGTTTCAAAAAGGATCCAAAAGCTTTTCAACTACTAAACAGCTCTAATTTTACACACACATACACACACACATGCACCCGCCCGCATATTCTAATAAAAATCAAATTAAATTTGCCATAAAGTATCCACATGGGTATAAAAATGCAAAACTATTAAAAAATCATATTTTACAGTCTTTCTAATATAAAACATTTGAAAAAATAATTCAAAGCAATAATTCAAAAAATATTTCCACTCTAATATATGCCTGAGTTCATTGACCCCTTATGTGTGTTCGGAGGCATGCAGGAGAAACACCTGGACCACGCCAGAACTGAAATAAAACTCTACCACCTGGAAAAAAAATGCACATATCTCTAGAACCTCCACATACCAGGGAAGCTAACAAAATTCATATGTGTGACAAAATAATATTTGTGTAAGTGAGCATTCGCATTTCTATCCTGGACAGTGCTGGAACACATTTTCTGGGCTAGTAACTGCAAGCCACTTGGCAGAGGCTGTTCCTTTGTGTTCCCTGCACACTGGCAAATGCAGACTTCCTTTCCTACCATGGGCTGGTGTGAATGCTGCTTTCAGGGCAGTTTGGTCCAATTCAATATCTTCATTTTCATATTAATTCTTCCCACCGATGGACAGTTTGAAACATGTTTTTGGCATTATTTTACAGTAGTAGAGGAAAGCAAACTTGCCTTAATACAAATGAAAGTTAAGATTCATTTTCCAGATAAAAAGAAAAGTTTGAAAGAAACACTCATATCCAATATTATCTGGTGTGCTGTCACACAAAACTATTGCGCAATTATTTAGAGTTTTTCTCTTTTAAGCTTACTTTCTTATTTCATGAGAGAGCGCAAGAAAGAGACAAAGAGAGAAAGGCATGCACCCTCCGCAAGGTCCCCCACCTGGAGACCACCATTACCTGTTACCACTGCACACCATGGCTGGCAGAAAATTAATCAGTGATTTGATAAAACATTATCATAGTATTATGTTCTCCACTTTCTCTAGAGATTGCAGGAGTCATAGAATGGGACTGGAATTCTAAAAACATTAAAATTTCACAGTCAAGTTCTCAAGTGATACAGTTGCCTCTGAGTGTTCACCGTCTCTGAACTTCCCCTATTGATTTCACTGAGGGTATCTGTGGCTCCCTCATTACTAACTTGATAGAGACAAAACTGCTCCTTTCTTCTCTGCTTTTCTTCGAAGTTCCTCATCCTAGTGGCCTGTTCTTCCCCAGTAAACCACATTGATGAGCTTTTTAACCCTGCACTGGCTCTGAATACAGACCAAGACTGTTACCAAATTTGCTGTTCAATAGCTCCTAATCTCTTTCCAATCTACTCTCTACTTCCACCATTACAATTATCTATGGGCTGGTGCAGCCTCCTCCAGACTCAATGCTTCGATTTAACGTGCTTCTCTTTCCTCTTAAGCTTTTCATTCCACTTACAGGGATATTTCATGTTTACAGCCAACATTGTCTTTGTAGGCCACTTTAATCGTGAACTTCTTCTGCCTCTGCTAGGTTAATTCATCTTTGTTTTTTCTTCAGGTCTCCATGATTCACTCTCCTTTTTTCCCTGAAAAGAAAATTATTTCCTCAAGCCTTATTTAATACTGGCTTATTGGAGCAACTGTTTTCATCCTGCTTTATTTCTGAATTCCTTTGTGTAATTGGAAGACAAAAAGTTACTTCGTTGTGGAATGATCACTTGTATAGTTGAATGTACTTTCTCCATTAAATTAGTTTTGACTTCTGTATTTATTAGTTTAGTTTAGTTCTGTTTTACATTTTTGCCATAGGGTGCATGAGTTTGCCAGAGGGAGATGGAGAGAGGAAAGTAAGAAATTATCTCATAGGGAGAATGGCCATGCCACAGCCAATTCTCCTCCATTCTCCTCTCAGAATTTTGGGCACATATGCACACATACCTGATGTGATTTTTCAAACCACTGGGTCTAGGATTCAAACATGGTCAGCCATGTAGAAATCCAAAGCCTTAACCACCACACCACCTGCTGACCCATATTTTTAAGTTTTATTTACAGCATGCACACATACACATCATTATTTCACACATATTTAAATAGGTAACCATAATATTATTAAAAGCGCTACAGTGAGAAAAATTACATCTCTCTAAATCTTCATGAAACAAATAAAGCTTCATGTCCAGATAGGAATATTGTCATTGACTTAATAATTGCAAAGATGTTAGTGATAAATGTTAGGACTGAAAAAAGTGAAGTTGATAACCAGACTGACACATCCTAAATTATAGAATTAACTTTCTTTTAAAAACCTGAATAAATCACCTAATACTAAGTAATATAAACTACTAAACAGTAGAATATTTTTATTTTCAACTATTATAATAAAAGCACTACCATAAATAAAAACAGAATGTTTAAAAAATACAGTAAAATAGAGAAAATCAAACCAAATATTTATAGAAAACGTGTGAATAAAGTATAATTTATATTGTTCCTTAATATTAATAGCTTACCAAAGTCATGACCTGGACCTTATGCAACATCAGTAATTTGAAATGACAGCAATAAAGTTTAGGTTAATTTCTGAGTGGTAGAAAAAAAAAATAGACTCAGTCATGGTGGCAGTGGTAGAGTGCTACTGTCCAATACTGGAGCCAAATTTGAGGCCCAAGTTCAAGTCGAGGTTGGCCTAAATGAACTAGGTATGCCCACATTCCTGGCTGATTAGAAGGCTGGGAGGATTACATTGAAGTGAGACCTGCCAAGGGTATCTCTCTCTCTCTCTCTCTGTTTCTTTCATGAAACAAATAAATAAACTTTAAAAAGAGCAAAGAAAAATAAACAGTGGTTTGAACAAGATAGAAGTTTATATTTCTTATATTAATCCAAACCAATCTAAGCCTAGTATGAAAGTTTCAGAATCATCACTTTTTTTTTCAAATTTGTTGATATTACTGTCCTTGATCCTCCACATATATAATCATCAAGGGGCTGCTTGGGGGGGGGCAGATGGAGGTGAAATGGTGATACACGATGTTCTGCCAAATACATGAGAAGGTTTATGGTTTAAGTTCAGAGAGCTCTTTTGAGTATGCTGGACACATATGTGTCCATGATCCAAAATTTGTTGAGGCTGGGAGTTGATTACAGCGTTGAGATCTTTTTAGGAGTCTTTGTCTGTCTCTCTCTCAGAGAATACAAATAAACTAACTTAAAAACTTAAATGAAATAGAGCCTGCTTGAACTTAGCCACCACATACACATGTCAACACATGCATTCCAGCCTTCAGGAAGGAGAGACAAAAGAGGGATACTCATGGCTTTAAGAACACTTAGCAAATGTTGTAATGTCACATTGGCTACTACTGAGTCACCTGCCCTCACCTACCTCTGAAGGTCTCTGAGAAATATGCAGCTATTTACTGTTTTTGGTAGAAATCAGGGTCCCATTATCAAGATAGAAACTGAGACTGGATATGAGAGGACAGCAAGGACCTCTACTATAAGGTCATAATTGTAAGTTTTATATTTGAGTATAACATCAGTCTCCTACTTCTGCCCAATGTAAGCTAAAGTCAGCGAAGGACTCCTAGAACTGAGTAGAATCTGCAGAACACTCATTTCTGCTGTGTTTCATGTAGTCAAGCTCTGAGCCAGAAACAAACAAAGCAATTGGTAGATCCTGAGAACAGGGTCAAACAAAGACCGAGATTTGGGTCTGGTGATATCATTTAAGTGAAGAATCGAACTGTGCCTAGAGCCAGTACTACTTATGTGTCTCTCTAAATTTGTTTCTATATTGACAAGTCAATTTTTGTCAAGATATTCAAACTTTTGCTGTCCCACCTTAAACAAAGTGATGATGAGCATTGTCTCAAAGAAAAACTGGAGGGAAACAGCAGTTAGCATAATGGCTATGTCGCTGGACTCCCATGTGGTCGACTATGGTTCAAGTCCCGGATCTGGTGGCTTAAACTCACACTGGGCACATGTGTGTGTGTGCCCAAGATCCTGAGAGGAGAATGGAGGAGAAGGGATTGTGGTGTGGCCATCCCCTCTGGGGGGTGATTTCTCGCTTTCTATCTCTCTGTCTCTCTCTATCTTTCTGGCAAACACATGTGCCCTATAGCAAAAACCTCTCAAAAAGAAAAGAAAAGGAAAACAAAATATTGGAAAAATAGATGCAAGTTGAAAAAAAACAGCAAGCACCTTCTTCATCTCATTTAACTGTTTTTTTTTAATGTCCTTTATATATAGTTAGATGGCTGGTCCTCCACTTCCACAGCTTTCACATTGGCACATTTAACCAAATACGAATCAAAATATCTGAGGAAAAACAACAAAAACAGCAATAATAAAAATGACATAAATTAGAAAATAATACAGCATAACAACTATATACATACCATATATATTGCATTAGGGATTATAAGTAATCTAGAGATGACTTAAGGCAAACGGGAGGCTGAATGTAGGTAATATGATACACTATGCCATTTTCTAAGGAGCTGGAGCATCCACAAATGTAGGTGTCTGTTAAGTGTCCTGGAAATGATCTCCACAGATAGCCACCCAAGGACAATTGTATTTGTTTTTTAGATTACGGTATTTTGCATTTTGCATTTTTTTCTTTTTGTCTCTTACATAACATTACTAAATTGTAAATAATTTATTGCAATTTTGAAAGTTAGAACTAATCTATACCTTTTATTTCTGTTTTCCTTTATATGTAGCATTTTTAGTTACATTAGCCCCTTTCTTATGCTTTTTTCCCCCCAGTTATGCTCATTGTTGCCTGTGATAGTAGTAAGAATTCAGAAGGACTTCGAGGGTTTTTATGTGCTGAGTTACATAATATTATTGTCCCTCCGTTTTCTGTGTCATCCCAGAGTTAGCTGTGGCTCTTCTGCCTTATTCCCTCTGTTCTGAATGCTACTATTAAGAGACTGCTGTGGAAAATCTTGGGTTTAGTTGTAAATTACTCATCTTAATGTGGAATTAGATGATTTTATCATATATGTTCATTTTATCCATTGTTCTCTTGACTTTACTTTTAGAATAATTGTATATGATGCTGTAACCAGAAAATAACAAATGCTATCTCGAAAAAATTCAAGTACCTTCTATAAACATTTTTTATAATCCAGTCTTTTTAGTTTATAGATAACCCTTTCTTTTAAGTCCAGGGTGATCAATTCCAGCTATAAGATCACCTCTTCTCTAAGATTTCCTTCTGAGAGTAATATAATGGAATGGAACAGAATGGAATAAACATAGCAGCCTGATTTTTCTGATTACTATGGTTTGAATGTGTTCCATAAATTGCATTTTAGAAACTTAATCCCCAGTGCAACAGTGTTGGAAGGTGGCACTTAATAAGAGGTAATTGGGTCATAAGGAGAGAGACCTCATGAATGGATTAATGTGGTATTATGGGAGTGAGTGAGTTATCATGAAAGTGGGTTGTTATAAAAGAGAGCATGCCACTAGTGTTTTCTCTTTGAACTCGCTTCTGCTTTCTTGGCCTTATAGCATATTATAAAGCAACAAGAAAATCCTCACCAGATACTGTTATGATCCTAACCTCCAAAACTGTAAAGAAAAAAATACCTGTTTTCTTTACAAATGACCTAGTCTGGTATTCTGTTATAGCAGCATAAAATGGACTAGGTTCCATACCATCATGTGTATGCCCAGGTATCAGGAAAAGGGACCTTCCTTGGAATTCTTTACGTGTTACTCTAATACTCTTGCTGAAAGTTGGGAATCCGTGAATTCGATCACTTGAGGTCCCGTCCAGTTTTTAATTTTTTCCAGTCTTACATGGCCTTATTTTGGTCCTGAAACTGCAGTTTTTATGTTTTGATGGTATTGCTGACAGGAAAAAAATCATCTTTCACTGTGCTGAGATTCATTCTCTACTCTACAAACTTCCTGTAGTGTTTACTCCTCCCGTACGCCAAATAGTCCATTTCCCGGCTGACTTCTTTTCCTCCTGCCTCCAAGCTGGAAGAAAAGAGAACATGCCATCAGTTAATGCGCTTCATTAAAATAATTCTGACTTACACAAGCGGAACATTGTAGACATTTTCTTTATGTGACTTTCTTCTTGTATTTAGATCTCTTATGAGCCCTGCTTTCTTTGTCCAATTTATCAAGGAGAAGCTCTTTAGGACACATACTTAATTTTATTTTAAACAATAATCTTCTCTCTTCTGTAGTAAACTCGATTGTGTTTGTAGTGCACTTCAATACTCTATAGAATGAATGTTCACTCTGTCCCTGACCCCATGAGAAGAAGCACTGTTCAGTTACGTTTGAGAAAAATCCTGCTCATGTAAGGCTATATTAACACACATTCCTTTAATCATAAAATATGCAAACACAAATCTTTGCTTCACACAGAAGTTACTTCATTCTCTGAGGTGAGAATGGTCATTCTTGTGTCAGTGGTTTATCAAGTAATAAACTAGCTTAATTTGATTAAAGAAAAAAGTGTCATCTCAGATAATTTTTCCCCTTCTAATATTTTTTTATTTTATAGAAATATTTGTACTTGGGATGAGCATTTAGCGTAATGGCTATGTCACTGAATTCCCATGTAGTTGACAGCGGTTCAAGTCCCGGACCTGGCAGCTTAAACTCACGCCGGGCGCATGTGCGTGAGTGCCCAAGATCCCAAGAGGAGAATGGAGGAGAAAGGATTGCAGCATGGCCGTCCCCCCACCCCGGTGGGGGTGATTTCTTGCTTTCTATCTCCCTGTCTCTCTCTGTCTTTCTGGCGAGCTCACATGCCCTATGGCAAAAACCTCTCAAAAAATATATATATATTTGTACAGAAAGCAACAATTCACACCAATTTACACAAGATTTTTACAGTGGTAAGTTTTTATAATGGACATTTACAATAGATAAATTTAGGTATTTTTCTGCAGACTCATTAAACCAGCCATTCAAGGTAACTGCTTCATACCAATACAGATGGCCTCTAAAATTTTTGCAGTAAAGAAAACTTTCTTTGTTTCTTGCCCTCATGAGGTTTACAAGCAAGTCAGTCATAAGCATGTAAAATGTATGTTTAAGGCAAATAATTTTATAAAATTTATTTGTTCATTGCTTCCATAAGCGATTGAGACTCAGAGTAACAAACAGCACCCTCAACAGTCTTCATGCCATAATCCACCCAGTTTCCATCATGCCTGACAATGACACATGTGTTTGGTGTACTCAGGGAGGTCTCCAGACATGAACCTTGAACCCTTACAAAGCCTTGTACCATCATCCAGTCCCCCAAAACAATAATTATTCAATTACATTTTCTATAAATAAAGCAGTACTACTATAAGAATAAGTTATGGGAGACAATAATGGCATGATGGTTAAGGCTCTGGACTCTCAAATGGCTGACCGTAGTTCAGGCCTTAGATCGGGTGGCTCATCATGCCAGGAACCTATGTGTGCATGTCCAAAATCCCAGAAGGAAAATGGAGGAGAAGGTATTGTAGCATGGCCATCCCTCCTAAGTGTTGGTTTCTCACTTTCCCTTTCACTGTCTCTCTCTGCTCTCTCTGGGGAGCACATATGCCCATTAGCAAAAACAAAACACAAAAAAAATTAAAAGAATTAATTCTGAAGTGACATTTAATTTGAGACCATAAATATGACAAGGAGTTGTGCATGATGTGAAGAAGTGAGACTATTTCTAACAGAAAAAATGGCATGTTCAAACATTTGGGGAAGAAAGACCATAATTTGATTAAGAAATTAAAAGGACCATGCCATTGAAACTTATTAGGAGAGAAGAGATAAGGAAATACAATTGTACAATCTAAGCCAAATGTCCTGCTCCCAAGACCACCTTCCAGATTTATATTTTGACTAGTTCCTGATATACCAGTAACAGTCTGTAAGAAATTACTACTTAATATACATATATACTAAGGGTCTTTGAAAAGTTCATGGAAAATGTGCATTATGAGAAAAGTCTATGCGTGGGTTTAAAATTTTTTTACAACAAAATATACTCATATCTTAATTCTACTTTTTCTGTAAACACTTTCAAGTCCCTAGTCTAAGCTCATCTTCCCAAAACACCTGCTTTCATTTATACAAACGTATTCAGTGCCTCCCTTTCCTTTTCCACTGATCAAAATCCCCCACAAAATCTATGCCAAACCCAGAGCCAAACAAAGGCATCCTTTGATGCCTTGTATCTCTTCTTAATCCTCCTATTGCCTTTTTGCTCTCTCAGTTTTTAAAGTCACACGAATTCTTATCTCCAAGTGGCTTACTCTCTCTTATCCAGAGAATATGATGAATGCATAACAGGAAAGATAACTAATACACGTCAGAAATAATTCCTGGCCCCCAGAACATCAATCCAAACACGTTTTCACTTGAGGAAAATAGGATGTCACTGAGAATATAAGCAACCATGTCATGTAAATGTATGCCTCAAAAAAATCTTCTCCCATCCAGATCCCTGGCTTTAGCCAGACTAGTTCTTTGGCAACGTTGTACACTGTGTCACCATCACCATCCCTGCCTCTTATTTTCCTGCTCTTCGTTCCCTGATCCTGAGCAATCGTCCTCAGGAATCTGTTCTCACCCTCTGCTCTTTCTTTCAAACTGCCCCATCTGACTTCATGCCACCCTTTCTAAATATTTTCATTATCTGTTTAACAAACACATACTTCCTCACCCTCCTTTCAGAACATAGTCTCTTACTCACTGGACATATTGTAAACCTGGCTCTATACTGAGGCTATATATCTTCCCTTTCTCAAGTACAAATTGCTCACTCACCAGAAGCCTCACCCTTCAGCAAGAAGGGCATCAACACATTCCTCTATTTGCAGAAAGATGGACACATTCAAATCCCTCCACCCTGTCACATGTAAACCCTCTGTGTCCTTTGAATGGACTTGATCTTTCATCAGGCCCTTCAGGTATCAGCTTCTTTGCACTTTGCTCTTAGATTTCTTCACCCCAAATCCTGCACTCATCATGGATTATTTACTGTCCAGGAGGTCAACAGATTTGACATCATAGTCTCTAACTTTTCTACTTGTTCAGTTCTACGGGCTTTCACTCACTCCTCATCTATCCATCTTTTCCGTGAGTCACCTCTTTCCTTAGCCAGCTCAGATCACGTGATACATAATTTTCAACCATTCTTTTATCTCTGTCTACAACTTCCTTCATACATTGTCTAACACAATCTGTCTTAGAAATCTCAACCCATGGTAAATTAAATCTCACCCAGCTTACTGAGGAGAGATGACAAAAACTTGACAGATGTGCAGATAAGGGCCACCAGAATTTCACAGTCTCTGAGCCCAACAATACCTGACTATGCTGTGATCTTTCTCATTGTTCCAGTGTGATTATTCTAACTTTCTCTTAAACTTCCAACTCCATCAGCTTCTCTATTCTAGCATGTAACATTGCTTTTCACAAACAAGGGAGAAGCCATGAGAAAAGAGCGGACAAAACTGCGTCCACTATCTCCTCTGTGCCTACCATCTCCTCCTTTGTTCCTCTTGCAATGGAATTTCCCTGACTCATTCTCTCATCTGGGCTCTGGATCCCTTCCTCTTCTACCATCCCACTCTTGTGTCTTCAATCCCCACTGCTAAAACAGGAAAAAGATTCCTTCTAGTCCATGCTTCCTCCTAGCCTCTCACTATTGCTCTCTCTTCCCCCTTACAACAGAAGGCATTTAATGCTCTATCATCTCTGGCTGTCTTCAAGTTTTAACATATCCTTGGTTCCTAAATCACTACAACTTTAGTCTCTCCTGTGGCACCAAAAAATTCCTTAAAACAATTGTCTCCAAATTGACCAGATTTCCTTGTCCCAAGACCAAGTGGAAGCTTCTTAGGTCTTAAGTTACTTCTCTCTTGGAAGCACTTGACTGTTGTTTTTATCACTGCCATTTCCTTTAACTTTCAAAGCATGATACTACCCTAGGTGTCTTCATGCTTTTTTCTTTTCTTTTTTTTTTTTATATAATTGATTGATTTTGGAAAACTTTTCCATCATTTATTATGCCTTGTAAGTCAAATAAATACTTGCTTATTGATAGTCAAATATAAATCATGTAGATTATTTTATATTTATTTTATTCCTAACTTTATAGCAAGTTTAATTGGCTGTATTTATTCTAGCTTCCTGTATTTAACATATATATATATATATGTATAAAATTTACTTGTTCTTTTTGTACTTTAAGTGATGTTTTCCCCAAAGTATTTCATTTTAATGCATCCCCAGGTTGCTACTATGATAACTGTAATTTTTTAATAAATATTCATTATTTTCAATCTTATTTTCCATCTAGGTCAAGTGTTAATTTTAAGAACCCTGTGTAAGTTTTGAAAATATATGAGAAAGGTAATTATTTTTGTGTCTGGAATCTAATCTAATTTCAGACATGTTCTACTGTCCTTTCTCTGGCCTTTCCTTTTAAATGGATCAGTAAGCTACTACTTTATCTCCTGGCTTCATTTCGTCTCTCTGTGAAAAGTTTGGTTTGGGGCATGCTCTTGTTGATCTGAAGACTTGCCTTGAGCAATGTGCTCATTTCTATAGCTCCAATAAATATTTCTGAGTGAATAAATCTTAAAATATTCAACTTGGAAATAATTAGATTAATTATTGACCTGTTTTTCATTCAAGAGTTCAAATATTCAAATAAGTTCATTTTAATCCTCATTTTGATGGCACACTTTTTAAAGTGAGCATACTATTTTCTTGAATATTTAAAATATGCCACTTAAAATAAAATGGCAAATTTAGTATCTACATTTAACAATAAGCTATTATTGATTAGAAAAAGTTTACCTAACATTTTTTGAAATCATGTGGTACAATCACGCCTTGTCATATAAATGGAGACTAGTATTTTTATCCAAGCACACAATAGTTTCAAGATCCATTTGTATTATTTCTAACAATTTATTTACCTTTTTTTTCTTCTAAAAAAACCTAAAATATTAAGTTGTAGTAACTTAGGCCTAGGCCACATGACCCGGGAATGAGAAGAAGCAATTTTTCACACATAAGGGGATTTCAAAAAGTGTGTGGAAAATGGGTTTAAAGTATGAGTTTATTTTGGTGCAAAATATTTTGGCCTCTATGCATAGTTTGTTTTTGTTTTTGTTTTTGTTTTTTAATAATGTGACTACTCCATGATCTTTATGAAGACCCCTTATAAGCAAGATGTTAGATCATTTTCCTCAAAATATTATCAAGAGAAATCTCTCATTATTTGGGTAATTTTTAAAATATAGATTTCTGGATACAAATTTGGACTAATGCAGCATAAATCTCTGGAAAAGAGAGCCCAAGGCTCTAGAGTTCATAAACTACTTATGTATCTAGAGATCTGTTGGTCGAGTACTACTGTAATAAGTAATTATCTAGTGAGACAACTGTGCTCATTTACAATGTTTCCATAACACACTCTGTTCCAAGTCCTCAACTGCCTTTTAGGAGCCTTTGCATGCCATTGGGAGAAAATGTGTGTATTTATCAGAAAAAGCAGATGTCTATAACTTAAGGAGTGGTCATAGGTTTATGTATATCATAAAGGGAAAATCCTGGTCAAAAATGCCATAATTTTGAGTGCTTAAATTGTCTTTAAATGTTATGGAGAGAGGTTTCCAAACTCTACATGCAGAAAAATCACTTGGGGAATAGGTTTAGAAGGAGTAGGTCAGAAATGAGAGTCTATATTTCTAACAAGCTCCTGGGTGAGTGAGTCCACATTTTGAGTAGCAAGATTATTGGGAGAATCTGAAACACAATAATAGAAATAATACTTGGTGAGATTGCCTTATCATTGGCCTTTCTTTTAAAAAATATTTTCAATTATTTCTATTCAGCAAAATTTGAAAACTAGGATCTTTGATTGATAGAAAAAAAAAAAAAGGCCAGGTGGTTAAGGGAGCCACATCCCACATGGCCAACTCTGTGGTTCAAATCCCAGCCCTGGGAGCTTGAAAAACAGGGAGGGCACATGTGTATGCATGCCCAAAATCTAGACATGAATGAGAGAGAAAAAGGAATCATGGCAAGACCATACCCTATTAGGGGATGCTTTCTCCCCTCCCCCGCCCAGTGACTACACATACCTGATGATAAAATTTAAAAAGAAAAGAGGAAGATTAGCAATGAGGTGTTTTTGAAGTTCTTGTTGATTTCAAAAATCTTGTTGACAACCTCCTCTTACTTTTACAGAAAAATGTCTTTCTCTACTTAAAATATAAAGTGCTAATGTGATGTAATTGATTACTCAACAATGAATATCATTGTAATATTACTAAGATCAAATTCTTCAGTTATAAGAATCCAGAAAACAGAATTGTTTTAAGTAATTTTGCCTGGAAATAATAATGCTTGCTAAAAGTGTAATCAGAATAAACGCATACAGAAAGTTAATAAATTTCTTAGGATTGAAATAAAGATAAATACTGCTCTTTTTGATATAGCCTAAAAACTTACCTTGATGCCTAATCTCCCCACAATTTAAATTTTGATGTGAACAGAAACAGAAAGATTGGAAGGCATAATAGCAGGGAGGGCAACTGTAGATACCAGAGACAGTAAGAGAAGGGTAAAGGGGATGGATAATACTTAAAGGAAGGGAGGGAAACCACCAAAAAAAAAAAAAAAGAAAGAAAGAAAGAAAGAAAAGAAAGAAAGATGTGGGTGGCATGTTTAATTGACACAAAAATGGAAGTTATTTGCTAATGATTACACACACACACACACACACACACACGTATACATATATACATATATATATATATATATATATATATATGTATATATATATGGCAATGTCTTTGTCTTGGCATATGGGCTGTATTCATGCTGGGAAAAACCATACTGTATACTGTACAGATGTACAGTAATTAAATGTACATAATGTAAAAACATCAGTAAAAATATCAGTACTAAACGATTTAGAACTTTGAATTTTATCCCAAGCGGACAAAAGTGAGAGCACATGAGAACTTTCAGATTGAAAAGTAGTAAACGCTACTTAAAAAAACTGAAACCCTAGTGTTTCTAACTATAGTT
Organism: Tupaia belangeri chinensis; assembly: GCF_000334495.1. Lineage (NCBI taxonomy): Eukaryota > Metazoa > Chordata > Mammalia > Scandentia > Tupaiidae > Tupaia > Tupaia belangeri. The sequence goes on along the minus strand of NW_006159439.1, from coordinate 468,490 downwards.
GCTTGGGCTTGGTTTGGAGTGAGCAGAGGGATTGGCTATTATTCAGACTAATGACACTTTTAAAGGGTAAAGGCCCAGAAAACTCAGTAATGCTGACTCATAAGCAGACATTTGTTCCGGGTTTCTAAGGGAATTAGACATGCAACTCCCATTAACATTAACAGGAGACAGAAGTTCTATATCTAATTTCCCTCTCAGCAGGCTGGAAACAAACCCCGTAATTTGGAGGATTTGCAGCTTCAAGCAAGTTACATTGTAATCAAAAATTGCATATGATGAAATGAAAGTGAAGGAAAAAATGCCTTATCCCTAATTTTAAATGACCTTGTATTTCTCAAAGCATTTCAGGCACAAATTAAAATAAAGAACAGTTGTCCTGCAGAGTAGTCTTTATTCTTACACATGAGAGGCACAGACCCAGTGCCCTAATCTATTAAAAATGGTGAGTTCAGCTTCTTGAAATGCCACTTTGAAAGTCTGTTTTGTCTGAACTGTACACTTTTGTCAGTAAAACAGCTCAATCTGGGTTTACTGCTTGGAGTGGAATATAAAGATTAAAAGAAGAATTGCAACGCTTCTTTTAGAAAGGGAAAAGCCACACATACACAACCAAACACTAATGATTTAGTGGCAGCATTGTTCTCTGAATTGACATCTTTGGGCCCAGTTTTGTAGGATGGCATCATGATAGAGAACTGTTCCCCTCATTTTGGGCATAGATGATGATAATTACAGATGCACAGTAGTCATCCAAACATCATGTTAAGGTAAAAACATTAACATTGTACAATTATGTGAGCCTTTCCTCCCCACAAAATGGTCACTGAAAAATATTTTAAGATATTTGTTTCTTTAGTTCCCTTGTTTAAGAGAGAGAGAGAGAGAGAGAGAGAGAGAGAGAGAGAGAGAGAGAAGAAGAAGAAGAAGAAAAAGA
>NW_006159439.1:445990-467537 GCF_000334495.1 Tupaia belangeri chinensis | reverse complement strand
AGAGAGAGAGAGAGAGAGAGAGAGAGAGAGAGAGAGAGAGAAGAAGAAGAAGAAGAAGAAGAAGAAGAAGAAGAAGAAGAAGAAGAAGAAAGGAAGGAAGGAAGGAAGGAAGGAAGGAAGGAAGGAAGGAAGGGAGGAAAGAAGGAAGGAAAGAAGGAAGGAAAGAGAGAAGGAAGATTTTTGTGTTGCTGGGCCCAGGACTCAAACTACAGTCAGACATGTGGGAGTACAGCACTGAAACCACTATGCCACCTGCTGGCCCCATCTCACTTTTTGAAAAATTTGCCAGAGGGTGCATGTGCTCACTGGAGACACATACATGGAGAGAGAGGGAGGCAGAGACAGAGAGAAAACAAGAAAATACTCTGTATGGGGAAGAGTCATGCTGCAATTCCTTCTCCATTTCTATCTCCTTTCAGAATTTAGGGACTGCAAATGCACACACTGGCATGTTTTTTAAGCTGCTGATCCAATAACCCAACTGTACAAGTGGCCATGTAGGAACCACCAGCACATGTGACCAACACGCTATGGGCTGGCCCAGGCGATATGTTTTATAATAGGATCCTCTTTAGTCTTACTAAAGTCAATCTTCCATGATCATCTGCACATATCTCATGCTTCTGACATTGCAGACTCTCTCTGCAAAAGCGTTTGTGATTTTCCTGGTTCTGAGACTTAGCCAGGGCCCATCATTACCTGCACTGTTCAAAGCCTTCCCACGTTCTTGAGTCTGATATGACCGTTCCTTGACTCTCCTTGCACACAGCGGTTACTTTCAAGACATTTTTTTTCACTGTTAACAGTTTTCTTCTTCCTGTTGGGAGTCTAGGTTTATAAAAGTCAGATATGTATGCTAAGTATCCATTTTCTCTGCAGTTTCTAGTGCTGAGTCTGGTAGGTAGGAGCCACTTGGTAAAGATATGTTGTGTCCTTTATATGTATTTTTAAATTTTTAAATAGGTATAAATATTTAAAAGTCATGATTCGTGGTAATGTACATAAAAGTAAGATGATCGAGCTAGCAGATGACATGGAGGTTAAGGCACAGTTCAAGTCCCACACCCAATAGCTTGAAAATCATGCCAGGTGTGTGCACAAGTGTCTAAAATCCCGAGAGGAGAATGGAGGAAAAGGGATTATAGTGAGCCCATCTCCCTTAGGGAGTGATTTCTCATTGACCCTCTCTCTGTCTCTCTTTGTCTCTCTCTGGCAAATGCACACACCCTATAGCAATAGACCTTTAAAAAAAATGATTAGGACCAGCAGTTAAATGGCTATATAGCTGGACTTCCATGTAGTAGACTGTGGTTCGAGTCCCAGACTCGGAGGCTTAAACTCATGCCAGGCATGTGTGCATGCGTGACCAAGATCCCAAGAGGAGAATAGAGGAGAAGGGATTGCAGTGTGGCCATCCTACTGGGGGGGGATTTCTCGCTTTCTTCTTCTCTGTCCCTCTCTGTCTTTCTGGCAAGTGCACGCGCCCTATTGCAAAAACCTCTCAAAAAATAAAAATAAAAAAAGGAAGAAAGAAAGAAAATGATTTGTTTTAAAAATTATCACTGTACTTTTAGTACCTACATCAGTACTGGCATATGGTGAGCTCACAAGTAAAATTTATTAAATAAATTAATATATGATTAAAACCTACTTTGTTCCTAAGAGCACAATTTTTAAATTTTAGTCATAATTTGTACCTCTTATTTCTAAATGCATAATTTTGGTGAGCCTGATTGAAAAACCTAAGCATATATATGAGCCCTTTTCTAGATACATGAAATTTAAACAGTATGGAAAAACAAAGATAAAAAAAGTTTAGATGAAAAAGCGCTTTCGTTACTGTATGGCCCATTCATCAGTATTGCTAATAATGTTGATGATGAGGTTCTTAATTATATTGTCACCATTCATGAACTTAATTTTTAATTAAAAGAGTTTGATCTGAGTGTTCATAACAAATGTTAATTTTAAGGAGCATGGAGAAAAAACTGTTCTTTTTTCCCCCAATCCTCTTAGGTGCTATAAGAACACCAAATTATAAGGTGTATAATTTCATGGGAAAAAATATGTACTGTTAGAAACATTTTATGTAATGCATCTGGAAATAGCTGTCTACTAGGTGAGGTGAAATTCCCTGTGACTTGCCGCAGTGAACGCCAGTTGGCACCATGCCAGGAGGACTCTGCAGATATTCTTAAGATGGCCTTGTTGTTAGAAGCAGTCACGACAGAAATTTTTTTTGTGTTATCACCCCTTTCATGCTTTGAAATGCAGCAGATTAATCAAAAACTCTTATATGGAGCTATAGAAGAATTTCATATTATTTTACTAGAGTCACAGAAAAGGAATCTAAAAATAAAATTTCCTCTCTGCTCCTGGGGTAGGAGCAGTTCATGTAGCTTTGTGATTTGACATCACAAGAAATGCCAGGGGAGGCTGTGTGAGCAGGAGGAAGCTGAGGTCAAGGAGCAGCGGGTTCTGAACCTGTGCGTGACTTACTTTGATGATCTTATTTGTTATATCAAATGGAGCAGAAAAAAAAAGGCTCTCCAATGAGCATAAGAAGCTACTCTTAGTTTTAATTCACTCTCTTTGATTTCCCTCAGCAGCACAGATTAAAGATGGGCCTTTCTTTTCTCTTGGAATGTCTCACTGTGGTACTCCCTAGGAGAAAGAAAGAGGCAGCTTTAAAGGATTCTTTGTCCAACATGGTCTCTTTAACTACCAAAACATCTTGCACGATGGAGTGCCGAGGTGTTTGATGTTGGCTGAACTAGAAACCACTTTCTGTCAATCAAATGTAAACCCCGTAACTGGCAGCCTAGTTATGAAAATTGGACAAATGAGAAAGGGGGGGAAATGCTTCACATTAAAAATTCCATTTTGAACTACCTTACCTCATTCGGTTACATAAATACAGAATTGTCACGTAGAAGAAATCACGGTTCAACTGAAATGAACTGGATTGTTACAAGGGGTTGGTCTCCAGTTTCCTGGGCTTAGTTCTCCCAGGGCTCACAGGTTCACCATGCTGGAGTAATGTCCTATTTGCCTCTCAGTTGATAATGAATGTCAAGGCTGATGTTTTTGAATCAGGAGTCATTGCCAGACCACAATAGCAAACACGTTTTAAACATGTTCTACGTGGTACAATCAATCCATATACAACCGGAGCATCTAACACTATTGTGCATGGCATTAATACTCACTGAAAGTTGTGCTACGGAGAGATAACACATTTCCCAGCTCATTGGAGGCTCTAATTCACCCCTCATGCCTCATAGCACTTTCCAAGAAGTGTGTTATCTAGAAGTAACACACCCATGGCTTTTGCCTTATTGCTTAATTGTGATCCAAAAAGTCAGATTCGAATAATTGCCAGCCCAATTTGCCTTTACCCGTCATAGGCTTTCTGACCTAACCTACGTGAGCATTAAAAATAAATATATTAAAGTTTTATTGACCTTGGAGGATGATATCCCTTTAATTTTTTCCGGTAATCATCTGTTATGAGCAGAGAATGCTTGGGGAGAAAAGCATCAGATTAAGGAGTTGGATGTTTCTATGCTTTTTTTTTTTCATAGTCCAGCTTCATAACTGCACTCCAGAGTGTACTGTTTCTGCTATATCAACACAGTGCCATGAAAGCATACCATTAGGACTATGTATGGCAAGAGCAGACTTTGCTTGCCTTTTACTGGCTATGACAAGACTTTAAGTCAATTTAGTACATAAAATCCCTACGATGTAATGCTATCTTTCATCCATCCTTCAGTACTTAGTATTTATTTGCTCAACCACTGGATTGGTACATCTTACCTTAAGTGTAAAAGCCTTCCCTACCACCCTCCAAAATGAGCAAAACATTTTTTAATGCCTTTTTGGGCATTAATGTGGCATTTTAATGACTTTGCAGCATTAATGCTTCATTTAGTCCAAAGTAAGAGTTTTCCAACTAGATCCCGACTGTAAAGAATATTCTCTGCAACCCAACCTATCCATTACTGCCAGGGTCATTTTTAGACTCACAGTTCTATGTAATTTACATTCTGGAATGGGAAACATAAGCCTTATTTAGCTACCTATTCTTTTTGGAATAAATATGAGCAAGTTTGAAAATCATTTGAATTATAGTAGGAGTGTATTTTGGTGCAAAAATTTTGAAATCTATGCATTTTTTTTCATAATACCAATTTTCCATTAACTTTTTAAAGACCCCTTATAGTTAAAGTCCTAATATAGAATCAGAAGTTTTAAACAGTAAGACCTCAATCTATTTCCTCAAATGGCTTTCCAGTTCCTCACTATCATTTACCTCATGATGAAAAACTTGCAGCACTCAGGCCAACCCATAGCCTAGTGGTTAACTGAGCTGGATTCCACATGGTCAGCCAATGTTCAAATCCTGGCCCCAGTGGCTTGAGGAACATCCTGGGTGAGTGTGTGTTTCTCCTCAAAACCCCAATGGGTTAGAGAAATGGAGGAGAAATAATTGCCACATGACCACCCTACACTGTGGGATGGGATTATCTCTTTGTCTCTCTGTCTCCCTCTGGAGAGTGAGTACATGTGCCTTTTAGCAATTAAAAACAAAACAAAACAAAATAAAAAACCTTGTTGCTGTCATCCTTTACTTTCCAAACTCCATATTTTCCTTGTATTGTTCCCACTTGCATAAATTCCTTTCTCTATCACTCTAAATCCAAAATATTTTCTCTTTTTTATTTAAGTCCAATTTGACCTGTTTCAAAGATTCCTAGATTCCTATCTGATTCATTCTCTACCTGTACTCTGTCAAGGGCTGTATTGGATATCGATGTGAGAAAACACACTCTAGTAATCTAACATCCCCATGTAGTGTGAGAAATGCTTTGATAGAGGCAGCCCAGGGACAATAGGTCCCCAGGTAAGGGTGACCTAACCTAACCTGTGTGGTCAAAGAAGGCTTCCTAAGGAAGGTGACCCTTAAATGACAATTGGAAGAAGTATATGTGCAGAAGGGGAAGGGGTTTCCAGGTAAGGGGAATAGTGTGCACTATGGAATCTAGATTCTCTCCATATCATGTCCTTGGTCATGCTCAGAAACTATCCATATCTTTCCTGGATTCTTCCACAGCCTCCCTGATGCCAGTCCAGTTGCCACATTACTTTCAAAGAGTTTTTGATTGAACCTAATTACGCTTTGGTATATAGACCAAAATACGCCAGCACGTGTACCTGCATGCCCAAATCTCAAAAGGAGGGAGAAATGGAAGTGAAGGGATTGGGGTGAAAACATGCCCATGGGATGTGCTCTCTCTCTCTCTCTCTCTCTCTCTCTCTCTCGGTTAATGTGGCATTTTAATGACTTTGCAGCATTAATGCTTCATTTAGTCCAAAGTAAGAGTTTTCCAACTAGATCCCGACTGTAAAGAATATTCTCTGCAACCCAACCTATCCATTACTGCCAGGGTCATTTTTAGACTCACAGTTCTATGTAATTTACATTCTGGAATGGGAAACATAAGCCTTATTTAGCTACCTATTCTTTTTGGAATAAATATGAGCAAGTTTGAAAATCATTTGAATTATAGTAGGAGTGTATTTTGGTGCAAAAATTTTGAAATCTATGCATTTTTTTCATAATACCAATTTTCCATTAACTTTTTAAAGACCCCTTATAGTTAAAGTCCTAATATAGAATCAGAAGTTTTAAACAGTAAGACCTCAATCTATTTCCTCAAATGGCTTTCCAGTTCCTCACTATCATTTACCTCATGATGAAAAACTTGCAGCACTCAGGCCAACCCATAGCCTAGTGGTTAACTGAGCTGGATTCCACATGGTCAGCCAATGTTCAAATCCTGGCCCCAGTGGCTTGAGGAACATCCTGGGTGAGTGTGTGTTTCTCCTCAAAACCCCAATGGGTTAGAGAAATGGAGGAGAAATAATTGCCACATGACCACCCTACACTGTGGGATGGGATTATCTCTTTGTCTCTCTGTCTCCCTCTGGAGAGTGAGTACATGTGCCTTTTAGCAATTAAAAACAAAACAAAACAAAATAAAAAACCTTGTTGCTGTCATCCTTTACTTTCCAAACTCCATATTTTCCTTGTATTGTTCCCACTTGCATAAATTCCTTTCTCTATCACTCTAAATCCAAAATATTTTCTCTTTTTTATTTAAGTCCAATTTGACCTGTTTCAAAGATTCCTAGATTCCTATCTGATTCATTCTCTACCTGTACTCTGTCAAGGGCTGTATTGGATATCGATGTGAGAAAACACACTCTAGTAATCTAACATCCCCATGTAGTGTGAGAAATGCTTTGATAGAGGCAGCCCAGGGACAATAGGTCCCCAGGTAAGGGTGACCTAACCTAACCTGTGTGGTCAAAGAAGGCTTCCTAAGGAAGGTGACCCTTAAATGACAATTGGAAGAAGTATATGTGCAGAAGGGGAAGGGGTTTCCAGGTAAGGGGAATAGTGTGCACTATGGAATCTAGATTCTCTCCATATCATGTCCTTGGTCATGCTCAGAAACTATCCATATCTTTCCTGGATTCTTCCACAGCCTCCCTGATGCCAGTCCAGTTGCCACATTACTTTCAAAGAGTTTTTGATTGAACCTAATTACGCTTTGGTATATAGACCAAAATACGCCAGCACGTGTACCTGCATGCCCAAATCTCAAAAGGAGGGAGAAATGGAAGTGAAGGGATTGGGGTGAAAACATGCCCATGGGATGTGCTCTCTCTCTCTCTCTCTCTCTCTCTCTCTCTCGGTGCCTCTCCAGTTAGCATAAACACCCTATAGGAAAAATCTCTTTAAAAAGCAGAGAAACAAAAACACACTGAGTATGTGTGCACGTGTACTCAAAATCCTGAAAGGAGAATGGAGAAGGGATTGACCATTCCCTATGGTGATTTCTCACTTTCCCTCTCCCTCTCTCTCTCTTTCTCTCTCTGTCTGATTCCAGAAAACACAAGCATTCTGTGGTAAAATGAAAAAGAAAAATAAGGGAGAGCAAAATTAGATGCTAAATTTTATTCATAGTTACTATGTCCATAGAACTACACTGCATTATTACAGAAATATATGTATTATATTTTAGTTAATATGACTTATTAAAAAATTACATTAAACTATTTTGCTATTTTATATCTTAAGAGGTAGAAGTGTGTGCATGTGCATCTGTGTGTGTGTTTTTTGTTTTTTTTTGAGAGGTTTTAGCTATAGGGCGCGTGCGCTCACCAGACAGACAGAGAGAGACATAGACAGAAAGCAAGAAATTACCCCCCAGGGGGGATGGTCACGCCACAATCCCTTCTCCTCCACTCTCCTCTCGGGATCTTGGGCATGCACACACATGTGACCAGCATGAGTTTTAAGCCACCAGGTCCAGGACGTGAACCGCGGTCGACTACGTGGGAGTCCAGCGACATAGCCATTACGCTAACTGCTGGTTCCCTGTGTGTTTTAATTAGATCTCTTAGATAAGTAATTTCACTGTAATAACATAACTATTTAAATTCTGTAAATCATCATGGATTGTGAAATCATAAATTTGCTAATTACTGGTCCAGTTTTGGTGTTTCCTTTATGTGACACATTATTCACCTGCTCTCAGTCTATTAAATGGGAATAATAATATCCTGGTTGGCTGAAAACTTTCCATAAAAATCAAACACATTACAGAAAGAATATCATGATGACAATGCACTTGAAAGATGTAATGCATTACTGGTTATGGCAGTCATGATAATAACAAGGATGAAGTTCTGACTTTGTTAGGTTACTGCTGCTTATAGAGCATACTAAGTCAAATGTTTGTGTGGAAGTTTTCCATTCACTACTTCAAAGATTTTAAACAAGATATATAATTTTTCTAGCACCAGATTTCTCCTCTTAAAGGCTTATATGTACTGTCTACCCCACAAAGATGATACTGAAGTTAAAGGCCTGATCCAGCTCTGTGCTGCAGTCAGAAACACATTGAACTGCAGTGCAAGGGGCTACCTGGCTGAACACAGGTTCAGATTCCCGGTCCAGTCGACCTGAAAGATGCCAGACACACGCACATGGCCAGGATTCTGCAGAGCAGGAGGACTAGGGGAAGGGGATTGCAGGGTGACTGAGCCCTTCAAAACTGCTTCTTGGCATAAGTAGGTGGTGTGGTGGCTGAGCCACTTGCACATGGCTGACCACAATTTGAGTCCCAGATCCAGCGGCTTGAAAAATCACACTGGGTGCACATGCATGACTGCCCAAAATCCTGAGAGAATGGAGGAGGAGTGATTGTGATGTGGCCATCCCTCCAGGGGTGATTCTCAATTTCCTTCTCTCTGTGTCTCTCCTGCAAGTGCATGTAATCACTGGACACACACACACACACACAAAAAAAAAAAAGGAAAAAAGTGCCTTTCTCTCTTTCTTGCACTTGCATGTGTGTACATACTCCCTATCATTAGTGAAATAAATGAAGTTTAAAAAGAAGAAAATTAAAGAGACATACATAAAGGGCTTCAAATAGTAGGTAGCTAGGTCATAGTATGTACTATGTTAGCATTCATTAGATCAAAAAATTGTTATTTTTAAAAATAATTATTTTATTTAACTTTATTCTTTCTCTTTATTTTATTGTTTTTATGTTACATTTAATCACATATATATTTACAGTGTATAATATTTCTTTTTCCACCATGATTGCCATGCATATCAGTAAAGTCAAAGACATTACTATGCACATCATCATCATCATCAAAAACTTTTCATTTTTTTCAGATTTTTATTTTTTTATTCCCATTATTTTTAAAAAATCATTCCATCACTATACATTATTTGGCTTATAAAGAGAATTTATCTAACATGAAATACTTCTCAGACCAGTCCAGTAGAGAATACTAAGCATATTATCACCAGCAGGCAATAACCCATTTCTGTGTCCCACAAATGTCATGCCTCTCTATTTGTTCTCATGCTATCCTCTATACTCTTCCCTTCTCCCAGCACTCTCCCACCACCATTCCATACTGTCTTCAGCATCCATAACTATTTTCACTGTTTTTATACCCTCCAATATTCTAATCTCTACCAAGCAGTACGGAGACTCAGTACATATTAAGTGGATATATATAATATCTTTCATAGCCTGGCTTGCTTCACTCAACAATAAATCTTGCATATTTGATCACTTTCTATCAAATGCTAGGGTCTTGTTGTTTCGTTTTGTTTTGGCTAAATAATATTCCATAGAGTACATGTGTCATACTTTTCCAATCCATTCATCTCTGTGTGGACATTTGGGTTGGTTCCAAGTCTTGACAGTCATGAATAACGCTGCAATAAACATTGATGTGCATGTGTTTTCTGACTGAGCGTTCTGTTCTTTGGGTAGATACCCAGAAGTAGGATTGCTGGATCAAATTGTAGTTCTATTTGTAGATATTTGAGGAATTGCCATATTGTTTTCCACAGCAGCTGAACAAGTTTACATTCTCACCAACAGTGTAGGAGAGTTCTTCTTTCACCACAACCCATAAACACCACTTTTTATATTTTTAGACTTCGCCATTCTGACAGGAATTAGGTGGTATCTCATAGTGATTTTAATCTGCATCTCCCCTATGATGAGGTGTGCTGAGCATTTCTTCATATGCTTCATATGTCTTCCTCAGAGAGATTTTTGTTCAGCTCATTTTTACATCTTTTAATTGGGTTAGACTTTTTTTTTGGGGGGGGGAGTAAGCCACTTGAGTTCTCTGTGTATTATGGTTATCAGTCCCATGTCTGAGACATATTTTATAAAAAAAAAAAAAATCTCCAATTCTGAGGGATGTCGACTCACATTAATTACTGCATGCACTTGCTGTGCAGAAACTTCTTGATCTGATATAGTCCCACTTGTCTATTTTAGGAATTATTACCCCTGCTTTGGGAGTCTTATTTAAGAAGTCTTTGCCTACCTCAATATCTCTCAGAGTTTCCCCAGTATTTTCCACCAGGAGTTTTATAGTTTGAGGTCTTAGGTTCAGATCTTTGATCCATTTTGAGTTATTTCTGTTAATAGTGAAAGATGTGGATTCAGTTTCATCTTTCTGCAGGTGGATACCCAGATTTTCCAGCACCATTTGCTAAAGAGGTTTTCTATTCCAAATGGATTGACTAGTGTCCTTTATCAAATATCAGTTGGCTATAAGCTTCGGGATTTATTTCTCGGGTCTCTATTGTATTCCATTGGTTCACCTGTCTCTCTCTCTTGTTTTTTGTTTGTTTGTTTGTTTGTCAATAGCATGCTATTTTGATTATCACAGCTTTATAGTATATTTTGGAGTCAAGGAGTGAGATATCACCCACTCCACTCTTCTTGCACAGGATTGCTTTGGCACTACAAGGTCTTTTGTGATTCCGGACAAATTCCATGATTGTCTTCCTAGATTTTTGAAAACTGTCTCTGGTATTTTAATTGCAATTGCATTAAATATGTAGATTAATTTGAGAAGAATTGCCATTTTGATTATATTCATTCTTCCATTCTAGGAACATGGGATGTCTTTCCACTTTATGTATCCTTTTCAATATCTTTTTTGAGATTTTCATAGTTTTCTTTGTAAAGGCCTTTGACTTCCTTAGTTAGGTTTATCCCTAAGTATTATACATTTTGTGGCTGTGGTAAAAGGGATTCCCTTTGTCAGATCTACTTCATTCACCTTGTTGTTTGTATACTTAAATGCTATGGATATTGGGAGGTCAATTTTGTATCCTTCACTGTATTCATTTATTACTTCGAGAAATTTTTTCATGGAAACCTTTGAGTGTTCCAAGTATACCATCATGTCATCTGCAAATAAAGATATTTTTTAACTCTTTGCCTATTTGAATGCCTTTTATATTAGTCTCTTTTCTGATTGCATTGGGTAAGACTTCCAACAGTGTATTAAAAAGAGAAAAGTTGAGAAAATGAGTAGCCTTGTCTAGTACCAGTTTTTGGTGGGAAAGCTAGTTTTTCCCCACTCACTATAATGTTAGCTATAGGTTTTCCATATATGGCTTTTGTTGTGTTGAGAAATGACCCTTCTATACCAATCTTGCTGAGCGTCTTAATCATGAAGGGAAGTTATATTTTATCAAATGCTTTCTCTGCATCAATTGAAATGATAATATGTTTTTGTTTTCTTTCTTTCTGTTAATGTGGTGTATTAAATTTATGTTCTTGCATATGTTGAACCACCCTTGCATCTCTGGAATAAAGCCTACCTGGTCATGATAAGAAATCTTTTTTATATATTGTTGTACATGATTTGCAAGTATCTTATTGAGAATGTTTGCATCTATATTCGCCAGAGATATTGGTCTGTGGTTTTCCTTTTTTGCTATGTATTTATCTGTTTTGGGAATGAGGATGAGGGAGGTTTCATAAAATGAATTTGGAAAGTTTCCTTCCTTTTAGGTCTTTAGAAATAATTTTAGTAAAATGGGGGTTAACTCTTCCTTAAAAGTTTTATAGAATTCAGAAATGACACCATCAGGACCTGGGCTTTTCTTTGACGGGAGATTATTTATTACCAATTCAATCTCATGGCTTGTTATGGGTCTATTCAGGTTTTCTATGTCCTCCTGGTTCAATCTTGATAGATTATGTGCATCCAGGAATTTGTCCCTCTCCTCCATGTTCTCTTGTTTGTTGGCATATAGTCACTCATACTATCCTCTAATGATGTTTTGAATTTCTATTATGTCTTGTAATGTTGCCTGTTTCATTATATATTTGATTTATCTGGTTTCTTACTTTTTCTTTATCAGTCTAGCTAACGGTATGTTGATCTTGTTAATCTTTTCAAAGAACAAGCTTTTGCTTACACTTTTTTTCTGTATAATTTGTTTATTTTTTATTTCTTTTATTTCTGTTCACATCTTTATTATTTCTTTTTGTCTGCCATTGTTTGTTGTTGTTGTTTTTGTTATTTTTCCAATTCCTTGAGGCATGATGCTAGGTTGTCTATTTGCCACCTTTCCATCCTTTTCTTATGCACACTAATTGCTATAAATTTCCCTCTTATGTCTATTTTTGTGATGTCCCATAGATCATGGACACTCATATACTAATTATCATTTGTTTCCTTATTTTTTTATTTCAGAATTAATTTCATCAGTAGATAAGAGGTCATTCAGAAGTAGGTTGTTTAGTTTCCATGTTTTTTTTTTTTTGTATTTTTGTGGATGTTTCTTGAAATTAATATCGAGTTTAATTCCATCGTGTGTCAGCGTCCGCCCCAGGGCTTGGGTCTGGCTGAATCATGATCAGAGGGCTGCTGGTGAGGAAGAGAAAGAGGACGAGAAAGAGAAAGCCCTCCATCTTGCCAGGACTAGAGAGTTGGAAAGAATGAGACAAAGGGATAGAGTAGAAATGGACACAGGCAGCCTGAACCTAGGTAGCCCAAGCAACTTGTGCAGCACAGACAAACTGGACGTCTTTATTTATAGTACAAGGAGACATTACACATGTACGTTTCATGACACTTCATGGATTAGTTGCCAGGTTACAGTCAATAAGAAGCTGTTAACAAATCTATAAGGGATTAGTCACACCTAAGGCAAGGTGTATCCCTTGGTGGTAATCCCATCTAGAGTAAATCTCATCTTCCTTTCTAATGCAGAGAACTAGCTGTTAGGTGTGGGGAAGGAGCTAAAGAACTTCTCCATAAGGAGTGCACCACCACACCCAGAGTAGGCTAAAGAACCTTTCAGATGCAGAGCAGGGATTGGACTTTACTAATTGGGGTCAAGATGTTTCTTGAAGTCCATCAGATGTGTCTATTGGAACGCCCCTAGTAATTTCCACCCTTGCTCTGTTTGCAGCCAAGGTCAGGGAAAGACAAGTTACAAGGTTCTGCCAAACCCCAAAAGAGCATGTGGTGTTTGCTCAGCACATGTCCCCACACCTCAGACTCTCTCTCTTAAATGTGTCCCCACAATCAGTGGTCTGAGAAGATGATGGATATAGTTTCTATAGGATCTGTAAAGGCTTGATGTATGTCCTATCATATGGTCAATCTGAAAAGTTTCCATGGTGAGGTGAGAAAAATGTATATTTTGTGATCTTAAGGTGGAAAGTTCTATAAATGTCTGTCAAGCCCATTCGATTTGTAGTATCATTTAGGTCCTGTATCTCTCTACTTATTTATTTATTTTTTTTGTTATCTAGAAGATCTGTCTAAAAGAGATTAATGAGGTGTTGAGATCCCTAATAATTATAGTGTTGCAACCTATCTCTCCTTTTTGCTCCTATATTTAGGTGTTCCTGAGTTTGTGCATAGATATTTATCAAAGTTATGTCTTCTTCATGAATTAGCCTATTTACTACTATGTAATGCCTTTCTTTGTCTCTTCTTGCAGTCTTTGTCTTAAAGCCTATTTTTCCTCAACTCAGTATCACAACTCCAGTCATTTTTTGATTTCCATTTGCATGGAATATCATTTTCCAGATCTTCACTTTTAGTCTATGTATGTCTTTATCCATAAGATGTGTTTCTTATAGCCAACAAATCAAGGGTTTCTTTCTCTATCTCTTGATTGGAGAATTTAATCCATTAACATTCAGTGCTATTCTTGATATTTCTGAACATGTTCCTAACATTAAGCGAGCCTTTTTTTTTTTTTTTTTCTCTCTTATATCTGTCTGACTTTTTAGCTTTTCTGGTATAGCACTCCCTTTAGAACCCCTTGAAGAGCTGGTCTGGAGTTGGTATATTCTTTCAGGTTTTGTTTATCCGAGAATGTTTTCATATTTTTTCCCATATGAAGGATAATCTAGCCGGGTATAATATTCTTGGTTGAAATTGTTTTTCATTTAACACTTTTAACTATATTTCCCCATTTATTTCTGATGAGAGATCCGATGTTACCCTGATGGGATAACCTTTGTAAGTAACTTGATGTTTCTCTCTTGCCAATTTTAGTATATTGTCTTCGTCTGTGGTTTTGGCCAGTCTGGTTGTGATGTGCCCTGGAGAGGATCTTCTTGGGTTGATTCTATTTGGGGGCCTATTTATATCTTGGAACTGGATATTTGAATGCATCTCTAGTTTGGAAAGTTTTTTCCCAGAATTTCATGGAATAAATTATCAATACCCTTATTGTTTTCTTCCTCTTCTAAGATACCAATTATCTGAATGTTGGAGTGCTTGATGGTATATATTATTTCTTATATATTTATATTATCATATATTTCTCCTTTTTTTCTGTCTTTTTGATAATTTTTTCTAGGTCAGAGGTTTTTTTTTTTTTTTTTCCTTCTACATTCGAGATTTGATCTGTGTGATCTAATCTACTTTTAATACTTTTGAGGGAGATTTCAATTTCCTGTGTCACAATCTTCATCTCTCACAATTCCATTGGATTCTATTTTATGGTGTCTATTTCTTCGTTCAAATTGTGGAAGGACTTCCTCATCTCCTGGAGCTCATTGCCTCTTTTCTCTTGCATCTCATTTAGTTTGGCCACTACAAATATTCTGAATTATTTATCTGACATTTCCATGACTTCCATTGTGTTGTCTGGGGGTGATGAAAAACTGATGTTTTCCATCAGGGGAGAGACATTTTGTTGATTGCTCATATTTCTCATGCCTCTGCGATTGTTCTTAGTCATCTGATGGTCTATACATTCCTGCCTAAATTATTCAATGTATCTCTGAGTATTCAAAGGTATGCAGGAGTAGGAAATTGGCAATCTCTCTTCTACTCTTCCTCCTTGTTTCTCACTAGCACTTTGCACTGTTTTCACAGTGGTTGGTGACAACAAAATTCTTCTTGTTTCTAGAGAGCTGGTGCACCTGAGACAGAGCTGCTGAACTTTAACTCAGTAACAAAGACGAGATTGTGCGGTAAGCCTATGCACCCGCTATACAAAACACAGAAGTCCTGAAATTCCCAATGTGAGTGGGGGAGAGGATGAGCCTTGGGTCCTAACCATTAATCCTATTGCCACTGACAGCCCACTGTCCAGCCCTCCTTCACTAGAATGGGTGTCCGGATGGGTCAGGGAGGGATGCAAGTTCATCTCAAAGTCCCAAGAAACATACCTGAGAGTCCAAAGGTGAGTGGTTGAGGAAGATGAGCAACAGGTCTCAGTCATTAACCCTGCTGCTGGGTCCAGGACTCAAACTACGGTCAACTACATGGGAGTCCAGCGACGTAGTCATTACGTCAACTACTGGTCCCAACTGAGTGTTATTCTTTTGTGAATTAATTCATAATCTTATGACTATTCATGATAGACTGGAAGTACCTAATCACCCCATCCCATTCCCATATTTCTAAGTATAAACACGTGAGAAAAAAAATGTTAACATAAACAAATTTAGAGTGTAGTTTAGAAAAAGCCACAACTCTCTCATTTTATTTTTATGTTTATATTGATATTGATTTTATATTAAACACCTAAGAATAAGCTTAGTAGCAAATTCAATTTGTTAATGTGGAGCTCAAACTCCACAACTTGACTCCTAATTTTATGTTCTTGTTTATCAAATTACCTTTTAAGAGATAAATTTCCTTTTCAGTTATCAATTAGTTGTAAATTAGTTGAACAATGTAAAGACATTTCTCCATGTATTTTGATCTACAAAAAATTTTACACCCCACAAATAGAAATAATATAAAAGGGCAACTTTATTTCATGAAATGAATAATTTATAACTTAAATAACTCTTCATAAACTATTGACTTGATAGGAAATGATACATTTACACATACATATATGCATTCATACAGTTACAAATATATGTGATTAATTTTTCTAGTGTCGTATATTTAAATTTTTAAATTTTTTATTACAAACCAATTTCTTTTTTTCTTTTTTTTTTTTTTTTTTTAAGTTTTTGCCATAAGGCACATGCAGTTGCCAGAGAGGAAAGTGACAGAGAGAAGGAATGTGAGAAATCACTCCCCCACCCCCAAGAGGGATGGCTACTTCACAATTCCTCTCTTCCATTCTACTCTTAGAATTTTGGGCAAAACACACACATGCTTGGTGGTTTCTCAAGCGACTGAGTCTAGGACTCGAATGGTGGTTAACCATAAGGGAATCCAGTCTCCTTACCACCATGCCATCTGCATGCCCAAAGCAATTACTTATTACCAAAGATGTGTGTTATGAACTGTATTAGTCGTGCCATATTTACATAAGTTATTTATTTTAAATGCTCAAACACAAACACCCCCCCCACATATATGTAAAACATTCCTTCTATTTATTTTTATGTTTCCTAACTGTACCATTTAGTAGATTTGAAATCTGGGGCAAGTTCATGAATCTATCTGATTTATAGTTTTCTCATATGTACAATTGTGAAGTTGATCTTTTTCAGTGTAATGATGAGTTTAATACTCTTAGTAGAGGGAATAATTTATAACCACTATTTTTTGTTTAAGTCACTATAAATATCATTATAATTATTAAGCATCAATTTAAGAAACTATTATAGGAATTTTGTTTTGAGAGAACC
This sequence comes from Tupaia belangeri chinensis, assembly GCF_000334495.1. NCBI lineage: Eukaryota > Metazoa > Chordata > Mammalia > Scandentia > Tupaiidae > Tupaia > Tupaia belangeri. The sequence continues at coordinate 451,050 of NW_006159439.1, read as the reverse complement.
TAAGAGTCAAATAAAAAAATACAATTACAACAAGCTTAAATCATCTTGTTTTTTTTTTTTTTTTTATTTTTCTGTGTTCTTTCCATAGTATGGGAACTAATCTTTCATATCTTAATAATTATCAAGAGTCATGTAGGATCTGAACCCTTCAACAACTGCAGCATAGGGTCAGCCCCCCGATTTTAATGTTTTCTATTCTTCCTTTTGACTACACCATATTATACCTATTTTTAATCCATTCATGTGTAAGTTCTATATTCAGAAATACCATTTAACAACTTTTAATTGCCCCTTTGTATTTCTTTTGAATTGCCCCTTTGTATTTCTGCAACCTTTCTAAATTATAATCTCATGGTGATCATGTTCTATTTTATATATTTTCATGTGCAACAAGGATTTTAACTAAATGACTCATGAATATATTTTCAGAAGAAATGTACAAATGAAAATTTTAAAATGAGACTATCCTAAATTAGTTATAAAAGAGAAAGTAGGATTACAATTTTTATTTTTGTCCCTTATGTATATGTATTTTCCTAAATCTTATGACTGGAAAGGACAACTCCTTGGTCTCCTGATTTTTAGGTTCAGACCTGTCACGTGGTCCTAGTTAAGAAGCTTCCCCAAGGGCAACTTTTCCCCTTTGATCTAAGTCTCATCAAAGATACGTCTTAGGCACCATCTGTCTGCTGTTCAAGCAGTTTATTCTGGAAGCCTCTCACAAGGAGTTCAGAGAGAGCAGAATGGTGGTGTTGGGTAGACACTGTCGAGGGTCAGATGATTGCCTGGCCCAGGCAGGGTGGGCAGAGGTGTAGCGGGTGTGGGGATGTCTGCATTCAGAGACCATGTTCAGAGTTTTGGGGATTCTTCCCTTTCTTTTGCAGCTTTTTTTCAGTCTGTGTCCGTTCCTTTATACAGACTGGATTACTTCTCTCATAAAAATACTTTCAGCTTTTCTTGGAAGGGAAAACTTTGTTTTAAGGTTCATGGAAGTTTCATCTATTTTGAGGTGGCCTTGTTTCTAGTACAATTAGACTTTTAGGTCCTTTTGTCGAAGAGACCAGGCAATCCCCAGGCCAGGGCTAGAAACCCACAGACCAAGTTAGATCATATTGCGTGTGTGACAAAGTGTGGGCTCTGCAAGATGTCTGAGTGGGCCTTATGGTTATCCTCAATCTTCAGACACAATATGTGTCTTGTAGCAAACTATACTAATTTAACTAGAAACTACATTGCTAAGATATAAATGTCCAAATAGTGATCTGGACTTAGATTTACCTTCTTCAGAAGTCAGAGAATTGATTGGGGGACCATGTAACCCAAATACCTACAGCCGTTGATAGCTGAAGTCAGACTTGGACTCAGAATGCTATGCCATTGCCTGAGTAAACACTTGGCCTCTCAAGATTTAATCAGACTTTTTTTATCTGGTTTGGACAGATTTTTCATTTGGTTCTATGCTGTTATATCTTTTTAGTTTTGGTAAAAATGACAGCCTTGTCATCAGGAACCTCTTATTCTTTGTAGATCGGTTTTTGATTTGGCTAATCTGATTCTCAAAGTTCACTTCAAGTACGAAGTCTTTGATGATGTTTTCTTTTGAGGTTTGCTTCTGTTGATAAGCTGCAGAATGGTTGCTATGAACTGAGAAGACTGCCCTCCTTTTAACCTGAGTACTCTGAGTAGGTACTGGGTGCTATCTATCCTTCGGGCTACATTTGCATTCTGTCATAAGTGGAGATATACTGCCTCCTTGGGTGGAAATGTTACTCTCTAATTCAGATAAGAATTTTCATTCATTGAGCAGAAGCACAGATCTCCTTTAACATACACCTTCTCTTCTACAGAAAGAGGTTTGGAGTGTATTTGCATGTGAAGGTATAACGCTCAAGCTTACGTTGACTACCCTTCAAATACATAACATCACATGACGTGTCTTTGACTTTGACTGAAACACCCCCAGACTGCATGAAGGTGTAGTACTTCTTCCCCTCTTCAGTTCTGTAAATTATTATTATTCTGCTAAGAGTGTCAGCCTCCTACTAGGAACAATGTATCAGCAAAAGCTAGTGCTTTCTTGAAAAGTACCAAAATATACCCAAGTGGAAATGCCTCATTAAGTACTCCTGGTTATTCATAAATTTGGAGCAGTAGATTTTAGCAAAATAAGTTCTTCAAGACATAGTAAGCTCTATGATTTTGAACTTTTGCTTCTGATCTGTAACATAATGCAAGGAATGGCAAAAAATATTTCTACCTTATTTTGTAAAAGAAAAATGCTTATTAATTTAATTTGTTGGTATGTTTAACTTTTTCTTTGCTAAACCATGAGCTCTCTTTAACTTAACTGTGTTGAGAATCTTAATTGAACTGTCATCATTTGTCTCCTTATTTTTCATATGCCGGCAAGCTGTTGAGGCTTCCAGGCTGCTATTGTTCACAATCCTCTACTTTGGATTTGACATGCTTTGACAAACGTTCCAAATGATGACCTGCTTGTAAAATTGTCTTGTTCTTTAGAAGAAAGTAGAAACTAGGAAAAGGTATAATATTTCAAATTATTGAGATTGATTCATTTTATTTTCTACTTGAGATCATTTCTGCTATTTAGTTTCTTTTCATATGAACTAGTAAAATAACAACACCATCTGGAGAGTTAACTGAAATAGAACTAAAGTGCTGAGTGTAGGAAATTATATGACTGGGGATAGTATAACCCTAAATAATTTATGCTCAAGTACAGCAAAGGAATTTTTAAAACTTGCTCCTGTTCTCTAACACAGAATTCATCCCATTTTCAAAACTGTTAGATGACTACTATCCTATGGAAAATAAAACTTTTCCTTTCCCCAAAACATAGATATCTCAGTTGTTCTTATTATATCCTGTTGTTCTTCATGGAAACTTGGAGAAATGAAACGTTACAAACTTCAGAGGCTATGTATTGGTTCCTTGTCATTTGATAATAAGACTCGCAAGAGGAAGTGCTCTTTCCTGCCTCAGGACCTTGGTAATTATTGTTCTCTTTACCCAAAACATTCTTTTCCTTCCCTCTGTGTAGATCTTGACCCTATCCCTTTTGGCCCAAATGCCATCTATTCAGAGAGGTCTCCTATGTCCCTAGAATAAAATGGTTCCATTTCTTATCCAGTCTATCAGTCCCTCTGTCTTATTACCCTGCCTTTGCATCTTCTCTGCAGTTAATTCAGCTGGCTATTTATAAACTTTTCTGTTCATCCATTGATTTTCCTTCTCTATCTCTCTACTAAAACTTAATTCTATGAAAACCACTATTTTTCTTTTCACTGTTGTGTCCCCAATGCCTAAAATACATCCTGAGCAATAGCAGAACCAAAAAAGACATTTGTCTTTTAAAAAAAAGAAAATAAAAATTTAAAAAAAGGATAACAGAATGAGTACAATGAAAAAGTCCTAATTGTATGTATCATGTTTCATAAGGACCTCCCATAAAATGAGCCTTTGTTTCTATTTTATTTACTAAACTCTGATTCACTGCCATTTCCATCCCTAATCCATATATACATAAAGCATTTTATTTTTTCTAATAAATCTTCTAATTTACAAAATATTAAAAACATCAGTGTTAATATCATTTTCTCAATATGAGCTACTTTTCCTAACATTTTCCACCCAAATCCCAAATACTCATCATTCCAATAGTAATCATCTTTCAAAATTCACTTTAAAAGATACTTCCTTCACAAAGATCTCTACTTTCCCAGTCATCATAAATCAGTTGTTTCCTTTCAATTACTGCTTTTGTGTTGCTATTATAGTTTTTATTTTAGCTTTTGTGTCCCTTTGTCTTCTGCTATATAACAAAATATAAACTCTTGGTTTGTAAAGAAATTCATTTATCTCTCAGTACCATGAGGAGTATAGCATAATGCATTGTCTAAATTACTTAAATTATCTTGTCTACTTGAGGAAGAATAAATGAACCTAATTCGATGCTTTCAGTAAATGTCTACAAAAATATTGAAGCTCAGAGAGGTTGATGCTGAAGGCATTGCAAATTCTATTTAATTCATTTGATCTACCTTTTAAAAACATGGGGTTATTTAAGTTGACCCCCTCATGCAGAATAAGAAATAATTCAGAAAAATTGCCTCTTCCCTTCCAAAAATTCTATCCATACATGAATTTAGGAGAATAATGTTTATAAACTGACTGGTGACTACTTTAAACCCTATTTATGTGCATTAAAAAATGTTGAAGTTATTACATGTAGCCATTAGTTTGCTTTGTGTTTGTTCAATGGTATAGATACATATAGATAGCCAATATCCAGGACAAAAATACACTTTAAGTGTACGATATATCCTGGAGATAATGAAAAAAAAATCAGGAAAGAAGCTGTACCGGTGTCCTTTTCATCCCAGCCTTCTCAGTTTCTAAAGCTGTTTCCTGATGGGTGGGCAGCCAATAAGTGTCAGCACTGCCAGCATCCTGACAAAGCATCTGATCCTGCGCTCTGTGACCATTTCTTAACATTAGTGGGAAGCAGCACATATCGACACTGAAATCTATTTAAAAGCGAGATTCTTGACAACTAAACTTCAAGAAGGCAGCACCTTTAAAAATGCACATAGACACATTGTGTTGACAGCAGGCACTATTGACTTTTTCTGCTGAACAATCTCATGCCAAGGGCTCAGTGAAGGTACAAGAAGCCTGGGGGAGAAAAATAGCTGGTTTTTCTTTAAAACTACCTGCTGTCAGTCAGTTTGGCATCATTTGGGGCAGCAGGTGCTCCACAAGATAAAATGAAAGATCGTTAAAGACTTTTTTTTTTTCTTTTTCTTTCCATTTTGACAACTCAGTGATGGTGGGTCCTAGTTGTGATGAAAGTTCAGTTTACCTTGACAAGATAGCTTTTTCTTCAGGCTATTAACCCGATCACTGGCCTGTGACAGATTAGGGAAAGGGAAAACAGAAATTTGACTTTCCCTATCTTGACTCTATTTATTTATTTATTTATTTATTTATTTATTTATTTATTTATTTATTTATTTATTTATTTATTTATTTATTTATTT
>NW_006159439.1:419096-444894 GCF_000334495.1 Tupaia belangeri chinensis | reverse complement strand
CACAAAAATTCTATCCATACATGAATTTAGGAGAATAATGTTTATAAACTGTCTGGTGACTACTTTAAACATTTTATATATATATATATATATATCTACTGCAGAGATTGACAGCTTGATTTTTCTGTCTCTGTAATAATTTATGTGCATTAAAAAATGTTGAAGTTATTACATGTAGCCATTAGTTTGCTTTGTGTTTGTTCAATGGTATAGATACATATAGATACTCAATATCCAGGACAAAAATACACTTTAAGTGTACGATATATCCTGGAGATAATGAAAAAAAAATCAGGAAAGAAGCTGTACCGGTGTCCTTTTCATCCCAGCCTTCTCAGTTTCTAAAGCTGTTTCCTGATGGGTGGGCAGCCAATAAGTGTCAGCACTGCCAGCATCCTGACAAAGCATCTGATCCTGCGCTCTGTGACCATTTCTTAACATTAGTGGGAAGCAGCACATATCGACACTGAAATCTATTTAAAAGCGAGATTCTTGACAACTAAACTTCAAGAAGGCAGCACCTTTAAAAATGCACATAGACACATTGTGTTGACAGCAGGCACTATTGACTTTTTCTGCTGAACAATCTCATGCCAAGGGCTCAGTGAAGGTACAAGAAGCCTGGGGGAGAAAAATAGCTGGTTTTTCTTTAAAACTACCTGCTGTCAGTCAGTTTGGCATCATTTGGGGCAGCAGGTGCTCCACAAGATAAAATGAAAGATCGTTAAAGACTTTTTTTTTTTCTTTTTCTTTCCATTTTGACAACTCAGTGATGGTGGGTCCTAGTTGTGATGAAAGTTCAGTTTACCTTGACAAGATAGCTTTTTCTTCAGGCTATTAACCCGATCACTGGCCTGTGACAGATTAGGGAAAGGGAAAACAGAAATTTGACTTTCCCTATCTTGACTCTATTTATTTATTTATTTATTTATTTATTTATTTATTTATTTTGCCTGCACACCCGAGCTATAGCTGGACCGAGAATAGCCATGCCTGCATTTCAAATGCACCTTCCCAAAATCAATTACTATGCAAGTATTTTATTTTTTGTTGTGTTTTTTAAAGCTATCCCTTTTGACATCTCTAGTGTACAAGAAGATTATACTTTGCATCATGTGGATGAACTGACTGTAAGGTCACTAAATTGAATGCATAGCTCTGTTTCATGGTATGGGTCATAATTCTCCAACAAAAAGCAGTGACGGTGTGCAATGTCAAAACTTCCCATCTAGAATGTCTATCCTGTGATGATGATATAAGACTGCTTTGTGTCTGATTAAGTAGCAGTAATGTATGCATGTCTGCACCAAGGTCACAGAAAAGCCCATGGAAGATGCTGAAGCTGATAGAATGTCAAATGTTACTGCTATAGGACATACTGGCAAACCAGAGACACGGTAGATAAATGCACACAAATATTATAGATGAAAAACAAAATAGATAATGAGAGCACTTGGTTTAACCAATGAGTTAATTTTAATTCAACACTGTCACTATTAGAGCTGAAGAAAGGAAAGAAAGTCTTTAAAATGCTCTTGTTAAAAGTGAAGTAAGGACCAGCCTCTTGGCCTGGTAGTTAAGAGAGCTGTATATCATATGGCCAACAAAGTGGTTCAAATCTTGGCCCCAGGAGCTGCACTAACATGCTGGGTACATGTACTTGAATGGGCAAAATTCCAACTCAATCTAGAAATAGAGCAAAGTAGATTGTGGCATGACCATACTCCGTTAGGGGAGGTGTTCTCTCCCTCACCTTTTCTCTGGTGAGTGCATGCATTCATCCTCTGGAAAGTTTTTGTTTTGTTTTGTTTTTGTTGTTTTTTCCATGTAGTAAAACTTACAAGTAGAGGATAGAATTGTGATTGCTAGAGCGTGAGAAGGATAGGGATGCGGGGTAGAGGGTAGATGGTGAGATACTGATTAACAGATATATAACTGCATATAGATAAGAGGATCAAGGATATATAATATAGTAAGGTGATCATAGTTAAATAATTTATTGTATGTCTCAGATTAACTAAAGAGAGGACTTCGAATGTCCTTAACATAAAGAAATGATCACTGTGTGAGATGATGGCTATCCTAAACTGATCATAACACACCATATTCTTACACTGAAAAATTACACTGCATGCTATAAATATGCACCTACGTACAATTATTATGTGTCAGTATTAGTGATAATAACAAAATGGTTTCTATAAAGTGAAGTTACAGGGGAAAATTATACAAGAAGTCATATACAACAAGCAAAAGCAAGATATATTAGATTTCAAATCAAACTTTTTCATGTAGTTAGGTTCACACATTAATATATCATTAAAGTGAAAAAAAATGCTGCAAATTACTAAGTTCCACTGATAAATACTAGAAGCAACACAAAATTAAATGTAGCATAATATTTTGAGTAATTAATTTACTAATATTTTTCTGCATTTTTGGATCACACATTCCTTGGTTACTGCTTTATATGACAATTATTTTTTTCTTCTTCTTTATTATTTTTTATACTTTTTAACTATTTTTAATTAATTAATTAATTTTTTACATACATTCAATGACATTGTTTAGCTTATGAAGTGAACATTTCAATATGTGAACATTTCTCCCCTGTCCAGTTGATCAAAATTTCTTCAGCAGATGATTTTTGTACTGTCTTTGTGTGGAACGAATCGAAAAATGGTTCAGTCATTTCATTCCCCTACCAGAGTTGATCAAATTTGTTCTTTTAATTTAGGTTTATCTACTTATTACTCTCAACAGGTAGAGACATACAGACACCCACAATAGGTTCCTCAGGACTCAATCCATCCCTACCCTCAGCTAACCCAGATCATAGGCTCCCATACACATGTACCCAGCATGCACAGGGAGCCCCAGGGAAACAAACCCAGGACTTTCTCATGTGAGTCAGTTCTGTTACCATCTGGTCCCTCAAAATTTGTTTAGAATTAACATATTAGAAAAGATTCCTTTGACTTCACAACTTATTGGCAATATCATGCCAAAAGCAGATCTGGCCTGGCGGGATGCGTAAATATGGAGTTTCTCACACAGATAGCTGCAGCATTGGCCATATTGTTATAAGGTTGTGCTGTACAGACTCAGGCATTCTGCATATTCTCATTCGCATTATGAAGTGAACATTTCAATATGTGAACATTTCTCCCCTGTCCAGTTGATCAAAATTTCTTCAGCAGATGATTTTTGTACTGTCTTTGTGTGGAACGAATCGAAAAATGGTTCAGTCATTTCATTCCCCTACCAGAGTTGATCAAATTTGTTCTTTTAATTTAGGTTTATCTACTTATTACTCTCAACAGGTAGAGACATACAGACACCCACAATAGGTTCCTCAGGACTCAATCCATCCCTACCCTCAGCTAACCCAGATCATAGGCTCCCATACACATGTACCCAGCATGCAAAGGGAGCCCCAGGGAAACAAACCCAGGACTTTCTCATGTGAGTCAGTTCTGTTACCATCTGGTCCCTCAAAATTTGTTGTTTAGAATTAACATATTAGAAAAGATTCCTTTGACTTCACAACTTATTGGCAATATCATGCCAAAAGCAGATCTGGCCTGGCGGGATGCGTAAATATGGAGTTTCTCACACAGATAGCTGCAGCATTGGCCATATTGTTATAAGGTTGTGCTGTACAGACTCAGGCATTCTGCATATTCTCATTCGCACAGAAAACAAATGTATGGTACATTTTCGATTAATACACTTAGTCAATATTCCCCACAGAAAAAGTACCTTTGATCATGCATCCTTGAACATAAAATTTTTCCAAATAGTCTAATGACTAGGGAAAGTATGAGACACAAGTATCCTCAAAAGGCTCTCACTCTGCAATTCATTCTGAGACTTGGCAGGCATGCCCAGAATCCAGTGTTTTTTTTTAATGCCCAGCATCCAGTGTATTATTGCTATGCACAAAACCACCCCTGATTGGAAGAATTTTTAAAACACCGGTTTCTGTCAACATGTGTGTGCTGACAATGTTGATGAAGTAGAGAGCTGCTCAGTTTTCTTGTGCTCCAAGCTAGGAGTCTCAAAGGTAAAGATGAAGATTTTAGCTTACTTTGGAGGCAGTAGGATGGTGGGGAAATTGGGTTTTGTTTTGCTATGTTTTTTTTTGTTAAGCAATTTTATTAAATATAATTCAATACCATATACCAAATTATTTTAAATAGTTCAACTCATTGTTCTTTTAATGTATTCCACATTGTTCAACCATCACTACACTTTATCTTTTGTTTTATAATTTGCAATAGGATGTATGTGCTCGCCAGAGAGACACATGAGGGAGAGAGAGAAAGAGAGAGCATGAGAAATCACCTCTTAGAGGGGACAGCCACACTGCAATTCCTCCTCCTCCATTCTCCTCTCAGGACTTGGAACATTCACACACACATGCATCTGGCATATTTCTCAAACCATGAAGTCTAGAATGCAAACCATTCTGTCAGCCATGTAGGATTCAGCCCATGTAACCATTGCGCCACCAGTTGGCCCCTATGATTTCATTTTAAAACATTTCTATTGCCCTCAAAAGAAACCCTACTCTTTTTTTTCTGCCACTTACTACATAGTTTTATTTTTTTCCTTTTTTAAAAAGTGTGTTTATTTTATACATTCAATCACTGTACATCACAACAGCTTATAAAATGAAAGTTTTCAGCATAAATACACTGTCCAGTCAAAGATACTATTGTACACAGTATCATCAGCAGACAATTTTCTACTTCAGTGTCACTTAAATGTCTTGCCTTTGTATTTTTCTTGAAGTCTTATACTGTTTAGGAACCACTGCCATTTTCCCTCAGCCCAGCCCTTGACAGTCATTAGTTTAATTTTTGGTCTGTACAAATTTGCCTATCCTGTGTTTTTCATATGAATGATATTATTTAGTGTGTCTGTTTCCTTTCACTTAGCATAGTTATTTTTTAAGGTTCATCTGTGTTGTACTTCATTTTTTTATTGATAAATAATATTCCATTATATGCATATCACATTTCATTTGTCAATTCAAGTTGATTAACATTTAGAGGGTTTCCACTTTTTGGCTATTGGAAATTTTGGGTAGATATGATTGTCATTTATTTTATGTAAGTATTGAAGAGTAGAATTGCTAGTTCATATGAAAATTCTGTATTTGGAGAAACTGCAGACAGTTTTACAAAGTGGCTGTGCCATTTTACAACCCACCAGCAGGGTATAAGGGTTCAAATTTCTGCACATCCTCATACTTGCTCTTGTTAGACTCTGTCTTCTCAATTATAGTCAGCCTGATGAGTGTGAAGAAGAGCTCATTACGGCTTTGATTTACATTTCTCTAATGACTAATACTGCTGAGAATATTTCCATGTGCATAGTGGTCATTTGTATAACTTCTTCAGAAGAAATGTCTATTTCTGTATTTGTATACATATTTGAAACATAGTCTACACGTAAGTATTAAGTTCAATAAGGTGTGTTAATTATATACACTCATGTTGACAGCATGCAAAAGTATGTGCAGAACATTGGATTCGGCCCCAAAAGTTCTATCAGGTTCTTTTTGCATAAATTGTTTCTCTTAAGCAGGGTGAGAACTTTCTGATTCTTATCACCATAGATTCAGTGTGCCCGTTCTTGAAATTTGCATATATAAAAACATATGCTATGTATTCTCTTCTTTCTGATTTTTTTCACTCAGCTTAATGTTTTTGAGGTTAATTTCTCTTATTTCAAGTATCTGAAGATTTGGACATTTTATTACTAAAAATTATTCCACTATAGAAATTAAATATAATTTGTGTATCCATTCTCCTGCAATGAACGGTAGGGTTATTTCCTGTGAGTTAAAGTGTTATGAACATTCTTACATAGGTCCTTTTGTGATCAAATGTTTCTATTTTGCTATAAATTGAATTACTTGATCCTTGTATGGATGCATAGTTTTACTGAAAATGACCAAACAGTTCTATGTGAGTTTCTTTTTGTTTTGGTTTTGTTTATGTTTTTGTTTTTTCCTCATCTTGAGTCAGGATCCCTTCCGTGCTGTTTCCTCCTGAAGGAATATCCTTCCGTAAGCCTCACGTTTCCTCCTGCAGGCTGGCAGAGGACAGTGGAGCGGCGAAAGCACGAAACTGCGTTTGTGCGTGGCTGTAGACCATGGTGATTGACAGCATCCCAGGCATCACATTCATGAAGTAGACATTTGGGCTCGCACCAGGCGCTTCTTTCCTTTCTTTTCTCTTCTTCTGGAGAGGGATGGAGGAGGCCCTTGCCAGAGGCATGATCTCTTCTGGAGGTCGTGACCACCAGAAAGCATTCTGTGTGGTTTTAACACTTTACCCTCCCATCAGTAATATCTGAGGTTCTAGTTGCTACAAATTCTCAACATTTTCAGTTTTTGTTTGTTTGTTTGTTTGTTTTTCATTTGAGCAATCTAAAAGTTGTAAAATGGTAGCTCATTGTGATTTCAGTATGACTATCTCTGAGGACATTGATGTGGTTATTGAGCATTATACATTTTTTAATGAAATAGTTTTTGTGTTTCATTCTTTTCCATTGATTTATATTTTTTCTCATTGTTTATTCAGAAAAACAAGTTTTTGACATATACACATATAATTTTTTCTCCAGTTTATCATGAGCCTATGAAACTATTAATTTTGTTAATGGTCTTCTGATGAGCAGACACTGTCATTTTGGTAAAGTTCAATGTATCTTTTTTTTTTTCCCCCAGGTTTTTACCGTAGTGCATATGTGCTTGCTGGAGAGAGAGAGAAAGAGAGAAAGAAAGATGGAGAGAGGCAGAGAGGTAAAGTGAGAATTTATTCACTAGTGGGAATGGCCATGACACAATCCCTTCTTCTTTATTCTCCTCTTGGAACTTTGGGCATGCATGCACACACAGCCAGCATGATGTTCAAGCTGCCAGGTCTGGGACTTGAACTGCAGTCAGCCATATCTAAGTCCAGTACATTAACCCCACACCACCTACTGGGCCAAATTTAATATTTTTTTAATAATTATTACTTTTTCTGGTGAGAAATTATTGCAAAAGAACATGTATTTTTAAACGTTGTTTTGTTATTTGTTAGCAAATTCCTGCAAATTATAAAAACTATTAGTTATAATATTTTTATAGATTACAAAGTTTTCTAAGTAAACAGTCATGCCAAATGCAAAAAGTAGATAATTTTACATATTTTTCAATTTTATGTTTCTTTGATAGATGGTACAATTCCAACAATACAATGATTTTTATTATACACACACATACACACACACACGCACACACACACACATGCATGAATTTTATATTTATCCTTTCTAGTATGACTGATTCCTTTCTGGAGACATGGGCATCCATTTAGTAGAATTACCTTTCAATCAAGATAAATTTTCTTTTCTTTTAAGTTTATTTATCTATTTTTCCCAAGAGAGAGAATGAGACAAAGAGAAATAAACAGGGAAACAAGCACCCCTAAAGTGTCAGCCAGGCTGGATAAGGACAGGCACTGAGGGAGCTCCTAGGATGCAAATCCAGGATCTTTCCCATGCGGATTGAATTGCATTACCACTCCACAACTATCTGGCCTTTCACCCTAAAGAACTTGACTTAAAATTTCTGCAATAGTTAATTTTGTATGTCAACTTGATTGAGTGAAAAGATGCTCAGAAAGTTGGTAAAGCATTATTTATTTCTGGGTGTATTTGCCAGGGTGTTTCTGAGAGAGAGTATTATTTAAATTGGAGGACTGAGTAAAAACAGATCTGCCCTTACCAATATAATTGCTCATTCTCCAGTCCCTTTTTGCATAGAACAAAAAGACAGAGGAAGAGTACACCCGCTCTATGCTCAAGCCAGGGCATCTGTCTTCTGGCATCCTACATCAGTGCTCCCAGTTCTCAGACCTTCAAACTCAGTCTAGCATTTACACCACTGGTTCCCCTGGTCCTCAGCTTTTTGGGTTTGAACCAGAACTACAACACTGGCTTTCCTGGGCTCTCAGTTTGCAGAAAACTAATCTTGAGATTAGTCTCCGTACTTATGTGAGTCAAATCCTCATTTTGCATGTATATATATGCATATACATTTTACATATTTTTATATATAGTTACGTATTTATATTTAAATTTATATAAATATATTCTATATACAGTATAAATATATATTTATTATAGTTACATATAATAATGTTAACGATATTTATACATATTTATAAATATATATATATATTTACCAGAGTCCCTTGCTCGCCTCTGAGCTTCTTACATGATTGGAAGTTCTTTTTATCTTTCACTCATCCCAGTTTTCTGTGCCTTTATAGAGAAATCAGACATTAGTAGATGGTGTATGACCTGTGATGATGACCCTGTGTAACTCAGGGTGAGAAAGAAATTGCTCTCAACTCTCACCCTGCCCCAACTTCAGTGCACTAGAGGCGATTCCATGAGAAAGTTCATAGTTGGAAACAGACTTGTTTTGGGATTGGAGCCCCTTGGGATTGTAATCTGTCACATAAACCCTCATATTGTTGTTACATTTTTATTTATTTATTCATTTTTCTAAGATTTTTTGTTTGTTTGTTTTTGGTTTTGTTTTGTTTTATTATAGGGCACATGCATTCTCCAGAGAGACAGAAAGAGACAGAAAGATAGAAATCATCCCCCCAGGGGGAAGGCCATGACACAGTTCTCTCTGCTCCACTCTCCTCCTGGGAGTTGAGGCACACACACACACACACACACACACACACACCTGCCATGAGTTTCAAGCCACTGGGTCTGGGACTCAAAACATGGTCAACCTCATGAGAGTCCAGTGCTTTATCCACTATGCCACCTTCTGGCCCCTTGTTACATTTTTAAATATTCACCTGCATTTGCTTTTCTTTTTGCCATTTTACCAGATGAAAACAGCCATGGTTTTCTCCTCTCCTTGGAAAGGTTCATCTTTATCAAGAATTTAGCTCATTTTGGTTTCTTTGAATTCGTATATATTTTAGAGTTCAAGAAAAAAACTATAATTGTAGTAGTTATGGTTTATCCAGTCTATTCTCATCATCAAGGTGTGGGCAGAAAACCAGTGATGTGTTATATTCTAATTAAAAACTGAGTCACTGACGTTTTATTTTTAAAGGCCTGAAATCCATTTTAAATGAATAACATGTATTTTAACATCCTGTGAATTCCTAAGATTGTTTCAGTTTTTCATTTATGCTCAGATTCTTGGTTATGTTATCTCAATTTTCACATTAAAAGCTATACAATATTACCCCAGTGATATAGCGGTCATTTTTTCTGTCAGTATAATATAGGTTAACCGAAATAACTAGCAATAATTTTGTGACACTTAAGTGTATCAATAATCTAAATATTATTCCTAAATGAAGGAGAGACATTGTAGGTCTCCACTTAATATATACCAACTGTCTGCACTCTACGGCTGAAACTGAAAGACTAAAGAATATAGAAACAAAGAAAATGGTTACACCCGGCGTGTGTGCGTGTGTGCCCAAGATCCCGAGAGGAGAACGGAGGAGAAGGGATTGTGGCATGGCCATCCCCCCTGGGGGGTGATTTCTCGCTTTCTGTCTCTCTGTCTCTCTCTGTCTGTATGGCAAGTGCACACGCACTATAGCAAAAACCTCTCCAAAAACAGAAAAAAGAAAAAGGAAATGGTTACAGATACTGGACACAGTGTGGAAAGAGGGTGGGAGAAGGAAGAGTGTCTGAGAAGAGATATTAAGAAGAAAAATAGAGAGACAAAACATTTATTGGACATAGAAATGGGTTATAATGTGTATAGTATCCCCAACTGGACTGGACTGGTGAGAAATGTATTCATGTTGGAACATTCACTTTACAAGCTAAGTGATGTATGTGATTGAATGTATAAAAGAAAGTAAAATAAAATTATATATATATGTGTGTGTGTGTGTGTGTATATATATATATATAGCCTTGTCAATTAGCAGAATAAATCTTACTCTATAACTGCATAAATGATGTTATAAACTGAATGTTTCTGTCTTCTCTGAAATCACATGTTGAAATCCTAATTCTCACTTGGATGGCAATTGGAGATAGGACTTTGGGGATGAAATTAGGTCATGAGGATAGGGTTCGGTCTGAAAGGATTATATCCTTAAAAGAGGAGAGACACCAGAAAGGTTGATCTCACTCTCTCAGCATGCTCACAAAGAACAGGTCATGAGTGCACCCCAACTATGGACTTCTATTCTCCACACTGTGAGAAAATCATTCTCTTTTGTTTAGCCACCCACTCTGAGGTATTTTCTTATGGCAGCCAGCACTGACTAATGCAAATGGATAGCAACTTCTCAGGTCTGAGCTACATGAGCTGCATCCTTGGAGACATTCATCATTGAATCCGTGGCATCGTCATGAGTCGGGCAGTCATGCTCCATAGCTTTGATCCAAGTTACATAATATTAAAGGTCTTGTCATTTTCAAACATTGCAAGCACCTAAAATGCTTAAACTAAATACCTGTTGAGATTTCCATGAACCTTACCATTTGATGAAATTGGATCAAATGACTAGCTTTTACCCCCTACGTGACTAAATTTTTCCCATATTTCTGAAAATGTCTTTGAAGCTACATTCTTACTGCCACTTTCACTTCCACTGATTTAACTGTAGCTATGGATTGCTCTTTTTTCCTGATCTGCAATAAAAAGACCCAGTTGTGGTTCTCAGTCTTTTTATGTTACTCACGTGTACACAAATTTACCAAAGCACGCACACACACTTATGCATGTGCATTTGTTTGTGTCATGTTAAACTTTATTGAGACTAAAAGGAGAAGTTGGATCTTTACTTCATAGTAATGTTGACCTTTGCTAGTCAAATATTAATATTATATATTTATAAATTAGAATTTGACAGTAACATTCACTAATGTAATAATTCACTGGTTTTCATTATAAAAATGCACTTTGTATTTGTGGTAAGCTATTAGCACAACACCAGTAGTTGTATCAAAGATGAGGATTAGAGTAGGTTTGTACTAATTCTTTTTCATTTCATTTTCTTCCATACATTCAATCACATTACTATTTGTCTTACAAAATGGATATTTCAACAGGTGAACATTTCTCCCTAGTACTGTTGATAAAACTACAAAATATCTTCAACAGATAATACCACACCTCTTTGTGCCATTAATGCTTTACCTCCCTCTCCCTCCCCCAAATGTCCTTCCTCAGACCCTCCTCTTTCACACACACTCTCTGGTATTTACATCTATATACTGTGTTTCTATATCCTTTAGACAATTAGTTTCAGTCATAGAGTACTAATTGTTTTTTGATGTGACAAAACAATTAGTTTTGTCTGTGTTTTCTGATTGCAAATCAGCTGACTACTCCAAAATAGTGAATTCTGATGGAGATTAGCTGACTGAAACTTTCTTATTTAGAATTTGGACATTGATTTAAACAATACTATATAGTACCTTGCTGTTGGTAATTGTGATGACGGAATATTGTTTCCCCAAATATGTCCAAGTCATAATCATGGAACCTGTCAATAATGTTGCGTAATATGGAAAATGAGATTTGTAGATACAATGAAGATGAAGGAATTTGAGATAGGGAGAGTATCCTAGATTATCTAAATAATCTAATCACATGAGGTCTTTAAAATTGGAAAAGCCTTTGCAAGCTATAGTCAGAGAGATGCAACATTGTTGGTAGTGAAGATAGAAGAAGGATACTACAAGCTGAGGCATATTGGTAGCCTCAGAAGCTTAAAACAAACAAACAAACAAACAAACAAACAAAACCAAGAAACTGGATTATCTCGAGCTCTCTAAAGGAAACCCAACTCTCCTGGCATCTTGATTTTATCCCATTGAAATCTGTTCAACTTCTAAGCTACAGAACTGTAAACTAAAAATTCATATTGTTTTAAGTTGCTAGGTTGTGATCATTTGTGAAGCAAAAATAGGAAACTAATATAATAAGGAAGTGTTTTAAAACAAATTCAAGGTGGGTCAGCAGGTGGATAAGGCACTGGACTCCCACCTGGCTGACTACAGTTGAAAATCATGCTGGGAACACCCCCAAAATCCCTGGAGGAGAATGGACAAGAAGGGATTGCAGTGTGACCATCCCCCTGAGGAATGTTTTCTCAATTTCCTTTCTCCCTGTCTTTCTCTTTCTCTCTGCCAAGAGCACATGCCCTATACCAAAAACCTTCAAAATAAATAAATAATAAATTATAGGCACTGTTAAAATTAAATTTTTCATAGAAGAATTGTTTATCTTGCTGAAAAACCAGCACAACATAAATGGTCAACAATGGGGTATTAAATAAATAATGGGATATACAAATTGTTGAGTAATAAGCAGTCATTAAAAGTGGGACCAGCAAATTGCATAATGGTTACATTGTTGGACTACCATGTAGTTGACTGCAATTTGACTCCTGGACCCAACAACCTGAAACTCATACTAGGTGTGTGTACATGTGTGTCCAAAATCCCGAGAGGACAACGGAGGACAGGGAATTGAGGTACAGCTGCCCTCCCTGGAGGGTGATTTCTCACTTTTCTGTTTCTCTGTCTCTCTCTCTCTCTCTCTCTCTCTCTCTCCACAGAGGCCATGTGCCCTATAGCCCTATAGCAAATATCTCTCTTAAAAAAAAAGGTTATATTATTACATTTTAAAACTTAGTTAATGTATAGAATACATTGTGAAATAATAACTGAGTTCAGCTCATTATGCTTAGCTTGGTCATTTTTTCTGTGAGTGTGAAGCTATATTTATTTGCATATATACATATTTGGTTGCATACCAGAATAGTAACTATCACTGTCTTTGTCCTTTGTGTTTGGAGTAATTTTATTTATTTTTTAATCTATTGATTTTTTTTCCAGTTTCAAAACAGTAAGCCTGTGTTCAGGATGCTAAGGTCAGAGATTTTTGAGAAGAAACGTTATAATAGCTAACTGTCATATCCATAATATAGATTATTTATCTAAGCATTTGCCCTAAGCATTTATCTAAACATATTGATGTGACCAGCCTTTCTTAGAGGCTTAAATATACTAAACGGCAAATACTTCTTTTATTCTTTTGGCTTACAGCCTATCCTGGCAATGGACATGGACAATAGGCTATTTCTATTCTCTTTCCTAGTTTTCTTCCTGAACCTAATTGAAGGTCTTAATGGTGCTTCTACTTGAATTAAAGGAGATCAAAGACAAAGAACAAACAGCAAAATGGTTAATGTTTTTCTTTTTCCAACACACTTTGTGTTTTTTTCTTTTCTTTATTCTTTCTTTCTTTCTTTCTTTCTTTCTTTCTTTCTTTCTTTCTTTTTTGTCTTTCCTCTTTCCTTTCTTCCTTTCCTTCCTTTTCTTTTCCTTTTTTTTACTAGGAGTAATTCAACTGGATTTGGGAATCTTAAGCAAGAAACAAGTGAATTTGGCTTAGTTATGCTAGTGAGACTTTTGCTTAGGGTATGTTTGCTCACTGGAGAGACAGAAAAAAACAGTGACAGAAAGCAAGAATTCACTCCTTGGGGGGATGGTCATGTCGCAATCTTTCCAAACCATGTGCTCCAACCACCATGTCACCTGCTGGTCCCCACTTTGTGTTTTATTATGGCTGCATTGCTCCTTAATGATTACAAAGATATATATTGATATTAAAATAACAAGTATGGGGGACCAGCAGGTGGCATAGTGGTTATGATGCTGGACTCCCATGTGGCCAGCCACCATTTGACCCCCAAATCCAGTAGCTTGAAACTCATGCCAGGCTTGTGTGCGTGTGTGCCCAGAATCCCAGGAGAGTAGAGGAGAGGGGATTGAGGCATAGCTATCCCTCATTGGAGTGATTTCTCCCTTTCTGTCTCTCTGTCTCTCCAGTGAGCACACACAAACTATAGCAAAAAGCTTTCAAATAAATAAATAAAGGATGAGGACCAAGTATAGTCAATTAATTTTTAATTGAGATTAACAAAGAACCCTAATGTTTGCAGTTCTTTTCATTTTATTCTAATCTAGTTATCATATACTAAAAAAAATAATACATAAATAGTTTTAATATTTTTGTTTTCAGGCTGGTCCCGTGACCTGGTGATGGTTACAGGAGCCAGACCACGTTTGGATTCCCAGACCCAGCGGCTTGAAAAACAGGCTGAGTATGTATGCATGCGTGCATGTTTGGGGGAACCATGAAGCATGTTCATATAAGATTCATATAAGACAGTGAACTTAATAAGTATTCTTACTGCTCATGGCCACCCCCCCCTTCCTCCATCTCTCTCCTTCACATCTGGTTTCTGTTTCCTGATGATATTAAAATTAGTTCAGTTATTAATTCTACGGTTGCCTCTGTGTTTGCAAGTAAAAGAAAGAGCTGTTGGGACCAGCAGGTGACAGGGTGGTTGAAGTGTTAAACTCTCACGTGGCTAATCACAGTTCAAGTCTTGGGCCCAGCAGCTTGAGAAAAAAACCTTTCATGAAAGGCAGAGTCAACTGATGTGGTAAACATCATTGTTGACTTATTCTTAAGAAAGTTCGGCCCAACCTCAGTGCTGTGAGTTAAAAGGCACCACTGTGCAATATCAGAGCCATATGGGAAAGCCTGGGTTTCAGATCCTTGGTCGACCTGATGTACTAGAAATACTCGTGATCTTGGCTAGTTGGAAACTCGGGGTGCATTGTAGCGACCTTGTTGAAGAAGCCTTTTTCTTACTATCTTTTTCTATATTTCTCTGTTTCTTAATAAATAAATAAACTTAAAAAAATGGTTGGGGGCCAAGTGGAGAAGGTACTGGATCCCAAGGGCTGACTCTGCTCCAATTTCAGTCTAGGACCCGGAGCCTAAAACTCAGGCATGTGTGCATGTGCCCAAAATCCTGAGAATAGAATGGAGAAGAAGGGATTGCGGCATGGCCATCCTGCCTAGGGGGTGATTTCTCACTTTCCTTCTCTCTTTCTTTCTCTCTCTGTAGAATGTATGTGCCCTGTGAAAAATAAAATGCATTAAAAAAAGTAGGGTGCCATAGTCACCCCAATCTTCAGCAACCAACACCTTGATCAATCAGTAGCCATGAACATGATACAAGACCCTCTACCAATAAAAAGATTATGACTTACTGAAGCTTCAGATGATAGCAATTTTCAGCAGTGAAATATTTTTTTTAATTAAGATATAGACTTTTTAAAAAAGAAACAATGCCATTGCATACTTAATAGACTTCACTGTAGTATAAACATAACTTCTATGTACACTGAGAAACCAAAAGTTAGTGAGCCATTTTATTACAATGTGTACTTTCTTCAGTGGTCTGGAACCAAAGCCACATTATCTCTGACATGTAACTGTATTTAGCAGTGTATGAAAGGGTCAAATTTATCTTTTCTCTAGAGGTGCTAAATATCAGAATGTCTACGGTTTTCTGCACTCTAATATTATTTAAGGAATATAACAAATAGTGGGAAAAAATGGTGCAGAGATTTTTAGCACATAAAATAAAATCAATCTTAGAAAATACTTCCAAGACAAGAGACCGTAGAGTTTCAGCCATTCTTTCCATACTCACTCATATATGGCTTCAAATGACACTGAAGTCTAGTGGCCAAGGAGAATGTTTCATGTGTACTTTAATACTAACATCACACAAAAACATGAGAGCAAAATTTAAGTGATTATAAGTACAATTGGCATTACTTTGATGTTTAGTTTGACTATTCTACTTTAGTATCTCTTACAAAGCAGCACAAAAAAGATAACCTGCTTTTTAAAAGCAGAGTTCTGATTAATTCATTGTTACATTGTGTATTTAAACATGTATTTATCTTATTACTTTTTTTTAAAGATCTTTTCGTCATTGTTATTTAAGAGCTGACAATAGTTTAGGTCAAATGTTGGCCAACCGTGACCCACAAGTCAAATCTAGCCATAAATAAAGTTTTATTGGAATACAGTCACACATGTATTTACATAAAAGCTGTGGATACGTTTTCACTATAATAAAGTTGAATAGTTGTAAGAGAAAGTCTATTATTCAGAAAACCTAACCACCTTACCACCTTACCTTTTACATAAAAATTGCACTGCTTCCTTTCTTGAGTGCAAAATAAACATTAGCATGAAAACTTCTTCCTCCTGGACTTTTCATCCACTTAAATAAGTGAAGAGAGCTAAGTGAATTATTAGTGGAGAGTTTTCATTAGGAAAAGTCATTAGGTAGCTAGATAGTAAATTGCATTTTAGTTTAAGAAACCATTGTATTATTGACTATTAATAGATTTTGCTGGAATAGCATTTTCAAAATACTTAGATATTTTTAAAGTAAATAGTGTAACATTAATCAAAACGAAGCCCCAAGGATAAGTAAAATCTGTCACTTTGTTTATTATTCAGTATCATGAAGATTACCCTTCTATGCTAATGCAGTTGTTTCCAAAAGCAAGAATTACCTTTTTCTACTCCAACTAAATTAGTATGTGGTTAGCTTAATGCATATTGTCTGACTTAAGAAATCAGATATCTTGAATCAATTCTCTACATAAGCAAATTGTTATACTTATTTCTCATTGGACTTAATCCTTATTTTTTTTCCTCCCTATATTAGAATTAGGTAAGTTTTGTTTACTCTCACCATAAAAACATAATGACTCCATCAAAATTATTGATGTCATCCGAAGTATAGCAGACAAACATGCTAAAAAAGGTCCTGTCTGCAATAATGCTGCTATTTCAGTTCCCATTTGTTTCTAACATAACAAAAACTTTTTTTATCCTTTTTAAAGTTTTTTCCACCATAGAATGCATGTGTTTACCAGAGAGACAGAGAGAGGGAAAATGAAAAATCACCTCCCAGAGAGGATGACCATGCCACAATCCCTTCTTCTCCACTCAACTCCTGGGATTTTTGTCACACATGCACATGTGCCTGGTGTGATTTTCAAGCTTCCAGGTCTAGGACTGGAGCCATAGTTGGCCATGTGAGAGTCCAGCTCCATGTGGGAGTCCACCTCCATGTGGGAGTCCACCAACCTACTGGTCCCTACTGCCCCTACAGAAACATTTTTATGCCACTTTATATTTGACAACTTGTGTAGGATATTCCACTGAATATTTGTTTGGCTTTCATTTTTTCCTATTATTCAACTCTACTAATGCATATTTGGATATAAGTGAAATTTTATTTTACTGGTTCCCTACAATAAGTTCCTATCTATCTATTTCTTTAGAGTAGATACAGTACCATCTTCCAACTGAGGAATGTTTATTGATAATTTTATTCTTCTTACTTTCAGAGCTGTTTAAAACAATCAGATGTTGGGACCAGCAGATGGCGAAATGTTTACATCACTTGACTCTGACATGGCTGACCATGGTTTACATCCCAGACCTGGAAGCTTCAAACTCACACCAGTCAAGTGTGAGGGTATGTCCAAGATCCTGAGAGGAGAATGGAGAAGAAAGGATTGTGGTGTGGTCATCCTCCATGGGGGGTGATATATCACTTCTGTCTCTCTGTCTCTCTGGTGAGCACACATCCCCTATAGCAAAATCCTGTCTCTCTAAACAAAAAGAACAATCAGACTTAACTTTGAGCCCATTAAAAATTTAATATATTGGGGACCAGCAGTTAGCGTAATGGCTATGTCGCTGGACTCCCATGTAGTCGGCCACGGTTCAAGTCCTGGACCCAGAGTGGCTTAAAACTCACGCCGGGAGTGTGTGCGTGTGAGCCCAAGATCCCGAAAGGAGAATGGGGGAGATGGGATTGTGGTGTGGCCATCTCCTCGGGGGGATGATTTCTCACTTTCTGTCTCTCTGTCTCTCTCTGTCTGTCTGGCAAGCGCATGCGCTCTATAGCAAAAACCTCTTTAAAAATGTAATAGATTATTGTATGCATATATTTACCTGTTACTACAATTTGACTAATTTTTAATAATTTAGCATCTACTTTGTAATTAAAATGCCAGAGAAGCAATGTGAAACACTGTTGAGTCGTGTTGCTTTGTATCTGAAAATTTATTTGGAAGCAAAATTTTGACTACATTAAAATAAAAATAAAATAAATTTATATTTATTTTATATGTAATGCTTTTAACTTCTTATTTTGAAACTTAAAAGTACATATATTTTCTGCTCTGTGATATTTAATATTGACACTGTATTTTTTATTTAACTCTTTTATGAATACATTTTATTGTGCATATTTAAAGTTTATAACATGATGTTATAGATACATAAAGATACAGAGTATACATAGATAGGACAATGGCTATTGTAGTAAACCACATTAATGTATCTATCATCGCACATCATTACTTTTTAAAAATATTTATTCATTCATTCATTCATTCATTTAAATTTGACAAGAGAGGTATAGAGTGAGAAAGAGAGAGACATGGAAAGTGAGAAAGCAAACTGCTAGGTTCAGGACTTGAACCATGGTCAGCCATGTGAGAGTCCAGAGCCTCTAACCACCATGCCACTTGCTGACCTCTCACTTGTGACAAAAGTAGCTAAAATCTACTTACAAGAATTCTTTATGTGCCTCTTAATCTACATTCTTTTATAATTAAGAAAAATTTTATTCATTACTGTATTTTTTTAGTCTGTTACATTTCTTTTTTGATTTTTTTTTCTTTCAACCAAGTTTAGGCTAGGTCTGTTTTTAATTTTTTAGTTGCTTGAGGTTAGAAACTATTCTACTTTTTTGATATAGATATTTATTGTTATAAACTCTTCTTATTACTACTTTTGTTATAGCCCGTGGGTTTTGGTATGTTGTGTTTTCATTTTCATTTATTTCAAGAAATTTTTCAATTTTCGTATTAATTTCTTCATTGACCCATCCATCATTCATGAACACACTATTTATTTCCATGTATTCATAAAGTTTTCAAATTTTCTTTCATTTTTATCTAGTTTTATTTTACTGTGGTCAAATTGGTATCATTTTAATTTTTAAAAATTTACTGAGACTCATTTTATGACACATTCTTAATATTCGGCCCTAGAGTACATTTTACATGCCAATGAGAAGAATACATATCTATATTCTGCAGCTGTTGAATAAAAGATTCTGTATATAGCTGCTGGATCCATTTGGTCTATGGTACAATTTAAATCTAATGTTTCTTTGTTGATTTTCTATCTTTATGATCTAGCCAATGCTGAGAGTGGAATGTTGACGTCTCCAGCTATCACTTTATATCTAATAGTATTTCCTGTTTATATCTGTGTGCTTGGATACGGAGCCCATTTATATTTGCCATTATTATATCCTCTTGCTAAATTAATCCCTTTATCTTTTCTCTTTTTAAAATTTTTGAATTAAAGTCTTAATCAGTCATAAGTGTAGCACTCCTGCTTGCTTTTGCTTTGTGTTGCATGGAATACGTTTTTCACATTTTGCTTTCAGTTCTTACATGTTTACCAGCGAAGTGAGTTTCTTGTAGGCAGCAGATAGTGCAGTCTTGTGTTCTTATCCATTCACCTGGTCTTTATCTTTTCTTTTCTTTTTTAAATTTTTGCCCAAGGACATGTGCATTGCATCCTCCTCCATGGGGGATGGTCATGCTGCAATCCTTTCTCCTCTCTTTCTTCCTGTTCTCAAGATCGTAGGCACAGAAACACATGCAACCCAGCATGCTTCTGCTCACCAGATGTAAGACTTCAGTCATGCAGTCAGCCATGTGGGATTCAGCTGCCTTCATCACCAGGCCAAGAGCAGGCCCAAGTCTTTATGTTTTAGTATGGAAGTTTAATCCATTTACATTCAAGATTATTACTAGAGGTGGAGACTTACTTCTGTTATTTTGTTAGTTTTCTGGTTATTTTATATTTTCTTTGTTCCTTCTTCCTTATTCTTTTTTGTCATTGCAATTTGGGATTTTTTTTTTCAGTGCTGAAATTTAATTTTCTTTTCTTTTTATTTTCATTTGTGTATTCATCCCATTAATGAGTTTTGTGCATTTATGTTTCATGTTGGTAGTTATCGTCCTTTTGCTTCTATCTGCAGCACTCCCTTAGGCATTTCCTGTAAAGCTGGTCTAGAGAAGATACATTTTCTCTTTTGCTTCATTGGGAAAGACTTTCTTGTTCCTACATTTCTGGTACCGTATTTTTTGTCCGCAAGCTTTTCTTTCAACACTTCAAATGTATGTATTCTCTAAATAATACAATATTACTCATATAATTCTCTACTAGCTTCTAAAGCTTCTTTTGAGAAATCTGCTGTGATTCTAATAAAGTTTCCCTTCAGTGTGACTAGATGCTTTGCTATTACTGTTTTTAGAATTCTTCTTTAGCTTTGACTTTTCACAGTTTGACTGTAATGTGTCTAAGGGAGGCTTTCTTAGGTTGAATCTATTTAAGGGACCATTGAGCTTTCTGACTCTATATAGATATATCTCTCAGGAAAATTTGAGCTATTATTGTCTCCAAAAGGTAGGGCATATTCATGGGTGTGCGAAATCATTTCAGTGCTGTTCTGTGTGGTATGTAACAAGGAGTAGGTGCCCTGGCTGTTACCATTGACTGCGGATAAGCAGACTTGCTCCTGCAGCTTCATGCATGACAGGCAACTGTGGACAGGGATCACTCACTGGCTCTTCCATGGGATGTGTCACTGTTCTGGTGGCTTTGGTGTGGGCAGCTGTGGGTGGGGCTGCTCCCTTGGCTTCTCCTCGAAGTCACATGGAGGTGAGACCTCTCTAGTGACTGAACAATTGTTGGGATCACTCTTCCAGATGTTGCTAGAAGACATGGAGGGGCCTGAGGGCTTCTCCAAGGCCTCAGCTGTCAGGGAGGGTAGACAGGGCTGTTCATCTGACTATTCCCATTGAGCAAATAGGTGTGGTCACAAGATGGTTTTGTGCCACTGAAGCCTCGGTGGGGAGTGCATGACGCTGCCTGAGCTCTTTCACCAGGACAATCTTCATCTAAAACTGCATCATCTAATTTCATCATTACAATGGACTCTAAACATCTAATAGAAACAAAAATGAAAAGTTATCTGTTGGTGATTACGTACATGGTAATATCTATGCCTTGACTAATACTGTGTTCACGATGGGAAAAACCATTTTGTTTGCTGTAAAGATGTACAATGATTAAATATAAATAAATAGTATACTGAAAAAAACACACAATAGAATCTTTAAATAGATATTATATAATTTAAAGATTGAGAATAGCAGATGGTGTCATGGTTATGTCGCTGGACTCCCATGTAGTTAATTGCAGTTTGAGTCCCTGACCCGGTGCTTAAAAATTCACACCGGATATGTGTGCATGTGTGACCAAAAGCCTGAGAGGAAAATGAGGAGAAGAGATTTCAGTGTAGCCATCCCCTCTGAGGGGGTGATTTTTCATTTTCTATCTCTCTGGCAAGAGCATGCACCCTATAACAAAAATCTTTCCCCAAAAAAAACAAAGATAATGAGATTGAATCTCAGAAAACTACAAATCTTATTCATAGTCAGATCATATAAGGTTAAGAATGTAACACAGGCCTGTGTGAGTCACATTCTTTTGCTTGTATTTTCTATATTAGGAGAGAATAACATATGTAATATGCATACATATAACATGTATCTATTAATATGACATTAGATATATAACGTTATCTTAACATTACTTGCAAGCTTGGGTCACAAACTGAGTTTTTCCGTTCCTTCTAGCCTGTTTACTTTCATGTTTATGGGTATATAGATATATATTTATATATCTCCTTGTCTAACTGTATGTATTTGCCACAAGGTAAATGCAAGGCAGGTATCAAGAACTATATGCTGGCTCTTAGGAAAGAAGAGAGATTATATAGAATAAGATGTAGAGTGGCTCGTTGCTAAATTTCAGTCCTCCCTACCTAGTTACATTACGCAGGACTTCAAATTAATACCTTCAACTTTTTTTCTGCAAGTTTTACCACACTATGATGTGTAGTACTAAGAATTGATTGTTTTTTAAATGCTTCCTGGCCTGTTATTAAATATACAAGTATACTGTAGCAGGATGTTTTCTAATTTAATATATTTAAAAAGTAAACAAA
This sequence comes from Tupaia belangeri chinensis, assembly GCF_000334495.1. Classification (NCBI taxonomy): domain Eukaryota; kingdom Metazoa; phylum Chordata; class Mammalia; order Scandentia; family Tupaiidae; genus Tupaia; species Tupaia belangeri. The sequence continues at coordinate 422,827 of NW_006159439.1, read as the reverse complement.
CAACATAAAGTGTCTGAAATATGTTCAGGTTTAAGGTAACTATGAGTATTGGCAAGAATTTTGCAAATCTTCATCAACTCCTCAGTGGACAACACAAAATTCCACAATACTTGTAGGATTATAAGACACAGATTAATGACATTATCACAGCTGCTAAGGAAAATATCTGTTATACGTAGGTAGCATTTATCAAAATATTGTACCACGCGTTTGTGAATAATCAAGTCCTTGACTGACTTCACATATCTAAGGGTAGACAGGGCTGTTCATCTGACTATTCCCATTGAGCAAATAGGTGTGGTCACAAGATGGTTTTGTGCCACTGAAGCCTCGGTGGGGAGTGCATGACGCTGCCTGAGCTCTTTCACCAGGACAATCTTCATCTAAAACTGCATCATCTAATTTCATCATTACAATGGACTCTAAACATCTAATAGAAACAAAAATGAAAAGTTATCTGTTGGTGATTACGTACATGGTAATATCTATGCCTTGACTAATACTGTGTTCACGATGGGAAAAACCATTTTGTTTGCTGTAAAGATGTACAATGATTAAATATAAATAAATAGTATACTGAAAAAAACACACAATAGAATCTTTAAATAGATATTATATAATTTAAAGATTGAGAATAGCAGATGGTGTCATGGTTATGTCGCTGGACTCCCATGTAGTTAATTGCAGTTTGAGTCCCTGACCCGGTGCTTAAAAATTCACACCGGATATGTGTGCATGTGTGACCAAAAGCCTGAGAGGAAAATGAGGAGAAGAGATTTCAGTGTAGCCATCCCCTCTGAGGGGGTGATTTTTCATTTTCTATCTCTCTGGCAAGAGCATGCACCCTATAACAAAAATCTTTCCCCAAAAAAAACAAAGATAATGAGATTGAATCTCAGAAAACTACAAATCTTATTCATAGTCAGATCATATAAGGTTAAGAATGTAACACAGGCCTGTGTGAGTCACATTCTTTTGCTTGTATTTTCTATATTAGGAGAGAATAACATATGTAATATGCATACATATAACATGTATCTATTAATATGACATTAGATATATAACGTTATCTTAACATTACTTGCAAGCTTGGGTCACAAACTGAGTTTTTCCGTTCCTTCTAGCCTGTTTACTTTCATGTTTATGGGTATATAGATATATATTTATATATCTCCTTGTCTAACTGTATGTATTTGCCACAAGGTAAATGCAAGGCAGGTATCAAGAACTATATGCTGGCTCTTAGGAAAGAAGAGAGATTATATAGAATAAGATGTAGAGTGGCTCGTTGCTAAATTTCAGTCCTCCCTACCTAGTTACATTACGCAGGACTTCAAATTAATACCTTCAACTTTTTTTCTGCAAGTTTTACCACACTATGATGTGTAGTACTAAGAATTGATTGTTTTTTAAATGCTTCCTGGCCTGTTATTAAATATACAAGTATACTGTAGCAGGATGTTTTCTAATTTAATATATTTAAAAAGTAAACAAACAACATAAAGTGTCTGAAATATGTTCAGGTTTAAGGTAACTATGAGTATTGGCAAGAATTTTGCAAATCTTCATCAACTCCTCAGTGGACAACACAAAATTCCACAATACTTGTAGGATTATAAGACACAGATTAATGACATTATCACAGCTGCTAAGGAAAATATCTGTTATACGTAGGTAGCATTTATCAAAATATTGTACCACGCGTTTGTGAATAATCAAGTCCTTGACTGACTTCACATATCTAATATTTGACAGGCCCAAAATTCAAGCATTCCAGAGGGTAATGTGATTCCCATAAACAAATAACATAAACTGTCCTTCCTTTCAAATCTCAAGTAAGTAGACTTCACTGCTCAGAGGATCAGTGACCTCTGGGTCAAAATTGCCAAATGTGCTGTCAAACCTACTAACAGACTGCCACGGATTTTTTTTTCCTTTCAAGAAGGTACGTTGGAAAAAAATTAAAACAAAACCTCAATCACTTTGGGAAGGCCCTGTTTGGAAGGCAGTCTTCAATCTTACAATTCCTGCAACTATGTATTACTTCAGAAATATGAGAGTAAGTGTATTTACCGGTAATAATAAAAGACTGATTTTGTCACACAATTCAGTGAAAACATTTTGAAAGGAAAACTATTTACAATTATGCCATAGTATGAAGAAATTACTGTAAGTTTTCTTTAAAAAGGATTTTGTTAGAGGGCGTGTGTACTTGCCAGAGAGAGGCAGAGGGAGAGAAAAAAAGCAAAAAAGCTGTTTCAATGAGAGATAATCATATCACAATCCCTTCTTCTCCATTTCTTTTCTTGAGATTTTGGACACACACACACACCCACACCAAACATGTTTTTCAAGCCACCAGGTTTAGGACTCAAACAACCATGTAGTCAGTCATGTGGGATCCAGCACCTTAACTACCATACTACCAGCCAGCCGCCTTACTTTAGGATTTTATTTTGTATGTTGTTAAACAAAAATATTTTTACAAATAAAAATACATGCCACTCTAGAGAGGAGGAGAATAGATGACAAACTATTGACATTCAACATGGCTTCTCTCCAAGAGGAAAGGTCTTAAAAGCTACATGAATGGCTACACTTCTGGAAAAGAAGTGAAGAGAAACTGAAGGAAGAGGACAATGACAGAATACTGCTGGCATAGACAATGTGAGAGAGACAGACTTTCGAGGCCAGAAAGGGTCAGTGTCACCTGGAATAGGTAAACAAAATGCATTCCCTCAGGAACCTTCAATCCCAGCACCCTCTCAACTGTGAGATCAATGAAGCCAAAACATGCACATCTCGGGGAAATGCACAGGCTTACTACCTCAGAGAGAACATTAGATGCCTCCCCATCCCCAATTTGCAGGTGCAGCACCAGTTTAAAATCAGATCCATAGGTAAAATGCACAATCTAATCATGATTAGGAGACCTGGTCTTCCCAATTTCCTAAAGTCCCCTGAAGAAAAATAGTCACCTAATATGAAACTATTGGCACCACACTGTATTTTAGAGAACCAAGGAATCATCACAGAGGGAAAGATGCCTTTGTCATCTTGAGAATCGGGATAAGTGCTCCTCTATAACTGGAACTTTCTGATTCTTATCTCAGCAGAGACCAAGGACTCTGAATATCCACTCCCCTATGCGCCTCCATTCTATAACATGGTTTTTACATGCATCTCTTCCAGCAGAGACTGAGGTTTCCAGACATTGGAAGTCTGCACTCTCCCTGGCACTAGGCTTAAGAGTCTGGGGGCTCTGCCTTTGTGGCTGTCCACAACATAGCTTCCCCAGATCTCTCGAAACTATGTACATGCAGAGGCTTGGAGTGTTCGAAAGAGGGGAAGGTACTGTGTGACCCCTTCTACTCTGAGTGGTAAGGAGGAAGAAACCAGGATCTAGTGACTCTCCACCAGTGCAAGTGATGCTTGGATTAGGAGTGGCTTGGCCATGCAAACCAGCCTTTGGGGCCCAGATACCTTCTTCCCCCACTGTACCAACTGAGCCAAGGGAAGAAGGTGCAGTGGCAGAGAGAATGAGTATTAGGACTGGCTGCTTCTGCAGGTGCACACAATCAGAAAACTAGATATCTAACCACCCCCTGAATCTGAACCCTTCAACCAGGAGGGCACCCCTCTTTGGTGCAACCCAACTGAGACAGAAACTGTTCCCTATTCTCACTGGATACATCTACTCAGCACCTCGAGACAGGATACAGCTGTAGGGA
>NW_006159439.1:401930-418549 GCF_000334495.1 Tupaia belangeri chinensis | reverse complement strand
AATAAAATAAATATATAAATAAATAAAGCTACTTCCCCTACAGCAATACCTCCATAAAACAAGAAGTGAGTATTACAACACATGCCCACATATTTGCACAGGTACACAAGAAACATGAAAATACAAGAAACTAACTCTTCTCCCAAAGAGTACACTAACTCTCCACTAACAACTGACAAAACAAAGGAAATCAAAGAACCTTCAGATGTGGAATTTTAATCATTTTGATCAATTTCATAATGAAATTCAAGAACGTGCATGAGTTCAAACTTCAGTATATTAGAAAATCAATGCCTGATATGAATGACAAAATTAATAATATGGTAGATATATTGAAAAAGAATCAAATAGAAGTCCTAAAGTTGAATAATTCAAAGGAAATAAAAAATATTGGTAGAGAGCATTAGCAACACAGTAGATCATGCTGAAAGAATAATCTCTAAATTTGAAGACACAACCTTTGTCATGGCCCGAATAGTAAAAAGGAAAGAAAAACAATTATCACAAATCAAAATAGGATTTGATAATTATGGAACACAAGTAAGTGATCAAATATCCACATTCTTCAGAATGGATCACATAATAGCAAACAAACAAAACTCGACTAATTTTAAAAACAGAAATCATACTCTATATTTTTTCTGACTACAATCAAATGAAACTAGAAATTAAAAAATAACTACTAAAACTATACAAATACATTAAAACTAAACAATATACTTTTGAACTACTCATAATTACTAAAGAAATTTTTTTTTTAATTTTAAATTTGAAGACACAACCTTTGTAATGGCCCAAATAGTCAAAAGGCAAGAAAAACAACGATCACAAATCAAAATAGGATTTGGTAATTATGGAACACAAATACTCGACAAAATACAATATTTCTTCATCATCTTCTTACATTCTTACATCACACCTAGGCTGAGCAAGGAAAAAAAAGAAATTGTGAATAAATCAATAACATGTATTGAGATTTCATTAGTAATAAATAGCCTCCCCTCAAAGAAAAGACCAGTTCCAGATGGCTTACTGCTGAATTCTACAAATTTTTTTTTTAAAAATAATTAACACCAGCACTAGCAGGTGGAATAGTGGTTAAGGTGTTGGATTTCCACGAGGCCTACTAAGTGTGAACACCGCATTAACAGAAAGAATAGTAAAACTAATACGATGATATATATTGAGTGGACAAGGCACTTGACAAAATGCAGTATTTCTTCATGATTAAGAGTCTTAACAAAATTGGTTTAAAAGGTATATTTTGTAACACAATAAAGGCCACATATGACAAACCTACAGCCAACATCTTACTGAATAGGGAAAACTTAAAAGCTATTTCTCTTAGAATTCAAATATATGAAAGATATTCACTTTCTTCCCTACTATATGTATTATACTGGAAGTCCATGTCAACTCAATCAGACTGGAGAATGATTTAAAGTCATATAAGTTGGAAAATTAAATTGTCCTTATTTGCAAATAGCATGATTAAATATGTGCAAAAACCTTAAGAATCCACCAACAATTGCTTAGATGTGACAAATGACTTGGGCAAAGTTGCAGAATACAAAATCAACATACAAAAGCAGTAGTTCCTGTACATTAATAATGAATGGGCTAAGAATTAAAATGAAGAAAACAATTTCATTTTCAATAGATACATATATACAAAAAATGCGTAGGAAATATTTAATCAAGGAGGTGAAAAAGAAAAAAAGAGGTTAAAGATCTCTACAATGAAAACAACTTTAAAAAAAATCTAAGGAAGGAAACTGAACTAGACACAAATAAAAATAAAGGCATTCCTTGTTCATGGATTAGAAGTATCAATGTAGTTAAATCATCGATACTACCCAAAGTGACCTACAAATACAATGTAATCTATATCAAAATATCAGTGATATTTCTCACATAAATAAAAAAATATTTAAAATATGTTTAGGATCACAAAAGACCCCTGAACTGCCAAAGCAATACTATGCAAAAACAATAAAGTTGGAAGCATCATATGCCTGACTTCAAAATATATTACAAAGCCCTAAAACCCAAAACTACATCGTATTGGTATGAAAACAGAAAGACAGGGACCAGCAGTTAGCGAAATGGCTATGTTGCTGGACTTCCATGTAGTTGACCGTGGTTTGTGTCCTGGACCCGGTGGCTTAAAACTCACGCTGGACGCATGTGCGTGCATGCCCAAGATCCCAAGAGGAGAATGGAGTAGAAGGGATTGCAGCATGATCATTCCTTTTGAGGGGTGATTTCTCGCTTTCTGTCTCTCTGTCTCTCTCTGTCTGTCTGACGAGTGCACGCACCCTATAGCAAAACCTCTCCAAAAAATATTAAAAAAAAAGAAAACAGAAACACAGACCAATGCAACAGAATATAGAATTCAGAAATAAATTCAACAACAGGTTATCTACTGGGTTTTGATTTTGTTTTTGTTTTTGTTTTTAAATTTGCCATTGGGTCCATGCACTTGCCAGAGAAAGAAAATTCAGAGGGGAAAAGAATCAAAAATAAATGGTATGGCAAAAACTGAATATCCATCTGCAAAAGAATGAAATTATACCTCTATCTCTCATCTTAATCAAAAATTAACTCAGAATAAACTATAAAACTACTTGAAGAAAGTAAGGAAAACACCCCAAGATATTGAATTTGGAAAGGATTTCTCAAATAATACCCTTGGTATGAACAACACCAAAAATAGAAAAGTCGATTACTTAAAGTTACAAAGCTTCTGCACAGCAATGGAAACAGCCAACAGAGCAAAGAAATAATCTACAGAATGGGAGGAAACATTTCCGAACTATACTTCCAATAAAGGATTAATTCGTAGAATATATCATGAAACTAAACAGCTAACTTCATAAAACATAATAATCTAAAATGAGCAATTAATCTGGGAAGACAGTTCTCAAAGGAAGATATGTAAATTGTCTAAACAAAAAAAAAAACTGAAAGAATTTTCAGTATCACTAATTATAAGACAAATGCAAATCAAAACTTCCATGAAGTAATATCACCTTACCCAGTCAGAATGGCTATGGTCAAAACACCAAAGAATAGCAAATCCTGGTAAAACTGCAGAGAAGGGGGAACTCTCAATCCAGACAAGTGGCATAGTGGTTGAGGAAGCTGAATCCCACATGACTGACTGCGTAGTTCAAGTCCCAAGCATGGTGACTTGAAAAACACACTGGATATGTGTATGTGCATGTGCAAAAGCTCAAGAGGAAAATGGAGAAGGAACTGTGGCATGGTCATCTCCTTGGGGGATGCTTTCTCACCTTCTCTGTCTTCCACTTTGTCTCTGGCAAGCACACATGTCCTATAATAAATTTCAAAACGATTTTTTTAGAAAAAGGAAGAAAGGAAAACTCTTGTGTACTTTGGATTGAACCACTCTGGAATGTAGCACAGAGGGTCTTCAAAACTCTAAAACTAGGATTACCTTATGGTCTAGTAATCCCCCTATACTCAAAGGATAGTAAATCAGTCTATCAGAGACAGTTGCTTGTCTCTATTTAATGCAGACTCACTCATAATGCTGAGACATAGAATCAACTTAAGTGCCCAAAAAGTAGTGAAGAGATCAAGAAAATGTGGCATTATGTGCAATGGAATACAACTCACCCATAAAGAACTGTGAATTTGTTATTTGAGACAAAGTGGGTAGACCGAGATGATAGAATGCTAAGTGAAATAATCAGGCTGAGTCGGACACTGCATGTAGCTGCTTCATAAGCACCAAGTGTCATTACTCATAAGTGGAAGCTAAAGACCTCCCTAGCATAAAACAGAGGATGTAATGGTACATACTAGAAGGTGTATTCAGGGAGAAATGGAAGAAATTGATGAAAAGACACAAGCATATCTATAAATAAGGGAAATAGGCTACAGAACAGCATACAATACTAGAGGAGAGAACATTGTTTACAATAATCTGTGCGTCAAAAAAAAAACTTGAAGAGCAAATTTTGATGTACACAATATAATATAACAGTTGGAGGTGGTTAATATGTTCAAGTTCTTCATTTTATTATTACACACCATGTACTAAAAAAAAAACATACTGTGCCTCACAAAAATATAACAATTTTACTAAAGTTATACATTACAATTATAGATAAGCAGACAGAGAGATGATAAATAGGCCATCCCATAATACTTTTTTTCAATCTTGTATTCTTTTATTTATTTATATTTTTACATAAAGTTGTGCGTTTGCAATGTAGTGTACTTTAAAGTAGTCCAAGCACCTGGAAAACCTGCTGAAAGGTAGATTATGACTCAACCCTGCTGGGGCGAGTTCTGATATTCTGCATGACACTGATTCTTTTGTTCTGGGCATTGCGTTTTAAGTAACAAGACTCTAGTTAAGAGCATAGAAAATTGCAGTACTTCAGATAAACAATGTTTGTCAGATAATAAATATATGTAAATAAGATGACTAATTTGCAGAATAGCTTTTAATCTAGAAAAGCAACATAAAAGCCTATATAAATGAACAGTTTCATTATGCCATCTATTTTACTGAGCAGTAAAATTCTACCCTATTCAGTTAACAACTTTAACAAATTCTGCCATAATCTTTCTATAATCATATTATGAACAAACCAAGCCCCATTCTACACATTTTATGGTAATGAACTTCTTTCTTCCTTACGATAAATCCTGTGTGGTGGGCACTATTTTTATTCTCGTTTTGCCAGTGAGGAAACGAAAATATAAAGTGATTGCATAACTTATTTAATGCCAAATATTAATACTATTACTCATTATTAGCTCTTAATATCCTGGAGGCTAAAATAGTACTAGATTTTCTTTATAAAATTAGAAATTACAGTATGCTGGTTTTCTCACATCCTTTGTCAAATTGGCCTAAGTGTTATATTTATTGATCACCTAAAATGTGCCTTGTACCGTGGAAGGTTTTTGTTCTTTTTGCTTTGTTGTTAATTATTTTTAAAATGTTGTAAGATGAAAGTTGCTACTATCAGTTTACAAGGAAAACTGTAAAGATAAAAATGAAGTTACTTGAGTTAAGATGGAAATGAGTAAGAACAATAATCATATATATGGAATTGAAGCCAGCATGAGTATTAACAATAATCATATATATGGAATTGAAGCCAGCTTCTTTATAAATGTGTGTTATATTGCCCCTCCAAAATAAAAATTACTGATAATTTTAGCAAATAATGTAAGCAGTAATTACCAGAGTTTCTCCAAGGAACACTGGAAATGTCTTTAAAATATATGTAATACATCATTTAAATGTTTTGTCTCATGCAATTTAGAGAAGCTGATATCTTATAGAATTTAAATAATACAAAATTAAATATCTATCAAAACACTGGGTTGTAGGTAAAGATGATGCATTTTACATAGAAAAAAATACATTATGACTTTTCCAACAATCTAATTATTATTTCATTGTTTCTTCTTAAAAAAATAGAATTTGTTGCTTGTAATTATAAAAGTGAAATATATATTATGGAATGGTGTATCATGGCATAGTTTAAGGTGTTGACAATTTAAATGTATTTCCAATAAAAATCTAGTAGAACTATTAAGAAATGTACACAATATAATATTTAATGTTGAAGATCACAATGTCTCTATCTTTTGATTATTACATAGTACATGCAAGTTTTAAAAAACCATACCATATCCCACAAAGCTACCCATTGATTATATATAAGTCAAAATCATAATACAAGAGGCAAAAGTAATACAAAAATATCACTTCAAACAATTAATAAAGTACATTTTTTTTAATGTATTTTTCAGAAGGCATCAGTACTCACTAGAAAAAGACAAAAAGGTAAACAGAGAGAGGGAGATCTTTAGGGGGTGTGATCACACCACAATCCATTCTCCCCCAACTTTTTATCCTATTAAAAATTGGGGTAAGCACATACATGGCATACAGCATGTTTTTCAGGCCACCAGGGCCAGGATTCAAACCATATCAATCCATGTTTTTTTTCTTTATTTGTTTCTTTTTGTTTTGACACTTTTCTGGCTGCTCCTAACCTTAAGTTATCCTCATCTAGTAGCATACGGCTCTCTGTCTTCTTATTACTTTATCAAAACTTTCTGAGAATGTTCAGGAAGAAGAGATTCTAGAAAAAAATGCAGTTAAAGAAAACATTACCTTTTATTTTGAAGACATAATAGTAGAAATAGAAATTTATTCATAAACATAGAAGGTAAGAGGAGACAAACTCTGAGGAAGCCAGTGACACTAAAGGAACAGCCAGACTGCGGATGTACAGCTGCTGGCTGTCTTTTCCTCAGAGACAGTATTACTGTAGACACACCAATCTGCAACTGCCAGTCAAAGCTGTAACCTTCACAGTCACCTTTTGCAAATTATCAGGACCATATCCTCCCAATAATGGGAATGCCTTCCATAGACATGGATTGGGGATGACACCTGACTTCAAAGGTTAATCCACATTTTAAGATAAATGTCTCACACTGACATTATAAACAATGAATTATTTTGGCTTTTCCTTTTCCTTTTCTTTTTTTTCCCTCTTTTTTTCTTTTCTTTTTCTTTCTTTTTTTTAACCATTTCCCAACATAAATGTTAACTACTACTCTCATTCATTCATTTCCTTTCTTCTTCACCCCTGCCTGTGCTTGCCTTTTTATTTTCTTTTTTCCTTTTTCACCTTCTCCAGGGTCACAGGGCAGAGTGCAGGGTTAGACAAAGATAACAGGACATCCAGGAAAAGTAATGCTAGAGCTTCTGTAGACAGAGAGTGTGCGTGTTTTCCCAACACTTCTCTGTGTGACTTCAGAACAAATGATTTTTCTATAAAAACTACAATGCTCTTTATTTGGTTACAAACCATAAATTGCTGTCTTCTCATATTCTTTGAGTTCCCCAGTCCTCCACAATGCAAATCTCCTCAATTGGATTGTGGCCACACAAAAGAGATCAAGCAGGACTAGATTTGGAGATTAAGAAATTCTCTATATTTTTTGGTCCTTCCACGTTTAGTAGTAAAGCTTAATGGAATACTATAGCAGACCAAAACAAAAACAAAAACAAAAGTATAACTAAATATGCAGAATCTTTTTTTTTTTTTTTGAGAGATTTTCACTGTAGGGCGCGTGCGCTCGCCAGACAGACAGAGAGAGACATAGAGACAGAAAGCGAGAAATCACCCCCCAGGGGGGATGGTCACGCCGCAATCCCTTCTCCTCCATTCTCCTCTCGGGATCCTGGGCACGCACGCACACGCGCCCGGCGTGAGTTTTAAGCCACCGGGTCCGGGACACGAACCGCGGTCGACTACGTGGGAGTCCAGCGACATAGCCATTACGCTAACTGCTGGTTCCCAATATGCAGAATCTTTAGGAATAAATATTTAGGTGCCAATACCAGATGAGTAACTGATAAGATGATGTTATAGTTGGGGCAAAGGAAATATGGACCAGAAGATGTTGTAGTGATCAGCTGTAGTTTTGTGCTCAGTTACAGAAACAAGGACTACAGCAGCTTTGCATATTTTTTTCTTTTGTTTATTAAGACAGGCATTTCTTTTTGCAAGATAGCTAAACTTTCTCCTTCTTTTGTTATTTTATGTTCACGTTGGAGGAGGTTAACTTTACAATGTAATTTTTAGGTTAAATAGTACATGAATCAATAGACTGAATTTGAGGGTTAACTAATACAGTCAAAATGGGCATAACAACTCTTGGGAGTCTATCGTTTCAGGAAAAGGGAGAGATCTTCACTCACATGAAGGATGACTGCATCTTAGTATGTGGAATTTGAGAAGTTTCATCATTTTATGAAAGTGCAATTTACTTAGAAGGATATTTTGGGGGGCAAAGTAGACAAAGAAGTGGGTTTGGCCAGTGTCCTACTTGTTGTCTCTCAAGTTCAAATACATACACCACCTTCGTTGCCCTGTCATGAACAGTTCTCCTTCACTGATGTCCAAGTATTATGCTTTGTCAGTAGAGGGTGCTGCAGGGACACTGCAAAAAAGAAGGTTGAGCTTTTTGTTGTTTTGTTTGTTTGTTTTTCTAGTTTTTCCTCTCTTCTTGCTTTTTTGTTTATTTGTTTGTTTGGTGATTTTTTTTTTTTTTTTTTTGTATAACTTCCAGCAAAGGGAAGATACCCAGTGGTGCTTACCCACTGAGTGTTAATACCAGTCCCATCCTATCAACCAGCTGTGAACCAGCTGTAGCCTGAGACAACCAGTAATTTTCTCTGCCTTCCAAAGGACAACAGTCACATCCTCTGCACTGAGATCTGAATCTCAGCTTTATGAAGGCGGTTCATTTCTTTGGGTCCTCTCCCTCAAGCCTAGGTATGTTTGCAAAGCTCTCTCTTATCCTTTTTAGTAGCTAATTCTTTGTTACTAGACAATTCTTTTCTTTACGTTAAGTTCTCCTTTCACAAAATATTGGTATGGTTAACATCGTCTAACTAAACCCCCACTGATAGAATAAAGTGCCTAACATTATGCTTAGCTTACTAATCGCCATACTCATCGTGTAATATAATTTTAAAATATCTTTAAAATAATAAAATTAAAATGCAACATGTATCTCTCAATGTACTAAAGAGAAAAGGGAGACAAAAAGAGACAGAGTGAGAGAGACCAAAGAAGGGCTGGGAGGTGGTTCAGTGATAAAAACACTCTGTGAGATGGACCCCCGTGGAAAGCTTCCAGGTTTCCATCTAGAGACTTCCATGGCGGGGCTGGCATACCTACGCCCAGGATCTAGAGCTTTCTGAGACTCTGGGTGGATCAAGACATTCAGACCTTGTTGGAAATTCCGTCCCTCTGTCTCTTGCCACATCTCTTTCACTCATTGAATAAATAAATACGGTTATATTTTATAAAAAAGTAATAAAAGATAATAAAGTAAAAATAATTAAGCAAAAGAAAGGAAATCAGAAAGAAAGAAACAAAATAATAAACCAAAAGGCATAAAAATATTTTAAAAGGAAGCCCAAGTACATCATTTAGGACAATAGGGTGAATGAATTTCTCCTTCTATCAAAAGTCAAAGATTCTCAAACTGAGATAAAACACATATACAGATACATCTAAAAACAAATTGAACACACTATATAAAGGAGTTACATACATATATTTTAAAAACAAGTATGATTCACACAAATTATTTTTCACAGACAAAAAACATTTACTTAATTAAGAGGGTATTAAGAGGGTCTTTTTCTGGAACAAAAGCAAAATTTTAAATAATACATAATATTAAGGAATCATTATACAGCAAATACCTTTACATTAAATTTCACAATAAGAAAGTTGATAAAAACAAAAGAATTATTGATATAAACTAAATTTTACTGATACATAAATCCTAGGATTCTAAATATTTACCATGCCAAAAAAAAGAATAAGCAAGAACTTAAGACTAATTTAGTTATACAGTCAATAATTTATATTGAACATGAAACAATACACAAAAATTATATATCCTCATAAAATACCTATGAAAGATTAACCAAAATATTTCATATTCTAGATCCCAAGTATAAATACAATAAATTACCCATAGCTACAAATGAACCAGCAACATACAGGTAACAATGTAGGAACATAAAAAAAAATCATATAAAATATGTAGTAATTTTATGTTATACTAAATTGAAGATAAGTAAGTTAAGGAAATATATTGAATAAAAATTTTTTAAAAGTGTTTCTCTCATTTCAAGAAGGGTAACAATGGTTTTCATTGTGATCCTAAAGTAATCTATAAAGAAAAGGATAAAGACAAATATCCTAAATCAAACAGAGGAGAAAGGTGGACTAGATCCCTGGCCAGGTGACCAAGACAGTCAAATCCAACATGCCCAACTCCCTAGTTTGAGTCCCAGACCCAGCCACATGAGAAAAACGTTAGGCACATGTTTGTATGTGTGCCCAAAATCCCGGAAGAAGGAAGAAACAGAGAAGAAAGGATTGTAGTGTGACTATTCCTCATGGTGGGTGTTGTTATCTCCCCATATCTCTCTGTTGTTTTCAGGCAGGTGCATTCACATTTTTTTTTTTGCACACACACACACACACAAAACATCGTATCCCACGGAAGACGTAATGTCAATAAACATTAGGAGAACAAAACAAAAACTGCTTCAGTAGCAATCAAAGAAACATAAATAAAAGCAAACAATTAGATATCTTCTTTTCCAATTGCCAAATTGTTAAAAATTTAAGGCTATGAATATGCTATAGACAAATAAGGAAAATGGGTTCAGATAGCCTCTGCCACTGGGTGTATAAATTGGTATAATCTTCTATGGACCAATTAAGAGCAAGGCCTCCCTTTGTGTTGGTATAAAGAGGTTCTCTCACAGCATGCACAGATGCATCTACTGTGGACCTAAAGTGCTGAATGTCACATGATCCTGAATGTCCACGAATGGGAGAGTCCTAGCAATGTGCTCAGAAAGTCATGTATTTTTGGGGAAAAAAATGCCAAGATGAGGTGTTTTATGTTCCTACCCATTAAAAATATCTAGCCAATAATTATATACCAATGTGAATTTGTAGGTTTGTCAATATGGAAAATGTAACACTCTGACGAGGAATGTTGATAACGGGGTAGACTATGCATAGGTGGGAGCTGAAGAAATATGGGAAATCTCTGTGCCTTCCTTTCAATTTTCCTGTGAACCTAAAACTGTGCTAAGAAGTAAAGTCTATAAAAAAAAAAAAAAATTCCCACCTCAAGCTAGCTGATGGCATAGTGGTTAAGGCACTCAATACCACATGGCCCAGCTTGCATTTCGAATACCAGACCTGGCAGCTTGAAAAACACACCAGACACATGTGTGTGCATGTCCAAAATCACAAGAGGAAAATGAAGGAGAAGGGATTTGGTGTGGCCATCCTCCCATTGGGTAATTGCTCACTTTCTCTGTCTCTGGCAAGTTCATGCACCTTATAGCAAAAATAATAGTAATAATAATAATAATAATAATAATAATGCCCACCTCAACAAGTTGTCCCAGAAAACTGGATTTGACTTGAAAATATATTATTATTATTTTTAAAAGACAGAAATATTGTCAGAGATTCCCCAATACAGTTATGCTTGGTAGATCATTTTGATGCAAATTTGAGAGGCACTTAGTAGTTTGCCATCACTTAGCTTATCTCTTTTTATATTACTTCTACTGTATCAGCATTCATTTTTAAATTCATATAGTCCTTTTTTACGATACAATAAGGCTTGCTATATGTGCTAAGTTAAAAAAGTTAATATATAAGAAATTTCCCCTTATCTTGAGTTTATAGGAAATTTTTTTTTTTTCTATAAAGGAATAGATACAGAATCTCTAGAAATAATGTATCATTTGTAACATTAGAAATTCATGGAAACACAGATGAAGGTATGACAGGAACATAAGAATGTTTTAACTTTGTCAAAAGATGTCATTAATTCTGTTCATAAAAACAGATGGATTTACCTCAAATGAGTTTATGAATGCCACGGAAACTCTGTCTTGCTATTTTAAATGCCTAGTTCATCTGAAAGTCTAATGGAATATCAAGTGCTATAAGAATTCTGCAAAATGGTTTTAATATCAAATCTACAGTTTTATGAAAGGTCTGAACTCATCGTCCTATAAATAGTCATGAAAGTCTCTCATGGGTTTACCAAAATATCAGTAGCTTTTCATTATCTACAACAGATTATATGAGGCTAAGTTGGAATTGCCAAGGCAGTCCGGCTACCCTTTGAAGATAGCAAATAAAGATAGGTTAGGAAGAGGGTTATTCAATGTTGCCGATTAGACACAATCTGGTCTTTCACACAGACATCTCAGGCTCTGAATTGGCTTTATGAAAATTTTCTTTTTTTCTTTTCCTTTAAAGCTGTACTGGGTATTTTTTTTTTCTTTTAATAATTTTACTAGTAAAATGATAAGGGGTCAGGGAAAATGAGTGTGATTTATACTGGAACCTATACCTTTTCAAAAATTAGTTTAATGTGACTATAACATACAAATAGCAGGGACCAGCACTTAGTGTCATTGGCTATGTCACTGGACACGGTTCGAGTCCTGGACCCAGTGGCTTAAACTCATGCCGAGCGTGTGTGCGTGTGTGCCCAAGATCTCAAGAGGAGAATGGAGGAGAAGGGATTGCGGCATGGCCCTCCCTCCCTTTCTGTCTCTCTCTGTCTTTCTGGCGATCACACGTGCCCTATAGCAAAAACTTCTCAAAAAAAAAAAATTAGCAGGCAAACCTTTCCTTCATTTAAAAGTATAGATTAAATCCCATACTTCTGTACCCAACTAGGTGGAAAAAAAAAAAAAAAAAAACTTTAAAGAGTGGGACCGTATAATGGTTACATTGTTGGACTCCAACATAGTTGACCACGGTTTGAGTCCTGGACCTGGCAGCTTAAAACTCACGCTGGGCATGTGTTCATGCGTGCCCAAAATCCTGAGAGGAGAATTAAGGAGAAGGAATGCAGCATGGCCACGCCCCTTGGGAGTTACTTCTTGCTTTCTGTCTCTCAGGCAAGTGCATGCACACTTTAGCAAGAATCTCTCTCCCTCCAAAAAAAAAAAAACTTTAAAGATTGACAGGCACATTTATGAAAGTTAGTATTTTAAGTCACAGTTTTATTTTTAAAAATAATTTGCTAGAGGTCACGTGTGTTCACCAGGGAGAAGAAAAGTGAGAAATCACCCTTAATGGGGAATGGTCATACCGCAATCCCATCTGCATCTCTCGCTCCTTTCAGGATTTTGGTCATGTAGACACATGCACCCAGCATTTTTCAATCTGCCAGGTCTGGGATTTGACCATGCAGTTGTCTGTGTGGAATCCAGCTGACTTCACCAC
The DNA here is from genome assembly GCF_000334495.1 of Tupaia belangeri chinensis. NCBI lineage: Eukaryota > Metazoa > Chordata > Mammalia > Scandentia > Tupaiidae > Tupaia > Tupaia belangeri. Next base: position 405,680 of record NW_006159439.1, on the reverse strand, counting down.
CACACCGTAAGGGTCCTCTTTTGTTTATTTGTTTGTTTTAGTGTTTTTTGCTTTAGGGCACGTGTGCTTAGCAGAGAGAGAGAGACAGAGACAGAGACAGTAAGTGGGAAAGTAAGAAATCACCCCCCAGCGGGAATTTTCATGCCACAATCCCTTCTCTTCCATTCCCCTCCTGAACATGCACGCACACACACCCTCCATGAGTTCCAGTCCACCAGGTCTGATCTTCAGACTATGGTTGGCCTGTGGAAGTCCAGCAACAAAACCAACAGACCATTTGCTTGCCCACCAAGGTCCGATTTTAATGTTTTCTCTGCCCTCCTTTGATTCGCTATTATTTAAAATACACAGTTGGTTTTACTTTTGTTTTTCGTTTTTTTTGTCATGGCATATGTGTACTTGCCTGAGGGAAACAGAGACAGAGAGAGGGAAACTGAGAAATACCTCTCTGGAAGATGGCCAGATCTCAGTACTTCCTCCTCCATTTAACTCTTAGGATTTGAGGCACGCATGCACACGTGCCTGGCATGATTTGTTTTCCAATTGCTAGGTCTGGGACTTGAATGGCAGTCAATTATGTGACAATCCGGGGTGTTAATCACCTCGCCACCTCTTGGCCCTCAGTGAGGTTTAAACTACCTCAAAATTATTATTTTATATATTAAAGCTGTAAACTAATGATATTAAGAGATTAGAAAATCCATACAGCAAAAGTAAACATGCTATTTTTAATATGCCTTCTGTCCATGTAACAAATTATTGTGAAAGGACATGTTTTTCAAAATAGGTAGATCTAAAAATATTTCTAATAATGTAGCAGAAAGATCAAATCCTTGGAATTCTGTTTGATCAAAACATGTACCTTTTGAATATAAAAAAAATTAAGATTAAAAAAAAGAGTAAGTTTTATATGAAGCCAGTGCTTACGTTAGATATAAAATGTGAAATTTCGGGAATCTTCCCAGACTAAAATGTAGTAACAATTTATATTAAATTACCACAAAACAAACAATAGAAAAGCATACAAGGATAAGAACAGATACATCGAATAGGATCAGATGAAAATATAATTATCTCTCAGTGAAAACACACACATTCACAAAAGAAACATAAACCTGCATCAGCTGCCAGATCGTTTTCCATCTTTATGGAACAGGAAATTTAGAACAGATGATTTATTCTACCTGTTGAAGTAATGTGAATGAAGGTGGGTTTAGTCTGATAACTCCCCTCCTCTTTAGATTTACCAAACAGAACATAGCTAACTGTGGGGCATATATGTTATCAAATCAGGCTGATGTTCAGTCCAAATCTTACAAAATATCATATGTCATAGGAAGAAAAACATAATGCAAGAACTATAATAGCTAAGTAATGCATTTAAAAAGTTGGAATGTTTTACTTTCTTGAAATAGAAAGAAAATGATATACATATATAAGTTTAGTATCTGTAGCAAGCTTTATGACTTAGTGAGTCCAAACCCATTTCTACATCTGCAACCTGGATTTAATATTATCATGTACCTTGTATTTTATTGTTAAAATGATATGAAATAACTGTAAAAAAAATTAGCTTAGTTTCTGAAACTTGATAAATGTTTATAGAGAGTATTTGTTACTGTTGGGTATATTCGTTTTCTCAAAAACAAAGCCAGGACTTTCTGTCCTCACATCTATGATGTTTCTATTGCTTTTCTTGTTAGACTAAAATTGATTAAAGACATACCTGACTTTGCTTTTCTAGTTTCAGATTCTGAAAAATTAAGCCAGGACCTAAGTTGGTATAGCTCTACTATCACTACTATGTAGAACTGAAATAGCCCAACTTCCCCATTAATCCACTCTGTTAGCTGCCACCCCGTGCACACTGATCTAACTGAAACCCAGAGGAGATGCAGCATCAGCGATCCAATAGGAACCTGTCCTAGCTGAAGAAAATATTAACAGACGCAGTGTCAACCTGGTCAAAGAGCTCTTGAGCACCTACCACCCACCCTGTGTGAGGCATCAGGTGGAAATAATACAAAAATTGGACAACACATTCTGTTAGTTTGGGGGAAATGGGCACATCCTCCACTACTGAGTATGAATGGCTATAACTCCCGTGGAGGTCAATTAGGCTATTAGCTTGGGGAATCTTACATAAAAATACCCCAAAACACCACAATCAACTTTTTAATGTTATGAATATTACAAGATTTACTATTATTTGAAATATAAATAGGGCAACATCCTATATAAACATCAGTAAGGGAGAGACCATGTAATTCATGTTACAAACACACAATTGAATATAAAGGAGCCATTAAGAAAAAAAAAAAAGAAAGAATATGCAGTGAAGGTAGTAGTAGGGAAATTCTTCTAAAGTACAAATACATCGTGAACTATGTAGTTTAATATGTAAAAAACAAAATCTTCATTTACATTTGCCAATGAATCTAAAAAAAAATTATTTTAAATACTGTATCTAAGAATGATACTTTGGGCGAAAAGAGTAGAAACTAGATGGGTGAGAGATCAACTTTTCAGTATAGACCATTTTTACATTTTCTGCATTTGGAACAGGGAAAATAGGCTTTTTAAGATTTTTTTGAAAAATAACTACTCTGGCTGTTATTGGCTCTACTAAAATATTAATTGTAACATTGGCAGCAGAGAGGCCAGTTAGGATGCTAACTGGCCCAGACACCAGAGTAAAGTTGTTTCTGAATATATTTAAAAGAATAAAAACAGAATTTAGTGAGATGGGACAGTGGTGCAGTGGCAACACAATTGGACCCACGGGAAAAGGTCCTGAGTTTGCATCCTGCGACATCCCTAAGGCTGCCCAATGTGGCCACTCATGATTTGGGCTGGCCAAGACTGGGAGTGGATGGTGGGGTCTTGCCCGTTTTCTCTCTCACTCCTTCATAGAAGAAATAAATAAATTTTTAAAAAGAGGTGGGGGAGACATGAAAGATATAATAGGTGATATCAATGAAGACAGCTAAAGAAACAAATTTGTGAGAAAAATTGCATGAAGTTTGCTTTTGGACATGGGATGCTAAGAATAAAAGGAACTAAAAACTAAGATGGCATCAATGTGTAAAAAGGATTAGACAAATTAGAGTCTCGATATCCTCTCTAGCAATTGGAGACTGGGATTTATAAGCGGAGATTTGGGATTTATAATCATCCCACTGTTAACTAAATTTGTATAAATTGCAAAAGAAAGAAAAGAATCAGATGAGAGAAACATTGTGAATTATTTTCTATTGTCTATTCATTTATTATTTATTGTAGTTGTTTGCTTAGTTTTAAGTCACATAAGGTAAAGAAAGTATTATATGTTTTCGCAGTTTGAATTCATCTCAGAGATGTTTATAGCTTGAAGTTCTAAAAGGCTATTTTTAAATAATTTGAATTTGAATGCCTTTGGATAGGGAAATACTCTCAGGTTCACATGGGGCTTTTCTATTTTCAAATACTTTTTTAAGAATTATTTTATTTAACTGTATTTATTTATTCATTTATTTATTTTTAATTTGACCAGAGAGGGATAGAGTGAGAGAGCAAGAGAAGGAGGGGGAGAGAGAGGGAAAGTGAGAAAGCAAGTCACCAGGTCTGGGATTCAAACCACTGTTGGCATGCTGGAGTCCAGTGCCCTTAACCACCAAGCCACTTGCCAGCCCCTTATTTTCAATTTTTATACCTTTAGTACTTATGCATTAACATCCCCTCTCTCTGTAGGCCTTGAATTTTGACCTCAAC
>NW_006159439.1:396411-401899 GCF_000334495.1 Tupaia belangeri chinensis | reverse complement strand
CTTTCCCTAAGAATAGAGGACGATCTTTTCTAAGTTTATTCATTTATTTCTTGCATGAGAGAAAGACACGTGCACATCCAGAGGAAGACAAAAAGTGACAAAGACCATCAATAGGGTCCTCCGATTCACTCCCAGCCTCAGCTAACCCTGATCATGGGAATGTGTGCACTCAGCACGCACAGGGAAGTCCCAGGACACGAACCCAGAACCTTCACCATCTGGGTCCAGTAGCATTACTACCATGCTTCTACCTGGCCCCCAGAATATCTTATAAAGATAAATGTGTATCTGTATATTCTGTAATTACTAATGATAACATGAAGGGAAATGAAAAAATAATAGAATTCCTATAAAGTCTCATTCTGAAAATATATTCCATATGGCAGGACATGAATTTGGCTTTGAGCTTGCCAGCTACCAGTGAGAAAGGACATAAATGATTCACATCGCCCAGAAGATAGAAACAAATAAATTAATTGCTATGGGAAAAATAATTAAGAGGAAAGGTGAGAAAAATAAAGCAAAACAAAGATTTTCCTAAACTATTGATATTTAGATCATTTTTTGATAAACTGTTAAAAATAGCATCTCTGAATTTATTATAAACATAGTAAAACATTTGAACAAACTTAGTCTTCAAGATGTCTTTCAATGTAGAGAAACGCTAAGAAAAAAGTTCCCCAAATAAATTATGTGATGGATTAAAATAATATGTCATGATAACAGTCTCTAAAAATACTGTGTGGGGCAAGGCAGCTGTGCATGAGTAACCCAGTGCCATCAACATGGGGAGGTCCTTGGTTTGTGTACTGTACGCTCTGGATGTGCGCATGCCCATGATTCAGGCTCCTGCTGTTGTTGGATCAGACTGAGAAGTTGCTGCCCTGTTGGGGTTGCTCAGCTCTATCTTTCTCTTTCTCACAGAAGAGTTAAATAGATAACAGAAAAGATTTGTGGGCCGAAAACACTTAAGGCATTCCTCAGTCGTCAATAGAATGTTTTTTAGTAAAATCATGCTTGTAAAAAGTTTGGAAGCACCAATCTTTTGAAATGTACCTAATGTTATTTATTTGCAGACTTAAAATGGATTTTAAACTGTTTAAAGGCAGCCAAACTAATAGATAAGAAGAAGGACTGGAGTTAGACAGCACACCTGTTTCTTTCTCTTTTCTTCTTTCTCTCTTTTTCTCCAGCAAGTGTATGCACCCTGTAGCAAATAATTAACTAATTAATTCATTAATTTTTTTAAAAAGTACCATAGGGCATGTTACCTCTGCAGGAGTCAACACTTACTCATTTGCATTGCCTACCAGATTCCCTTGGATATTTGAATTTCTGTACAAAGCTCCCCACCAAAAGAGGAAGATAGTCAAAAGTATGGAATGTTGCTGGACACTGATGCAAGTGGGCTGGAGGTGTCAGGAATGGAAAAAGAAACTAAGGTTTTTAGTTTTATACACTGGTAAACATTACATTGTATCTCCTCCACACACATTTTTATTCATGATAGAGCCCGTGCATATAGACTAGAGAGCATATTAAGAGGGAGAGACATAAAGATAGGAGATAGAGAGAGAGAGAAAGGGAAAGTAAGAAGGCACCCCTCAGGGAAGATGGCCATGAGAGAAGCACCCTCCACAGGATGCAGTCATGTTGCAGTCTCTTTCCAGTCCTCCAGCCTAATGGATCTTGGGTGCTCACACATGCTCAGGTCATCCAGGTTAGAAATTCCAGCTGCAATGGCCATGTTAGATGCTGGTTCTCTTGACCAGAAGCCAACCCTAGATCCATCTTAAGCTATTATTATAGTGAAAGTAACAGCAAGTCTCCCAAGCAAGTCTCCAGAAAACAAAGTGTTCTGTAAGCATCCTTGTATAGATCTAATGCTTTTCTTTTCTTTTTTTTTTTTTGAGAGAGGTTTTTGCTATAGGGCACATGCGCTCGCCAGACAGACAGAGAGAGACAGAGACAGAAAGCAGGAATTCACCCCCCAAGAGGGGTGGCCACGCTGCAATCCCTTCTCCTCCGTTCTCCTCTCGGGATCTTGGGCACGCACACACACGTGCCCGGCATGAGTTTAAACCACCAGGTCTGGAACTCGAACCGCTAGACCTAATGCTTTTGAACATCCAGAATCAGAATGGTCTCCAGGTGCCAAAGGCTGTGAGAGAAGCATCGCAGCATGTACTAGTCATTGCTCTCCAGAGAAACAGAACCAATAGGATGTGTGTGTACACAGAAAGAGTTTCCACTTAAGTAATTTGCTCACAAGATTATGAAGTTTGGCAAGTCCAAAATCTGCAGGGTAGGCCTGCACATTTAGAAACTTAGAAGTTGCTGATAATGCATGTAGTTTAAGTTCATAGACAAAATCCCTTCTCACTTGAGATGGTCAGTTCATTATTCTAGTCCAGGACTTCAACTGATCATGTAAAGCCCACTCACTTTATTAAGGACAACTTGCTTTATTGCAAGTATGCTGACCAATATGCAAGTAATCCAAAAGCACACTGATAGAAACAAGCAGAGAAATGTTGGACCTTATGTCTGGGTCAGGGAGATTAACATGTAAGTGTAATGATCACACAGCTCATCTCAGCAAATGCATTTTCAGTCAACAGGTACACTTCAATAAAAATTCACACATTCTCCTTTATACCCTTTTCTTTTCTTTTTTATTTTTTTCCAGGACACTGTGAAGGAAAACATTCAGCATAGAAAATTGTAAAGCCTTCAGAAATAGTTAATCTAGACTTTGCCCTCAGAACTTTAAAAAAATACAGGCATTTGTTCATTTATTTAGCTGCTTCTGATTTATAGAGTTAAGTGTTTAGTGGGCTGTAAAAGATTCAAAATGATGTCAGTGTATACATTTATTATTACTATTAATATTTACTTTTGGGGAAATGTCAAAGAGCGTTAACTCTATGCTATGTCTATACTTCTAATTATATCAATAGTCACAGCATGTTTTCTAGCCCAGTTTACAACGTGAATAACTTGTCAGGTGCTGAGAAATGAACATTTGTGCAAACCAATCAATTTTAGAGTATTTTGGAGACATCAGTATTTCCATCAGTGGCTGTTGCATTTTAAAGCTAATCATTCTTACAGAGATCTCTCTTACAGAGTTATGTTGTATCATAATCATTTGCATTAGCTTTATATTATATCACTTAAATTAAATTATTGCTTTTCTATTTAGAGACTTGAGTTTAGTGGTGTACTTGCTTCTAATTTTAAGAAGTTAGAGATGTGCTGGAAAGAATGAATTTATATGTAGCTACCTTTGAATAAAGCATTAAATATCTAGAAGTACCTGTATTATTTAGAATGCCAATATTGCTGAAAAGTACTGTTTTCATTCTTTTCAATTTTAGAGATGACTAGGATTTTTGTAAGATTATTATACATAAAGGCTTATGGCAGGTTCAGTTAGCTTCATGAATAGAAAAACCACATAGATTTTTAAAAACCATTCAGAAAAAAACAGGATATTAAATGAATAAACTTTTATAGCAGGCTAGTGCAAAGGGGACCTCCAAAAGCACTCTAAAAGGCTAGTTTAACTTGCTTACCAGGAAGTAATGTGTAATTATTAATAATCATTTCCACACATTAAAAAAAAATGGAACTCTCAGAAATAGGAAAAAAAAATGGAACTCTTATTGCCAATTGCTACTTTTCTATGACTATATTTGCCGAAGAGGATTTTAGGAAAGTAAATCATTCAACTATTTTTCTAATATATTTTCCATGTGTTTGCCTCATTTTAAGGTTTTCTTGTTATAAGCAATTTTATAGAATGTTATAGATTCATGAATATCACATAGAAATCCTTGAGAGTTTGCTGATATAAGGCTTGATTTCGAAAGTATGATCTTTGAATTTCTTTTAGTATAATATAAAGATTTCTAATGTTTTTACTCTAAAAATTGAATTTCTAATTCAATAGTCTCTCATCTAAAATATTTACAGAAATATTCTTAATTCTGTGATTGAGTGGATACAAAATAATAAAAATTATTCAACCTAACTCGCTTAGCTATATGTGAAATGAGTAAAAATTATTCGTTACTTAAAAAAAATCGTATTTCTTCTCTGACAGTATCTATCTCATTCTTTTATTTCTTTTTACTAATCAATGAATCAATTATAAATCAATTAATACATGTCTAGAGACAAAACATTAAAAGATAAGAAGATGGATACCTGTAAGTATCCTGTCTTTTTAATTTAATTATTTATTGTATTTTGTTTACTATATTTACTAATATTTTAAGTTTGCTGTAGAGCATGGCAGGCGTGCTTGCCAGAGACAGACAGAGAAAAAAGAGAGAGAGAGAAAGCGAGAAGGCAAGCAACGAGGCCCAGGACTCAAACCATGGTTAGCCATGGGAGTCCAGCACTTCAACCACCACACCAGCTGCTGGCCCCCAAAGTCTTTTTAAAACAACAAATTTTATTACTGAAGGGGATTTTTAAAACGAAGTGTAGGGGCCAGCAGATAGCGTAGCAGTTATGTCCCTGGACTCCCACATTGCTGACAGCAATTCAAGTCTGGCATCCAGTGGCTTGAAAATCACACCAGAAACATGTGGGTGCTCAAGATCCCATGAGGAGAATGGAGGAGAAGCGATGGCAGTATGGCCATCCCCCACTGCCTCCCGAGGGGAGATGATTTCTCACTTTTCCTCTCACTGCCTCTGTCTCCCTCTCTCTCTGGTATGCTAAGGCAAATACCTCTATAAAAAAAAATGTGTTATAAATGATAATAATAATAATACCAAAATTAATTTCCAGGGAAAGAAAGGTCATTTTAATAATTTGTTGCTCTATCAGGTGGGTTTTTAAACTGACTTCCTAATGTATGTATTGGCATATTTCTCTCCTATAATTACAGATTACTTTTTAGGTAAAAAATGTTTTTAAAAAATTGCTATAGAGCATGTGTGCTTGTGGAGAATGGGGTGGGGCAGAGAAAATAAGAAAGAACCTCTCATGGACGACCTCCATGATGCAGCCCTTTCTCCGCCATTCTCCTCTAGAGACTCCACACATGTGAGCACACACGTCGGGGGTGTTTTTCAGTCCTCTGGTTGGAACTCAATAGGTACAGTGAGTCATGCGGGATCCAGTCACCATCACCCCGCCACGTGACAGGCCCTTCAGGTACTTTTTAAAATCTATTGAGTCTATTATTTAGCATGCAATTATATTTTTGACTGTAACTATTTTTTTTTGCATTTTTTTTATTTATATTATCATCATAATCTTTATATTACATTGGATTACATATAACTTTATATTGACTTCCATTGCTTTTTCAAAAGGGAATGCCATGCATGTCGGTCAATACAGAGACATCAATCTCCCCGCTTTATCATTCAATGTCCTTTCCATGCATTTCCCAATAATTATTATTATTATAATTTTTTTTAAAAACAGTCAATCACTATTTCTCATTTTGCTTGTCAAAAGATTTCAC
>NW_006159439.1:371794-395913 GCF_000334495.1 Tupaia belangeri chinensis | reverse complement strand
TTGTTGTTGTTACCTAACATTCATTCCCTGAGCATCATCACAGCGTACTAAATGTAATTTCCCATCTAGAATAGACTGCATAGTGACTTAATCAAGCATGTTATCATCACTAATATTCCATTTCTACTTTCTTGCTTATGTATATATATTTTTTTTCTCTTCCTCTTTTTTTTTTTATTTTCCCCTATGTTTGTCCCTCTGCCCTTTCCCACTCTCTCTTTACAATATCTCTGCTATATACAGTTGTCTTCCAGAAGAGTTATTGAAAAAGTGATACATACAAGTAAAGGGAGAGAGGCCACCAGTTCCAATTATCAGCTCTTAAAGTTTTTGACAATAGGGAGCATAGATTCTATTCAGGGTTGGATTAAGGGAGGGTCTCCTGCAGATCCATAATTGTAGGTGAGTCTCCAGGGAATGCAGTTTCAGGAAAGCAGTTCTGGTATGCAGGGATGATTATCAGCTGATGCGGCACAGCAGTCATCTTGTAGTTACCAGGAATGATGTTGTGTGGATCTGCTTTGTGAGTTGTCCTTGGGTATCTGGCTTCCTTAAGAATGGCAGAGTAGTCCTTGTTTTCCCCTGAGGTAATGCAGGGCTGGTAACCGTCATCTTCTCAAGTTGCAAGCTCTTCAACCTTGTTTACAGCCTCCGGGCCATCCACCTGAGAGGCCAGGGTTGCCAGCAGGGGCCTAAGCGGCTGCACAGGGGGCGTGAGCCCCCAGGCCGCGGGGCCCCCACCCTTGACTGTAACTATTGAAGTCAGTGATTTGATTTACATATCTGGATAGCTTTCATTTCTGTCATCTTTTCTATCAATGACAATTCTGGAGTGGTTTGGTTTTTTTTTTCTTTCAAATAAATTTAAAAATACATTTTTTTCTTGTGAAAATTATGTATATAATAATGTTTAGGCTTACCAAGAATTAATTAGATGCTTGCATTACAAACACGTGCAGGAGTCTTTTGGAAAGTAATGTCTCGGCTGCCCAAATACGCATTGTTTATAGCAACGCCTGGTCTCTGTCTAATTAAGGAATCCCCCATGTGAGTCACTCAGTTTGTGCCCTCTGAAGTCAATGAGAACTAAATGACATGGAGATGAACAGTGTGGAGTATTTTGACATATGCATAATTTTAATTGAATATTCAAGGTCATACGAATTACCAATTTGACTAATTTCTCTTACACTAGAGGGGAAAGCAAAATATGCATTAACTGCATGCAGATGAAGGAACGAAGCGAATTGGAATGCATGTGAAATTTCCAAAGTCGCAACATTTTCCCTGAAAATACACCTTCACACTTATGAAGAAACCATGAGAATCCAAGTCCATGTCCAAATGATTTTAAAGCATCTGACACAGCATGTACATTTTGCATGGACTGTAACATATATTTATTTTTTTTAATTTTCATTTTTATCGAGCAAAAATGACAGAACATTTTTGTTCCACGGAGAAATTTACATTCCTTGGTTTGTTAAATATTTCTTCCCCTTTTAAAGTAAAGTAAAAACATATACTTAATGACTATTTAAAATAGTTATACTTTCAATTAGTAATTAAAAGTTTCCTTTTGATTATACTCATCCTTTTCTGTTCTTTGTTAAATGAAGAATTAAGTTCAAATTACTGACTTCTTCCTTTGGACCAAATGCAAGAACAGTTAAAAAAAAAATCACAAATATCTGGAAAGAAAAATTATGATCAAAAGAAGATAAAAGTATGGTGATATTATGTAGTTTGAGACAAAAATAGTGGGGACCAGCAGATGCCATAATGATTATGTCACCAGACTCCCATGTAGTAGGCAGCAGTTCAGGTCTCTCTCTGTCTTTCTGGTGAGCACACATGCTCTGTAGCAAAAACCTCCCCCCCCAAAAAAAAAGAATAAATGCTACACCCCAGCAATTTTATTCTCACATTATACCTTTAAAGATATCTTTCTGCAATGAATAAGTAGCCATAGGAAGAATAATCTTTGCTGTATTAATTTAGTAGTGAAGAGGCAGAAACAAAAGTATTAACAGATAATGGAGTGGATGGATAAACAAACTTTCCAAAAAATGATATAAGACAATAAAATTTTTAAAAATTAACTATGTCTATTCATAAATGTGGGAGAATTTGAAAAATGTAATAATGGAGAAGCCAGAGAATAATTAACACATGCAAATTAAATGAACAAGAATGGGACATATAGGGTCATGAGATTAGGGAGAGACAAATAAAAGAGACCCAATGTAAGACAAAGTAAAAGCACAAAAAGGATAATGCATGAATTGTCATGCACCGTGCGAACTGCTTGTCAATAAGCCTTCTAAAATATCACTCATGTGCTAGTTCATTATATGTGCTTTTTATACAAAATTGATGATTTTTGTTTGTTTGTTTCATTTTGTGTTTTTGCTATAGGGTGTGTGTACTCACTGGAGAAAGAGGGAGAGGGAGAGAAAATAAGAAATAACCACCCCACCCCATCCTTGCCAGAAGAACAGCCACGCCACAATCCCTTCTCCACCATTTTACTCTTGGGATTTTGGGCAGGCAATTCATCCATGCAAAATGACTGGTGTGATTTTTGAAGCAGCAATGTCTGGAGCTCAAATGGCAGAATTGATCATGTGGAATGTATCACCCACTGGCCTTTTAAAACATATTTTGGATACCTTTCTTTAGCTATAGAGAAATTTGCCTATCCATATCCAGAGAAGTTTTTTTTTTTTGTTACTAGGAAACCATATTGTATTCTATAATATAGATAAATGAAAATTTATTTAATAAATTTCCCAGTGGTAGACATTTAGGTTGTATTGAACTTGTTCTTGTTTATGATAACACTCTAATGAATATTTTATTATATTTTTGCAAGCAAGATGTAACTATACTTTGCTTATTCTGACTATAATTATAGAACAAATGCCTAAACTTGGAATTGCTAAGCTGAAGATGACATGAATTTTAGTTGTGGAAGAAATTCTCAAATTCTTTCCTTGGTTTTCTATCAAATTCAGCGTCTTTTCTGTATGAAATTTTTGAACAAAACTCTTCTATTCCTTTAAAATGTTTATGACTTCTTTTGATATTTAAATCTCTGGGCCATCTGGAATTTATTTTAGTAAAAGAAAGAAGTAGAGATATAACTTTATCGAGTTAGCCATTTGCTCTAAAACTAGGACTAAAAAAGAAACATTTTCTCACTTTTACTATCTACCGTAACTTTCTATGAATTTCACTTTTCCCATTAATTATCCTTTTCTTTGGCAACACAAAATTTAATACTATAGCTTTAGATTGTGCTTTAAATGTGGTGGTTCTTTTCCCCTCATAACTTTACTTTCTACAGGTTCCCTTGATATGGTCTCACAGTTGTCTTTCCAGATGAATGTAGTCTATCACATTTGAGAAAAAATGTGTTAGTGTTAGTGGATCACATTCCAATTATTGATTAGAATATAAAAATTCAAAACTAAAAAATATTGTTTTTTATGCAAGAACAAGTTATTCATCAAATGTATTGTCTTCTTTTATATCCTGAAACAGAACTTAATGACTCCATCGAAACATTTTAAGTTTCTTAGTAAGCTTATTTCTAGTTACTCTATCTTTTAATTATTTCAGTAAATGACATAATTCAATTGCATTGTTTATAAATAGTTGTTATTTTATTATCTTTTTAAATATACTAGAAGGTAGTGCACTCACCAGAGAGAGATGGAAAGGAAGCAAAGAAAGGGAGAGAAAGTGAGAAAGCACCTTCCACGGGGAATGGTCACGGAGCAATCCTGTCTCCCCTACTTCTCCCTCTTTTTGAGATTTTGGGCATCCATGCCAAGTGCCCTTTTTGTATTTCAAGCCCCCTGAGCCCAGGCTCAAACTCCTCAGTCAGTCATGTTATATCCAGACACCTTAACCGCCATACCACTGACTATCCTGTAAATAGTTGTTTGAAAATAAAAAGGTGATAATTTTTGCCTATGAACTTTAAGGATGACTAACTTACTGAATATTTATCACTTGTCTTGTATTTCCCAGTCATAAAGTCATATCATATGCAATAAGAATAATTTTGTGACAGTAGATGGTGTAGAGGTTAAGGCAGCTGAATATCCCATAGCAGACACGAAGTTCTAATCCCAGACCCAGTGCCTTGAAAATCACGCCAGAAGCATGTGCATGCATACCTAAAATCCCAAGAGGAGAATGGAGGAAAAGGGATTGGGGCGTGGCCATTCCCCCAGAAGGTGATTTCTCATTTTCTCTGTCTCTGCCTCTTCCTCTCTTTGGCAAGCACACATGCCCCATAGAAAAAAAAAATAGAAAACTTAAGAAAAATAAAAATAATTTTACAGTTTTTTTCTGGTTTTGATATTTTCATACCTTTGACAATTTCCACTGGTGAGAATTTTTAAAACAATGTTAAGTAATAATGTTAGTATAGAGTATTGCAATTATTCATTGCTGTGTACTAAACTGCCTAAAAACTTGGTGTTTAAAATAACCACTATTTCTTTTCTCTCACAGTTCTGTGGATTTTCTCTGCTGAACTAGAAAGTCCTTCTTCTGGTCTTCTTTGAGGTTGCTCCTTCAGTTTCCCTCAAGTTGCGCTGGAGGTAGAGGCTCTTGGAGATGTGATGGGGACACCGTGGGAGAGCTGGGCATTTCTGGTCTCTACATTGGTACCACCTTCCCATTAGTCACGTTCTCTCCACCTACTATCTCCTGCAATGTGGTTAGAATTCTTGCATGGCAGCTCAAAGCTCTCCAAAAGGGCAATAGGAAAAAGGTCCAAGATCTAAATCTTAAGTCTTTTAGAACAACTTCTGCCACCTTCTTTTAGTTATGCAGCCACTAGGCCAGCCTAAATGTGAGGGACAAAAAAATAAATTTACTTCTCAGTGGAGAAATGAACACTATACAGTTATCTTAATTCCTTGCACTTTGCTGCTTTTTGACCGCAATTACTGATACTCATCTCCCATGCAAAGTATGCTTACCTCATTCCTGAACACCCTCAAAGCTTTATCACATGTTCTAACTTCAAGAAATCATCGTCTAAATTAGGTGGGAGTGTGGTTCAGGTTCTTTAGCATTATTACTGAACTAAAATCCTTAGGATTAAGACACAAATTTTGTGCCTTGGAATACCAGCATACAATGGTCGCATATGACAAAACTATCTAACATTCATTCCACATGGAAGATGGGACAAAAACAAACAAACAACAACAACAAAGGCACATAGTAGTCACTGGCCCATGATGCTTTTAAGCAGGGCACATGTAACCAATTCCTTAATCAGAATCTGTTTTTATTCCCTGGGTGTGGCTCTCTGTGGCTCATACATTCATCCAGGCTTTTGGCTCTATCCCATTTGTTTCTTTTTCTACAAGGAAATGACCATGTAAACAGCTGAGTAACTGTGAAAATTGTGACACTAATGACCACAAAAAGAACACTTATTTACAATATGACAGCTGCAACAAAAAGCATCCTCTCGTTCAACCTCAGCTGCCATGCATGTCCGTGACTCGAGTTTTCACTGTTCTGCACGTGTCCACAGGAGATCGTGATGTGAGTAGCAGTTCTGGAGTACAGATGAAGTTTCTGAGTAGGCAAATTCACAAATACAGAATCCATGATAATACGGATCAACTCTATAAATTTTTCACTTTACTGCATGTGACCCTGATGCCAAAGTCTCTGGCACAGATTCTTTTTCCAGCCTTCAATAACAACTGTTTCCCTGTCCTTCCGTCTTTGCTAACAGGACTCCTTGCACTGCTTCTGGCTTCCGCTCACTAGCAGGCCTCAAAGTCAGTGCATCAAGTATTATGTTTCTATTACGTGAGCAACGCCATGTATCAATTCATTATTTTGTTACAGGAGCAACTCTAAGTATCAATTATCAATTACTCTCTAGCAGTATATTTCAAGTCATAGAGGCTTACATCAAAAATCATCTTCTATATTTTACAGATGAGTTGTCTTGGCTCAATTGGGAGTTCATCTGCTGGCCTTGTTGTAGCAATGACAGCTGAGATGGCAACAGTGTGAGCTGGAGTCACTCTGTGGCTCCACTGGGATATCGGGATGCTTACTCTGCAGTCTCAAAGCTGTTGCTCCAAGTGTCTCCGCTTGATCTCTTTTTATGGTCTCTCCAGTAAGGTGGTTCATGTTTCTCATAGAGAAGTTTGTAGCTCCTAGTAAGCGCAAAGCAAAAGTTGTCAGGCCTCTTTTAAGCCTTCTAATGGAACTGGGACTCCTTCTATTGGCTCAAGGGCCTCAGGACTAACCTAAGAATAGTGCAGTGAAACAAATTTGTGGCCATTTAAATCAAAGAGCATATTCTTGTTTTATTTCTTACTTGAATAGAAATTAGCAAATTTCAGTATTATGTATTGGAGGGTTAAAGAGTTTTATGAGTATTTTTTTCTCTTTTTTTTGGAGAGGTTTTTTGTTGTTGGTTTGTGTGTGTGTGTGTGTGTGTGTGTGTGTGTGTGTGTGCTATAGGGCGTGTGCGCTTGCCAGAAAAACAGAGAGATACAGAGAGACAGAAAGCGAGAAATCACCCCCCAGGGATGGACACGCAGCAATCCCTTCTCCTCCATTCTCCTCTTGGGATCTTGGGCATGCACACACACACACCCACCCACACATAGCGTGAGACTACACCGCCCACATGCACATTGTGAGTTAGTTTTAACACAGCAGAGCAGTGACAAAGCTATTATGTTAACTTCTGGTCCCAAGAGTTTTATGAGTATTTTTTTTTTTGAGAGTTTTTTTTTTTGGAGAGGTTTTCCCTATAGGGCACGTGCACTCGCCAGACAGGCAGAGAAAGACAGAGACAGAAAGCGAGAAGCCACCCCCCAGGGATGGCCATGCAGCAATCCCTTCTCCTCCATTCTCCTCTCAGGATCTTGGGCAAGCATGCACATGCGCCCGGCATGAGTTTTAAGCCACCAGGTCCGGGATGCGAACTGCAGTCAACTACATGGGAGTCCAGCAACATAGCCATTACACTAACTGCTGGTCCCTATGAGTATTTTTAATCATATCATGAAATATTCTCATTTTTTCATCTTGCTATGAGTTACTATGGAAGAAGAATATCACATTTTTTCAAATGATATGGTTTCTAGTAATATAATATTCTGTTTTTCTCCCTTGATGTATGAATATAATCAATTTATAAATAGATTCTCTTAAACCGACCCATCCATGCATTTCTGGACTGAACTCTTACAGATAATTCGTAAAGTTAATTAGTGTATTAGGAGCTTTTAAAATTGTTTTACCTAAGATTTCTGCATTAGTAATTAGATATGAGGTCATTTCATAGCTGTGTATGTGGGTGTTTATGGTATTTGTCAAGTTTTGGTAACAATGTTACTCTAGCTTTGTGCAAACATATTGAAAAAGTTCCTTTTTTTGTTCTCTGGTCTGGAAGTGGTTAAACTCATTCTTATTATTCCATGGGAATTGTGAAGTAGGTCATCTCTTAGCCCATCTAGGCCTCTCTATTGTTTTTTTTCGGGATTACTCTCTGAAAATTCCTTAGTTCTATACTTATTGCTCTACTGATTTTTAAAAATTTCCTCCTGGAAAACCAGCAGTGCTGTGGTGGTTAAGGTGCTGGATTCCTACCAGCACGTTAATGTTCTATGACCTGGTGGCTGGAAAATCATGTGGGGCACATGTGCTCAAAATCCTGAGAGGAAAATGGAAGGGAAGAGATTGCAGTGTGGCCATCTCCCCTGGGAAGCGCTTTCTTTCCCTCTTTCTGTCTCTCCCTGGTGAGCGCACATGCCCTATTGAAAAAGCCTACTACGAAACAAACAAACAAACAAAAAAATCCCCTCAATTGATTTGCTCATTTTTATTTTCCTAGAAAATGGCATATTTACCAAAAGCTCATAAGATTCTTTTATAGAATCAGGTGAAAAAAATTTAAGTCCCTCTGTTCTTAATAAGTTTACTCATTTTGTATACTATAATTTTGTCTAATTTGACTTTCCCACACTTTTGATCAGATTAGGAAAGAAGTTTATTTACTAGAGAATCTCATCATTTTTTATTTCATGGGGTAAAAATATGAAATAGGAGAATTACCCTGAAAACAATCCCTTGGGAATGTTTGACTTGAACTGCAGTATACCATTTCTCAATAAATCCAATGAGGTCAATTTTTTTTTTTCCATCACTGGAAGAAATTTGTTTCCTTGAACACCAGATGAATATTGCTTTGCATTTAGAGATCATATTTTAATTAAAATTGTATTTAAGCACCAGAAGCATAATCACATGCAGTGGACAAGATGTTCGTATTATGAAAGGCAGAAGAGTGGTGTGATTTAGTTGACAGACTATTCTTCCACCCAAGTCAGGCTAACTTCAGGGCATATTTATGGAAAAGGGAGAAATGGTATGTGGAAACACTTCAAGGGAATCATACTTACAAAATAGAATTTAGCCAAAGATCCAAAAACAAATTTGCTGCTTCTAGATTTTTTTTTATGTTGGCCCTTATTATATGTATTTTGCACATATTCTTCATAGTTAAAGATGTGAAATTATAGATATTTCTTTGTTTCATTGGAGACCATACTTTTATTCCTGTTAAATTTGTTTTCTGTTGTCTATTATGAAATTTAGAAGACAAAAATTGAATTAAAGTGCTTTACTCTTTAGCTTTTAATCCAAAGTCAAGTATCTTATAAATTTTATTTTAGGTGTTTAATACTTTATCAGAAAGTATTGTATATGAATGGACCAATCTTTTGAATTATAGTAATGTATTACTGTGCTGATCATTAGTTTTCTAACTGCTTTTTTAAAATTTACTTGTTTAAAGTATTGCTTTATTTTATTTATTCTTTAGTTTGACCTGAGAGAGACAGAGAGAAAGTGAGAAAGCAAACCACCAGGTCCAGGACTCAAACCGCATCTGGTGATGTGGGAGTCCAGCTCCTCAACCACCATCTGCCGGTGCCTTTCTACCTGATAATACTCAACTTAATACTCAACTTACATCCAAAAGTATAATTTTTTGGTCATCAAACTTGAGAATTTCTGCAATTTAAATATTATTGGTATGTTAAAATTCCATCTCAAAGTAACGAACGAAGTAAATTTCAATTTTACTATTAAAAAAAATATTAACAATATTTAAAGCATGTACTTGAATATTCACCAAAGCAAGCAGGATGATTTAACTACATTAATTAAATACGAAAAACATGAGACACCCAGAGTTCAAGTAAGTACATCTGTTCTCAAGTCTATAATCATGCCAAAATCTCTTGCTGGTTTTATTTAAAGCACTATAGTACAAGCTCTTCCTTCTGCCATATGTATTCACCCTAACTTAGTTTCCCAATTAATTTCTATGTTCACTCATGCTTGTAATGAGGAAATGATTTAATTAAAAAAGAAAAGGATTTGTAAAGATACTTTGTGGGTATAAGTAAAATAAGTGAAAAATAGGTAAGTGAAAAATACTTATTTTTTCATTATCTATTATTCTTTTAGAACTTTTTTTTCCATTTCTTCCTTCATTTAGTTTTTTACATATAAACAAGAACTTAGCTTGTGCCAAAATCTTTTGTTCATTTGTGGGAAATATAATATTGAGCAAGATGACTAGTCTGTCCTTATATGGAATTTAAAATACAGTAAGAAACTTATAATAAAATATACTTAAAATTATAATGTAACTTGACAAGTACTACAGTAAAAAACAAAAAAAGTGTAGCTCCTAAGATAGCATATAGAAATGGCTCTTAACCCAGAATTAGAGAGTCAGAGACAACAAAAAATAATCACTTACAAATAAATGACTATCTTTACACAGAAGTCTTATTGTCTCTTTGTATTTCTAGCTCCAATACAGTCTCTGGCCCGCTTGGGCAGACTATGCTTTCATTCTGCAGTCTGATTAATAGTGAATCTGGAAGAAAAAAACACTCTGCTTCTCTTTTCCCTGTTTTTTACATTGATATATTTATTTTCTCATAAAATGAGAAAATGTAAACATATTAAACACGAAAATCAGACAAAGTTGAATCAAGGAAACCACAACATCACTGAAATGGTAAAAATTATGGTTTCCACAAATGGGGTCCCACCTTGAAGGTCTATGGATTTACTCATGGAACTCCACCAGCTTTTTTAAGGATTGAAGGGGGAAAAAAATAAACTGATTTTTTTTTATTCTTTTTTTAGAGAGAGATTTCCCCCAGGGAAGATGGCCACACTACAGTCTTTTCTCTATCATTCTCTGCTCCAGATCTTGGATTCTCATGCACACATGCTCAACATGAGTTTCAAGCCACCAGGTTCAGGATTCATACCCTGGTGGGCCATGTGGGAATCCAGCACCTAAAACACTATTTCAGCTGCTGGCCTCAATTTTTTATATTTCTTTTCTTTCATTCTTTCTTTCTCTTTCTTTCTTCTTTCTTTCTTTCTTCTTTTTTTTTTTTTTAATTAATAATATGTCTTTACAGACTAACTCTAACCTCAAATTACTGGCTTTCTATTTCTGAACTTCCTTTTGCAAAGTTGGCTTTTGATGTTTTGGTTAACAGAAAAGGAGAAAATTAAGTAACTTTATTTAAAGAGAAGTCACTTCAAAATAGAAGATGCATGTGACAAAATATAGATAAAATGACACATACTAAGGAATAATTCTTTTTTTCAGTACATTAAAGATATATACCTTTTGTTGTTGAATAAATAAATAGTTAGAACATTTAGCATTACCCATATAAGAGATTTTGAAGTGTGCTATACAGTATTGTCAACTATAGACATGAAGTAAAACAAATTCTTAGTCATCTGCCTCCTATTCTAGTTTAACACTTATTGGGTTGTTGGGAAAGTCATGATGCATTTTCACACAGAAAAAGAGAAAAAACTACATCATGACTTTTCTAATGATCCAATAAATTAACATTCTTAGAATTGCCTTGATTAGAAAAACAAATACTAATAATCACTTTTTTTGAGAGAGAGATTTTTTGCTATAGGGTGTGTGAGCTTGCCAGAGAGACAGAAAGACAGAAAGTGAGAAATATCACCACCCCCCCAAGGGCAATGGTGATGTCACAATCCCTTTTTCTCCATTCTGCTCTTGAGATTTTGGGCCTGCACACACAGACACCCAGCGTGAGTTTTAAGCCGCTGGGTCTGGGGCTTTAATCAAAGTTGACTATGTGGGAGTCCAATGATGTAAACATTTCGCCATCTGCTGGTCCCTAATTATAATCTCTGTGGACACAAGTATTAGAAATAAATATAACAGCTTATTTTCTTTAAGGGATATGTTCTTTGCCAAAACAACTGCTTTCTAGGTCTTCATTTGTCTGAACAATTGACAGCTATGTTACTTATCCCAGGGTGCATGCTGAGCTGATTTTATTGAGATTTCTGTCTGAGGTATTTTATAGACAATCTGTTTCTTGGTAAACAGTTCCTACTACTGACATAAGTATGTCACTAAATAGGCAGTTTTGACTCTGCACGGTAGAAATAAATAATAGCATGTTTCCACTAACATGCTCACTGTATCTCACATACATCTCAATAAACTGTGATTGTAGTCTGATGAAAATGTTGGAATTTTGCCAAATGGATATAACTAAAAGAGAAAGTTAAGGTACGCAGTGTCAGAGGTGGTGAGTGGCCAAGTCCCTGCTGAGATTGAGCACCCCACCCCTCTGCCAGTGCTCCTTGAGAATGGAAATCCTGCAAAATCAGGGCAGGGTTGGTGGCAGAGAACTGCATTAACTACCAGCAGGAGACACCGCACACACACACACTGCAAGGTGTTTCTGGTGCAGATGGTCAAACAAGCCAGCAAGGGGGATATTCCGGGAAGAGGACATGAGTACTGCCTTAAATGTTCCGTGGAAGAAATGATCCAGCAACAAGTTATGGTGAACTGCATAGCTGAAGTACTTTATCCTCCTGTGGGACAAGCTACTGCACCAGAAGTCAACCTGACATTTGAAGGGGAAATGGGAAAAAATCCAGATGAAGAAGATAATACAGTTTATCAAAGACTCAAGTCCATGAAGGAATCACTAGAAGCACAAAATACTCCAGACAATTTTGGAAACTTATCTCCAGAAATAAAGCCAGTTCAATATTTATCCTGGATTGCATGTGGTTATATAATATGGCAGAATTCTACAGAAAAATACCTGGTATAAAATGGTAAAGATTCCAACTGTAAAGCAAGTGCAAAGAAATGACAACTTTATTGAATTAGACTACACCATTCTACTTCATGACATTACATCTCAGGAGATTGTTCCTTGGCAAATGCAAGTTCTTGGGCATCCACAATATGGTACTGAAGTCAAACATAATAGCCATCTGGCAAAGGAAGAACAACTGGAATAGACAAAGACCCTAACACTGGGACAACACGTAAAATGTATGTTAATGATGTGTATGCCATCCTCACCTGTATCTAGCTTAAGGGACCAAACAGATCCCAAAGTGTCACTTTGTATGCATGTCTTGATTATAGTCTAGAACCATACAAGGTGCCATAATGAAAAGCGTTACTACATAAAAACGTCTTCATAACAGTAATAGTGATATATATAATATCCCATAAAGCTTCAATTTTGGCCTCATAATTTAAAAAAAGAAAGTTAAGGAAGTTTATAATATTAGAGAGAGAGTTCTTAAAATAATGAACAAATTAACATAAGCTGAAAAAATAAGAAAATAATAAAGAGATGACCAATGTTTTAGGATAAAGAATTAACAATAGACTAGAGTTTAACTAAAATAAAATACGCTTATAGTAGGAGTATTTAAATAAGCAAAAAGTGACAGAAATCTGTGACCAGATGGGATGCCAAAGATTCTAGGGAAGACAAGACAGAGTAGGGGGTTGAACAGGAATTCATGTGATGATGTGGAGATAAGAAGGTCAAGCACTACATGTGAAGGTAAATAAATACTTGCGTGTTGAGGTGACCTAGGAAGATGGCATTGTGTTCTCAATGAGAGCCTGTAAAAAGTACACCGGAGTCTTTGAAAAACTGGTGAGAATTATCCAGAAGCCATCAAATGAGAAGAATGAAGAAGGATTAGGTGGTACACATGAATATATTAACCACTTTTTTTTTTTTTAATTATAGGGCTCTTTATTTTGTTTCATTGGATGGTGAGTCTATTTTTATAACAATACCATGCTCTTATATTTGTTTAGTTTAGTATAGTTTGAAATCCAGAAAGGTGTTACTCTTATTATTTGATAAACACAATGAAATAAATAATTACATTTGGAGAGTTTTTAGATTTCTACTTTTTTAATTTATGTATTTTTTATTATTATTCATACATTAAATCACTATATATCATTTAAATTGTGAAGAAACTTTACCCAGCATGACATTAACCAAGTTTTTATTCCAAGCTTTATAAGACTGAATGATAATTATCTCGGTGTAGCAACAAGGAATAGGAATGACGTCACTTTTATCTCATGTCCTTGAAATCTGAAATACGAAATAATCACATCTAAAAAATATTGTGGCAGATAAATTTTATGAGAAGAAATTTCACTTAAGACATTAAGGAAACACACCTAAAAAGGTGTGCTTATTGAAGGGAGTTTGCTATTTCTTTTTCTTAAGAATTATTATTTAATTAAGCTCTATTATTATTTTTTTAATTTGCTGGTAGAGCATGTGTGCTCACTAAAGAGAAAGAAAAAGAGAAGAGAGAGAGAGAAAGCAAGCCACCAGGTTTGGGACTTGAACTATAGTCAGCCATGTGGGAGTCCAATGCCTTAGCCACCATGCTACCTGCTGTTTGCTATTTTTATAGTTACAATTCTTTTTTTTTTATATATAGCTACAATTCTATAGAAAAAGTGAAAAGATGTCTGCTAATTGAGGATATGGGCTGAATTCAATACAATAAAAAATTTAGATAGTGGTGTTTTAGACAATCCATGATTCAGAACTTACCTGAATTTGTTGACTGATGAAAACAGAGATAGGAAATGTATGACTTTAGCAATGAAAAGTTGCTTGGAGGAAAGGGTTTACTAATCCTAGAAGCTGATGGAGTTGTCTCTTTTTAAGTGAAAGTGAATAGAGTGGTCCTGTGTTCCTACTGTTAATACGCTCACTGTAAAAGGACCCAGAGTTCACATTCACATTCTGAATGGGTTGGATTATTTTACATTCAAGTGCTATCATTAGCATTAGTGTAAGTAACACAGAACATGTTATGTACCTGTGCAATATTCTAATTGTATGACAAATATTAACTTATTTAACCTTCTCAACAACTCTAGAAACTAGTAATTACTATCTTTATCATTGTAAGAGGAAGAACATTGGGGAATGACAAGATTAACTTACATCCCAAAGTAACTAAGTGGTAGAGCTAGAATTTGATATGTGGCATTCTGGCTATAGTTATTCTGGTTTAACACATAAGAGTGTTTAATATATTCCGATATTAGCAATAAGTTGTTAGGATAAAAGGTGAAATTGTAGAGACAGGAAAAAGAGGACATGAATATTGGGTCAAGGATGACTACTTGCAACCAATATCCTTCTCCTTATATATCCACTATTTTTCCTATCCAACTGTTACTTCATTATTTTTTTAATCATTTCTCAGTTGTATGTAGAAATGATACTGATTCAAATCTATTTTCAAAAAGCTTTCTTTTTTATTACCTGTCAATGTTCCCATAATGATTTATGTATTTTCTTTTTACCTTTTTCTTTTAAAGAGAGATTCTTTGCTATATGGTGCATGTGCTTGCTAGAGAGACAGAGAGACAGACAATGAGAAATCAACACCTGGGGGACTGGTCTTCCACAAACCCTTCTCTTCCATTCTTTTCTTGGGATTTTGAGCACACATGCACACTCACCTGGTGTGAGTTTTAAGCCACTGGGTCCAGGATTCGAAATGCGGTCAACTTACATGGAAGTCCAGCAACATAACCATTAAGCCATCTGCTGGTCCCTCTTTTACCTTTTTTATCTCTATCTTTTAGAAGATAAATTGGGTTTTGTTACACTTATAGTATAGGTGCAGGAGTTTTCATTTTACTGTGGTCAATTATATCAATCTTTCTTCTCACTTTGATACATTGGTTCATATTCATTTATAGCTTATGTAATGCCTACCTGCTAATTTTCAAATACCATTTTCCAAAATATCCATCCAGCCTGACACAATTAGTAAATTATAAACATAAATTCAGTTCATTAGATAACTTCAGATATTTGAGCAATGATTACAAACTTAATTATACTCTTTGCAAACTTAATACATACAATTACTTTAAATGTTTTTAGTACTAAAATGCAGGTAAAATTATTAAATTTTACTATGATAACAAATAAGTGGTTATACAGGTGCCAGTACTATGAGATTAAATTATGTTTTTCTATTCTTTCTTTCATTTTTTTCTTGAAGTTATAGTTTTCCTTACCTAATCTAGAGCATTTGATTAACATCTCAGAGTAGCCAGGGCAGCATGTAGGAAGTGATAGATGGTGTATGATCAGATGTATTTGCGCCTTTCCACCCTAGTCTGTTGTTTAGTTGGACAGTTTTGTTTCATTTTGTGTGATAGTCAAAATAAGAACTATCCAAATATTTGAATTTATTAACTGAACAGATTTTTTTTTGTCATCTTAATCTTATTTGTGTGTTTTGACCTCGTTTGCTAAGGCATCATATCAAAATTTTTCTCCATGATTTAATTTTTTTCTTTTAAATCTATTGTTTCTTGTTTTAGTCTGTATCTTTTATATAATGAGTTTTTGTTCTATTTGAGGTTGTTATTCCTTAAGTTACTACTTTGAATTCTAAACACAGTTATCCCAAAGACTTTTTCCAGATTGCCCAATTTTGTTTTAGTCTCTTTTAAAGTGAATTAATGTTTTGATTATTAGGTTTTATTTGTTCTTATGTAAGACTTATTCATATGCTTTAGAATTATGTTGGCATACTCATCTTGAAGAACATTATTTTAGCTGTCCTCTGACCTACTTAAAATTACATTTTCCTATGAGCAAAAAAGATAACAATAGTTTAAACAAATGAAGTGTGGTGGTTTATTTTATTTATTTATTTTTGCCTTTTTGTTTATCTTGCATAACAAGATGTACAAAAGTAAGAGCCCTGTCTCCTATACATGCCTCTGCTGCTGTAGTAGAAGAGCAGCCATAGATAAAATGTGAAAGGTGGATTTGTCTGTGTTCCAATAAGACTTATTCTACAAATCACACAGCCGAAGATTGTTGACTCTTGTTCTTGATAGTGTGGTTTGAAAAAGCTTCTCTGAAGAGTGACACGTGTCTCTGAAGAAGTAAAAAGAAGATCTGTCACAAAAGCCTTGATAGTTTTATCCCCTGTATGTATAATATGCTCAAGTGCCAATAGTTGTTCACCCTTGGCTTTGAATGTTGAGTTTAATCTTCAACAATTTTAATAAAACTTTGAGAAGATGAAACCGTGGATGGAGATTAAATAGGAATTTTCTTAATTATAACTGCTTTTTCATTGATACATAGTTATTAAATTCATTTCATTTTAACTTCTAAAATATGTTGCCAATTTCTAATTAATTATAGACGAAGACAATGGCTTACTGAAGTAAAGAATGGTAAGTTGTGTACTGGGAGGATCAGGAGACAAAAAAGAAAGCTCCGTTCATGAGGAAGGAATAGAGCCTGGGTCAGGCTGGTGGACTGCATTCTTGGAGAGGGTTTTTTTTTTTTTTTTTTTCGCTATAGGGTGTGTGCGCTCACCAGACAGACAGAGAGAGACATAGAGACAGAAAGCAAGAAATCATCCCCCAGGGGGGATGGTCACACCGCAATCCCTTCTCCTCCATTCTCCTCTCAGGATCTTGGGCACACACGCACACGTGCCCGGCATGAGTTTTAAGCCACTGGGTCTGGGATGCAAACCGAGATCGACTACATGGGAGTCCAGTGACATAGCCATTACGCTAACTGCTGGTTCCCAGTGGACTACATTCTTGATCTCTTTTCCTCTTGAGACTCTACTAAATTTGCTTATCTGCCAGCTAGACTGGCACTGGCTTGCTTTCTTCAAAGCTAATTTTTGAGATGTTGACTTTTATTGCAGTAAAGTACTATTTTCTCTTCTCTTTCTTCTACTTTTCTTTGTTTTTCCTCTTCTTTCCCCTCCTTCTTGAAATATTTATTTCATGTTTTGTTAGATTTTTTATTCTTTCAGGTAACTATAGTGTTGATTCCTTTTAATTATTGATAGAAATCAAATTCACTATATACTTTCTTAAAACACTTCCCATCATTTTCTACTATGTTACATTAATTTTTCCATAATGACAAAATAAGCTTTCTTTGGTGTCACTCTGATGCAGCACATTTCAATGATCATTCATCAAAAGGTTTTTAAAAAAATTCTTTGCACTGTATTTTATATTCTTAGTCACAGTGTGAGCTTCTCAACCTGCATTCGGTTCTGCGTAATAGTATGGTTGTGTGAGCTTCTGTACCTGCATTCGGTTCTGCGTAATAGTATGGTTTTGTTTTAAATTGTAAATGTGTCCATATTTATCTGTATGCTGAAATATCATTCAACTGTACTGTAAATAAAGCTACCATGAGTATCTCAATTTAATTGCCAACTGCAAGTTACATAGGTATTACTATATCATATTCTTCATAAAATATCTTTTATTATTAAGTATTATACCAGTGTACCAAAAAAAAAAAAAAAACTACTTGGACAAAGAAGCCCATTATTATAACCTAGATCTGTGATATGCTTATATATAACATTGGAAATCACACAAGTCCCCCGACATCACACCAAAACAAAACAATAATATCTGTAAGAACTCAATACTTGGAGGAAATGCAGCCCTACCAAAATTATAACATTGCTATTATCAGAAAAGTACTTTTTCATTGCTTCAGTTTTTATATTTTAAAATGTGGCACTAAGCACATTTCAAGTATTCAAGAGCCACATGCGGCTAATGGAGATTGTCCTTAGAGTGCAGTTATGGACATTTAGAAAAGCACTTTCTTGGGTTAGATAGTGGCACAATGGTAGATCGCAGCTCTGTGAAGCAGACTTGCAGGAAAGTTCTAGGTTCATGTCCTCCCTGAGTATACCAGGAACATGTGTGTTTATGATTTAGGGCTGGCTGAGGCTGAGAAGGATCACAGTGTCAAGACCCTATGGGTGATTCTGTCTCCCTTTCTCTGTCTCTGTACTGGAAGAAATAAACTTAAGAGACACATTTATTTCACCATTGTGAACACCATGTAGTATAAGACTAAGCACTTCTCTAGATGTTCATTCACAACTGGGATCATGACATGCTTCAGACTTCTTAAGAATCTCATACAGAGTACCAGCAGATGGCATAATGGTTACATAACTGGACTCCCACACAGTCTACTGCAATTCAAGTCATGGATCTAGTGGTTTAAAACTCACACTGCGTGTGTGTGTGTGTGTGTGTGTGTGTGTGTGTGCGTGTATCTAAAATTAAAAAAAAGAATGGAGAAGGAATTACAGTGTGGCCATCCCTGCTGGAGGATAATTTCTTACTTTCTGTCTCTTTGACTCTTCAGTGAGTGCATTGTGCATGTGCCTTGTAGCAAAAATCTCCCTCAAAAAAAAAATTTTTTTTTTGATACAGATCTAGGGGAGATGACATATTGGAGATGATAATCACAATAGTATTATCTTTTTAACTCTCTAACCAAGTCCTTAGAAATTATTTGTATAATTTTTCATGTCCGGAATAGTGCTATACTCTACTCAGAAACATAGATTTACAGTAAATATATCTAAATATTTCATGTGGGATCAAATTTGAAAATCCAAAATATAATTCTCAGCGATGGACAGTTTTTCTCCCCCCCACAAGTAGATTCTGTACTTGTTCTTATTGTCCCAAATAAAGAAAAATAAATACATTTTTATTATAATAATTCAAGGAAATGGTAACTGCTAAGAGATGAAAACTCATTTTTTTTAATTGCCAGAAGGCACGTGTGCTTCCAGAGAGAAACAGAAACCAAGGAAGGGGGAGACAGCACCCTCTGATGGAGTGTGGTCACACCTCAGTTCCTGCTCCTCCATTTCTCCATCCTGTCCAGATTTGGAACAGACACACGTATTTGTCCAGCATATTGTGCAAGCTGCTGGGGCCAGGACTCAACCAGCAGTCAGCCATGTGAGATCTGACTCCCTTAAAGGAGGCTAGCAGGCTAGTCCAAGAAAAGCTCATTTACAGTGTGGTTATCAGTAAGACTACTAAATACCATCTACTATGATGCTACTTCATATTACAGATCTCAATAGCTTTATTTCTATCATAAATAATAGGATAAAAATCATTTCCTTTTTTTTTTCTATCTATTCACGTTATATGTTTTTGGGTGTCTGAGAACTGTGTGGTAATGCTTCGGTTCATTTCCATATTCTAAAGTACTGCAATTAACACTTCTTTAGTGAAAGACTCTAACACTCCAGTGTTACCTTCTTAAATGCTTTTTACTTTGTACTCTGGCACACATCCCAGAATGTGATTCTTATATACCATTTTCCTCACGGTAGGAATTAATATAAGCTATAGGGAAGTCATTTTCTCTAAATTGCTTTCAGTCCTTCATTGATTCTAAGCAACTGAAATTGCTCTCATCTCCATATACCACCTAGCTAGAACGACTAGAACCAAATATTCATTTAAATATTTACTGATAAAGTGTTTACTGAGGGCAAGACATTCCGGGGTAAAAAGTGAAGAAAATATGCAGAGAAGGTTCTTGGACTTTAGGATTCTTGCAATCTCATGGTTGAAATGGAAATTGTAAATAAATAAAAAGTTCTAGGTATGAGATAAATAGAAGCCAGATGCACAGAAAGGTAAAACAAGAAAAATCCGTGGTGTGAGGTGATATAGTCAACAATGTTATTATATTGTTAAGAAAACTGAGCTTAAATAATGAACAGGATGTTGAAGTAGTTGGATTTGGATGTTGGGTGTTCTGAACTGAGCAGCGTGAGTAAGGTCCAAGAAGTGGAAAAATAATGGGGTATATTTGAGAACTTGCACAAAACAAAGTCTGGTTGGAATTTGAAATTAATTATAGACTTCCTACATTGTGAAAATAGTAGACAATGAAAGAGAGATGAAAGAGAGTTTGATCTCAACAAGATTGTGGAAGGCTTTATGTAGCAGGCTGGAGAGTCCGGACTTTGATCAATGAGCAATGACTAGCCTTAACCTGTGGTGATAGTCAAAATGAAATATAGATTTAACGGACAGAAGAGAAACTGCCAAAGAATCTTTTAATTGATGTATTGAATAGGGATGCTGGGCATTATGATCTTACATTATTTGACAAAAGGTTTAATTATGTTTCAATCTGTACTTATTAAAGTATAAAGAGAATCAATAAATATTCTTAATGCAAAACAATAATAATAGGGGTAGGAATTATATAATTTATTTCAGCATTGTGGTATGCCGGTTGCTCACCATATATTACTCCTATTCGAGGGAAGAACTTGCCAAAGCTGTGCAGCTAGTGATACAGCCAACGTCTGAGTGTATCTGATCCCAAAGTGTACAGTAATACAATACTTAGTCCTAACAGATAATATAATTGCTATGAAACAAATGTTTTGTTCTCCTCCAAAATTCATATATTGAAACCTGATGCCCAAAGTGATAGTATTAGGAGGTGGGACTTTTGGTAGATGATTAGGTCATGAGAGTAGAGCCCTTATTAATGGGATTCATGCTCTTTAAGGAACTGAAGAGACCTGAGTTTCTCTTCCACTAGAAAGGGTAGGGTGAGAAGATGCTTCTATGAACCAAAACTTGGACATCCATCAGTCACTGAATTTGCCAGCACCTTGATCTTGAACTTCTAGGCTTTAGAATTATAATAAGTTTTCTTTGTTTATAAGCCACTAGTTTAGGTTACTTTGTTACATGAGCCTGAATGTACTAAAATAATAAATTAGTTCCATTTCTTGGTTTTGTTTTGTTTTGTTTTGTTTTTGGAGTTTATGGTATAGAGAGTATAAATGATTTTCCAAAAATTACAGTTTCCTTGGGAAGTGACTTGAATAAAATTGACAATTTACTTTATATAAATGAATGAATGTGAGAAATGAACCTTTTACTTTTATCCCACCTTTTTTAATTTTTGTACCTTATATGTTCAATGAATTTAAATAATTCAAAATATAAATGACACTTTATGTGAGTCTTATTAAATGAACATAGGCTCTGGGACAGCAGGTAGTATGGAGGGTAAGGCATTAGATCCATACTGCCAACTCCACAGTTCAAGTCCCAGACCCAGAGAATCATGTCAGGCACATGTGCAGTTGTGTCCACAAATACAAGAAGAGAATAGAGGAGAAGGGATTGCCCTGTGGCCATCCTCTCCCTGGGGTGGGGTGGTTTTTCACTTTTCTCTCACAATTTCTCTGTCCCTATCTGGTGAGAGTACATGTCCTATAGCAAAAACATAAATAAATAAACAAATATCATAGGATTACTTAATACACTGTATTAGCAATTGCATAAAGTTATTACAGATGTTTGGACTGTGAAGGAAAAAGAAAGAAATGAAGTCACACACTGTGATAAAGTGAGGAACAGTAAGATTTAGTCATTTTGGATTTAAGAACATTACAAGGAAAGAATTTTGGAAAAAGTATTTTTTAACCGTTTAGCCTTATAGATGTATAAACTGTGATTAAAAGAGGCAAAATTCCTTGCTGAGGATCTTATAGCTTGCCAGGGTGAAAACAAGGTCCAGTGTCTTGGATAGAAAATGTGTCACTGGTTCTGGGAGAAAGGAAGTCAGAGGACTGCAGTTGTTGGGGAGGGACCAGCAAAAGAAGTGCAATTTGAGATTGAACTGGCACAGAACACAAATTTACAAGTTTTCCTAAGATAATGAAGGAGCCAGTAAAGGAGGTTTAAAATGAGGGGGTTTTGTGGTGGTGGTGGTGTTTTGTTTTTGTTTGTTTTTGCATCTATTTGACAAATAATGAATATAGATTGTTCCATACTGGAAAAAAAAATAGAGGGGAAGGAAGAGGAAAAACAGAGGAGAAGGAAAATGAGAAAGAAAAGAGAAAATTATACTTTATTGCAATAAAATTCAGTAACTTGGAATCTGGCTGCAAAGAAAGACAGCCAAGTCAGCTGGCAGAGAGACAAAGCTAGCGTAGAGCCCGAAGAGGAAAAGCGGGAGGAGAGTCTTCTCCACAGCCTGTCTTCTTTCAGTGTGGTGAAAAGAGCACTCGTTCTTTACTGATCCTTGAGGCACCTGCTCCTCCATCCTTTCCCTATGTTATTCATTTTCTTCCTCTCTAAGTAATTAAAAATTGGCAAAGTGTTTTAAAAGTTAATGAAATGAATTTGATAAACATAAGTTAAAATACAGTACACTTAAGAAAATGTCCTGTTTAATCTCTAGCCACTGTTTCATCTTGAAGATTAAATTGAACACTCAAAATCAAGACTGAGCACATTATAAATGGAGGGAGAAAAACTTTGAAGAGTTTTCTTGGTGGTATATCCTGTTTTTACTTCTTCAGAGACAAATGTCACTTATCAGAGAAACTTTCTCAGACTTATGAACAGAAGTCAACAAACTTCTGCTGAGAAGTTTATGAAGTCTTACTGGAACACAGACAAACCCATTGGTTTACATTATGTCTGTGGCTGCTCTTATGTAGAGGTAAGTGGTTTCAACAATGATCGTATGGCCTCCAAAGCTGAAAATAGTCTCTGATCCTTTTTCAGAAAAATGTTTGCTGATCCCATATTAACACTCAACCCACCACTCTCTGTCCCCTTCTGCTGGTTTTTCCACCTGACATACCCTGGATTTACCCACTTACTCTTAGTCATCTTCTAATAAATGTCAAAGCCAATAAGTATAAATCAATTTGCTGCATCAGCTCTGTTCTCTGTACCAAATAAGAGACTGACAGAGAGCAGGCACTTGAGCTCACACAAAGGAACTGACACAGACGAATCTGTCACCTCAGATTCAAATTGTTAGAACCCTTTGTCAGTACCAAGAGAACCTGGACTTCTCAGGAAGCTCCTGTGACCCTCCTTCCTTCCTCCAAATTAGGTGCTTCCTTCTAGGGATCTTTAACTTACACAGGGAGGAGTTTTTACAATATGAAAGTCATATAACTTACTTAACATTCTCCAGCGAACTGTATTATAAATTCATAGATTCTGGGTTTGTTATAAATAATGATTAAGTAAGAAATTTTACTGGGATTAGTCTTCAAATTAAGACTGTTTCTCGGGAACCAGCAGTTAGCGTAATGGCTATGTCGCTGGACTCCCACGTAGTCGACCGCGATTCGCATCCCGGACCCGGTGGCTTAAAACTCAAGCCTGGCACGTGTGCCCAAGATCCCCAGAGGAGAATGGAGGAGAAGGGATTGTGGCGTGACCATCCCCCCTGGGGGGTGACTTCTCGCTTTCTGTCTCTATGTCTCTGTCTGTCTGGCGAGCGCACACGCCCTGTAGAGAAAACCTCTCAAAAAAAAAGAAAAAAAAAAAAAAGGCTTTCTGAAAACATATGCCACTGGTCTATTTGATAAGGGGATTACACTGAGCCGCCAGACGTTTTCCTCCTCTTGAGGGGAGAGTGTGGTGTAAGGAAGAGAAGTTGTCTTCCCCAAGAGGAATAAACAGACCATGAATCCTCTAGGAAAGCTTCTTTAAATATTTTCCCTCCACTAATAAAAAAATATTTAGTGTGGGACCCGCATGTGGTACAGTGGCGAAGTGCTGGGTTCACACATAGCCAATCATAGCTTGAGTCCCCGAGGCAGTGGCTTGAAATTCACGCAAGGTACATGCATGTGCACGCCCAAAATCCTGAGAAGGGAATAGAGCAGAAAGGATTGTGGCATGGCCATTCTCCCTGGGGAAAGATTTCTCACTTCATCTCTACAGCAGGCACATATGCTCTATAGTAAAAAACTCTCAAAAAAAAAAAAAATCATGGGACCAGCAGTTAGCATAATGGCTATGTTGCTGAACTCCC
>NW_006159439.1:319479-371465 GCF_000334495.1 Tupaia belangeri chinensis | reverse complement strand
CTTAATCTCATGCCAGGCTCGGGTGTGTGCGTGCCCAAGATCCCGAGAGGAGAATGGAAGAGAAGGAATTGCCATGTGACCGTCCCCCCGGGGGGGGGTGATTTCTCACTTTCTGTCTCTCTGTCTGTCTTTCTGGCGAGTGCACACTCCCTATAGCAAAAACCTCTCCAAAAAAAAAAAAAAAATTCTGTGAATGAATTTAGGGTGCTGGAGTAGGGTGCTGGGCACGGCACCCACGTACCAATGTTTGAGTCCTGAACCCAGGAGCTTGAGAATTACTCCACGCTCACATATGTGCATGCCCAAAATCCTGAGAGGAGAGTGAACAGAAAAGGAATTGTGCTTAACCATCGCCCATAAGGATGTTTTTTCTCTTTCCATCTCTCTGTCTCTCTCTCTCTCTGGTGAGTGCAGTACTCCATGGGGGAAAAAAAAAATCCTATAAACTTCCCCTAAACATATTCCAACTCTGAAACCCAAGATATCAATCAATTGCAATATTAAAGTCATTCCACCATCTTATTTGGGTGTAACTTTGTAAATCATTTCTGCCACCAAATACACAAGAAGAGAACTTGTAAGAGGAGAAGTAGGGGGAGAGCAAGCTTCTCTCCTTAAAGAGGAAAAGAAAAATGGGACAGAGCCTGTGTAGGGAATGTTTGGTTCCTGAGGATCTAGTTTCTCCAAGGCAGGGATTAGAAAAGGGTGGGCTATGCTAGCGTGCCTAGAAGGATTAGTTTTGTGTATTTAATTTCTCATGTCATGTCAAATAAATGTCTTGATAAATATTTCATGTACAAAAGTATACAAGATTTTTTTAGTGGTTTTGTGAAAAGTGTGTAAAATATATGAATTAAAAAAAAATCAATCCAGAAATTCAGAGTTTCTCTCTCTCTCTCTCTCTCTCTCTCCCTGGAAAGTGCACTTGTCCTCTGGCAAAGTAAAAGAAAAATCAGAGCATTAGAGTTAAGTTTTGTTTGTTTGTTTTTGCTATAGGGTGCCTGGGCTCTCTAGAAAGAGAAACCGAGAGAGAGAGGGGAAATGAGAAATCACCTCCTGAGGTCACACCACAGTCCCTTCTTCTCTCTTCTCCTCTTGGGATCTTGGGCACCACACACATGAACCCAGCATGATTTTCAAACCATCATGTCCAGCACTCAAATCATTGAGTTGACCATATGATATCCAGCACCTTAAACTCCATGCTGCTTACTGGAGCCGAGACTCAAATTTGTTTAAAGTAATACAAACAAAATTAAATACACAGAAGGACAGTTTAAAAAGCCAGTAGGGGACAGTCAGGAACATAAGTAATAAAACAGAACTACTCACATGGGAAATAATTTTAGATGATTTCCCAAAATTTAAAGAAAACGAACAATGATTCGATGAGATAAAAGGTATTATAAACAGGTAATAGATATTTAACACATAATGAGCACAAGATACTAACACAGATTAAACAATGTTATTTTCATAGTTATATAATAAAATTAATCTGAGATTTAAAAAGTGCTGTTTGCACACATTTTAGAAGTTTCTCTACTCCAAAGGCACTTGTTGGAAACATTTTTACACTAAAATAACAGAGAAAATATAAGACTACAGGTAGAGAAAAATTGTTCTATAAAGTATCAAATGTTGCAGTCATCTAAATTACTAATTACTGGAGGAAAGTTTATTTATAAATTCTGAAGCTTAATAGAAGAATTAAACAAAAAAATACTACCTACTACCTATCAAAATCAGGAGTATAAAATTCTTAAAATAGTGAAACATAGGAAAACTAATTCATTTATAACTAAAAAACAAAATCTCAAGTATAACACAAGAAA
Organism: Tupaia belangeri chinensis; assembly: GCF_000334495.1. Classification (NCBI taxonomy): domain Eukaryota; kingdom Metazoa; phylum Chordata; class Mammalia; order Scandentia; family Tupaiidae; genus Tupaia; species Tupaia belangeri. The sequence continues at coordinate 369,630 of NW_006159439.1, read as the reverse complement.
AATATAGAGAGATCACATAGAAAAAGTGACTGTACTGTGAGGCAGTGGCCATACCACTATAAAAATAGAATTCTGACCAACAACTTTGTCATTATCTCTAGGAACCTGGCAAGGAAGCCAACGTGCTACCTATAAATTAGATTTGCAGGAAGTTTGATCACAATCCATAGCAACAACCCTGGAATCTGAACATGAACGCCTGTGACAATTGGCTTCAAATGCCAGGACTGGATTGATAACTGACAGCTTCCTGTATTTCCATCCTGACTTCCAACTGGGGGCCAAGCAGAGAGAGCCAACGTGCATACACACCCTGTGATGGTTTGGGTAGTGGTTTGTCCCCCAGGGGTTCATGCCTTGGAATTTGTACCCAGTGTAATGGCACTGGAAGGTGCTGAGACCTTTGAGAGGTGAGCCCTAGTGGGCAGTGTTTGGATGAAGGGGCATCATCCTTATAAATGTACCAGCGCTGTGTCTCCAGTGAGGACAAGTGGGTTCTTGCTCTCAGGGAAAAGAATTCCTTGACACAAGAGTAGACTGTTATAAAAGTAAGAGCTCTGTGCAGGTTCCTCTCTGTGCACACATCAGTGGAACTTCCCACTTTTCTCTGCCATGTTGTAACACAACAGAGGCTGGACAGATGTTGGCCATGGGCCTTTGGATTTTTCAGAAACCTCTATTTTTTTAATAAGTCACCCAGCTTTGGTTATTTCTGTTTAACAACACAATAATGGGAAGCCACACCTTTAATCTATCATATTGGCTGCCCCACTTCTAGTTCGCCCACCTACAGCTTCCCAGCATCCCAGACCAGCCATTTTCTCACTTCTCTGCCTGTCTTTGAGATTCTACCAAATGAAGTGACTGTGACTGACTCCCTTGCTACAGCAAACTCTGAATAAATAGCTTTGGCTCATCCTCAGTGGGTGTGTCATATCCACAGTGCTTTTGAACATGGATATGTAATTCTAAATCAACTTCAGAAAAAGGAATTCAGCAAGGTATAAGAAAAGCACGTGGTGATCAAAGTAGCATTTATTGATATAGTACAAGATGTTTTAATATCAAGCCAAGGCAAACAGTGCATATTTGTGTCAAGTTGAAATAAGGAAGTCTGACCCAGGGGGCAAGGACTTCAGCTAGCTGGAGCCTACACTCTGAAATGGTGGCATTTGGGGTATTAAGAAATTTTTGCTGTAGGATGTGTGAGCATGACAAAGAGAAAGAGAAAGGGACAGAAAAATAAGAAATCACCCCACTAGAGGGGATGGCCACACAGCAAACCCTTTTCCTCCGTTCTCCTCTCAGGATTTTGGGCAAGCACACATACACACCCAGCATGAGTTCCAAGCCTCTAGATCCAGGACTCAAATCTCAGTAGATCATGTGGGAGTCTAGCGCCTTACCACTGTGCCACCTGCTGGCCCCAGGATATTTTTTTTTAATTTTTTATTATCATCATAATCTTCTTTATATTACATTGGATTACATATAACTTTACAATGTATTACATTGCTTTTTCAAAACGGAATGCCATGAATGTCAGTCAGTACAAAGACATTAATCTCTCTGCTTCAACATTCAATATCTTTTCTATGTTTTCCCCAATCATTATTATTATTATTATAATGGCCCCAGGATATTTTTAATAGGACAAATGGTGATGGTGAGGGGAATATAAAAATTTATTTTCCCTCTAGGAACCCATAAGAACAGCAATAAGCTTCTATCTGGCTTTCTGATATTTCATGCATCATATATTCCAATAACATAGCTACAGGCAGTGGGTGGGGTTACAATCAATAATATGGGGTAACTTTTTTTTGTTTTAGTATGGTTAGTAAAGGAATTCTTTGTGAAGATGTCCTTGAGCAATTATTTCAGACAGGTGTGTGAGGGATGTAACTGAAACGTCATGCACTTATCGCTTTAGGCCAGTTTTAGCAGACATCATTCTTCAGACTGTTTGAACATTCTTTTTTTCTCATTTGGAATATGCATACAAAGAATTTCTACAAATTAATAAAAATCAGACAAAGTAGTCAAAGTAGTGGATAAAGCCTATGAAGTGCATGTTATAGAAGAGGAAACTCAACCTAAGTAAGACACACTAATATTGGGACCAGTAGTTAGCGTAATGGCTACGTCACTGAACTCCCATGTAGTCGACCGCCGTTCAAGTCCTGGACCCGGTGGCTTAAACTCACACCGGGCACATGTGCATGCATGCCCAAGATCCCGAGAGGAGAATGGAAGAGAAGGGATTGCGACGTGGCCATCCCCCCTGAGGGGTGATTTCTTGCCTTCTGTCTCTCTCTCTCTGTCTAAGCGCATGCCCCCAATAGCAAAATCTTCTCAAAAAAAAAAAAAAGACACACTAATATTAACTTTACATACTTCACTTACTTTCTAATGTGCCTTTAATTTTCTTAAGTTATGTGTATCTTGTATTACATATACTTTTTAAATTTTTTAAGAATTTCTTCTGAGAGTGAGACACCCCAACAGGGTCTTTTTGCCACAGTTGCCCCCCCCCCCAAATTGTGGGCGTATGTGCCAAACTGTACAGGGAGACACCAGGATGCAAACCTGGGATACCACATGCCACTGCAGCCGGGGCGTTATGTTTCTACTGGAAAGCACTATTGCAGTCATCATTTTAGGCGAGATTTTACACTTTAGTGTTTCTCAAGCCCTTAGTGAGCATAAAACTTATCTGAAGATCTTGTAAAATTTAATTTATGACCCAGCACATTGGAAATGGGATAAAATTCTGTATTTCAAACAACACCTTAGGTAAAACTGGTACTCTTAACCCCATGGACCAAAGGCTGCACAGAATGACTCGAAATAATTTTCCGCAGATGCAAAATAGGACACAAAAAGAATGTCAATGAGGACCAAAACGTGGCATGATGTTTAAGGAACTGGAATTTCACATGGTCAGCCATAGTTCTAGTCCCAGACTCAGAGGCTTGAAAATCATGCCAGGCACATGTGCATGCATGTCCAAAATTCAAAAAAACAATGGAGGATAAGGGATTGCAGCATGTTCATTTTCCCTGGGGGATGGTTTCTCACTTTTCCTCTCACTGTCTCTGTCACTCCATAAGCATACATGCCCTAAAAAAATTTTAAAAAGAAAAATGTCAATTAAATACTGTATCATAATTTAAAAAATGTAAGTAAACACTGTTTAATCAAAATTTAATGTGAAGCAATAAATTTACACTATGTAATTAGAGCATATACGTACATATGTAATACCTGCATATATCTATATACACACTTATATGTATATGTAATATATATATATCAATAAAGATAAGAATGAACTATCTATATACCACAAGGATAGATCTCAAAAATGCACTCTAGATCTGAAACTATACATTTCAAAATGTTAAATACATTATAATATATACAAAATGTTAAACTATGCAGAACAGATTGCTATGGTCCCATAAATATTTAGAATAGACAAATATAATTCCTAGCAAGAGTCACTTCTGGAGAATGAAAGTAGCATTGAGATTTCAAGTGTCCATTTACACTGAAGACAGCACTTGTATCAGTGATGTTTTGTTTCATTATCGCATGAAGTCAATGTAACCAAAAGAGAAGATTTGCCAAAGCCCGGTGTTGGTATAATGATATTCAGCAACATCTTATCTCTTTCTCTATTAGCTTGAAGTACTACATAAAGTAAAATAATTAAGAGACAAATGTACCAATAAATAAAAGAATGTTGCAAGAAGTCCAGCATTTAACATTGAAGTAGAAACTACTAGAATTTCTAAATATGTTTAAAGACTTTAAAACAATGTAAATGCATTTCTCCTGGGGGGAAAAAATGTGTATCTCATAAAAATATGTATTCCTCGTGGACTTGTAAAGTCACAGATGATATCAATAAGTGGAAAGTTGTGAACAACAACATTGTGTGCTATGTAATTCATCTAAACTAGAGGAGACAAAAGATATTTTTACTTTTTAAATATTTGTTTTAAATTGTTGATTATAAAAGGAATTAATGTCCATTGGAGAATGAAAATTTAAAGGAAAAATATAGAATTGTCAATTTTCTAAATACACCATTATGACTATTCCACAAGAATAGCCATTTTATTCAACATTTCAGTGTTTACCTGAAGTCATTCTATCTTTCTTATATATATGAACCACTACACAAATACATATATACACATGTACATAGTTTCAATACTTCACAAGGTGGAGTCTTATATATAGTACGCATGATCTACCTTATAAGTTGACTTTTCACTTAAAAAATCATAAATGTTATATTCTCTCTCCTCTTCTCTGCTCTCTGTCATCTAAATGTCCTATTTAAAACAGATATTTTAGCTGTATCCCCTTTGTCTCACTGACTTCTTCCAACACATGGTCAGGCTTACTATCCATGCTCAAGAATTCTCACAAATATTTCCTAAAGTGGGACCAGCAGTTAGCACAATGGCTATGTCGCTGGACTCCCATGTAGTCGACCACGGTTCGCGTCCCTAACCCAGTGGCTTAAAACTCACACCGGGTGCGTGTTATGTGTGTGCCCAAGATCCCAAGAGGAGAATGGATATAATTTATAAAACAAACTGAAAGACTGCATGTAAGTGGTTACATTAATAAATAAAAATCAGTTGAACTCCACATTTTAAAAGAATTCAACAAAATTTACTGGATACTTAGTACATTCCAGGTACCAATAGGTCTTGAGGAATTAGGGATAAACAAGAGACACACAGGTTCTCTGCTCATAAAATTCAGGCTAGTAGAAAACATATTAAATGAGTGATTACAAATGCAACATGTTTCACCAGAAGAGTTCAATATGGATGAAGCATATGTCAAAGGTTTTCTAAAGGGTTGCAAATGGTTTCAAATATATTATCACATACATCCATTCTTCTTTGTAATTATTTATCCACTGTACGTCAACCACCATCTTATTTAATACTAAAATACTGTTAAGAAAGAGTTTTAATGTAATAAGACAAAGATTATTGCTTGTCTTTAGTAACATTTTATGTAAGTTCTCACCAAAACAAAAGATACAAAGAACAAATCTGTATTAATTTATAAGAAAGATGTAGATGAATGAAACATTAGTTTAGAGAATTTTTAAAAAATGGAATTCAACAGCATATAACTCAACATGTATGCATATTAGAGGTAATTGAAAAGTTTATGGAAAATGTATATAAAAAGAACTATGGAGGCCAGCAGGTGGAATGCTGGTTGAGGTGCAGGACTCCCACGTGGCCTACCACAGTTCAAGTCCCAGATCTGGTGAGTTGAAAATCACACCAGCACATGTGCATGCATGCCCAAAATCCCTAAGAAAAGACTGGAGGAGAAGAGATTGTAGCATAGCGATTCTCTCTGAAGAGGGTGACTTCTCACGTCTTCTCTCCCCCCAAGCCCCCACAAATATACACAGCCTGTGATGAAAAACCTTAAAAAAAGATAAAAATTAAATGAAAAAAATCTATGTATGGATTTCAAACTGTTTTTCAACAAAATAAACTCATAGAATAATTCCATCTTTCTATGAATTTCATGAAGTCCCCTTGTATTTTAGGGCATTTGCTCTATTCTTAAGTTAAAAACCATCAGGGATAAAATGCTGAATAAGGAGTTTCAATTTAAAACATGGTTACAATACAATGTGATTAAGAGCAGTACACATTTAAGAGACTCAGAAATGGAAGATAGTTGATGATAACGTGTATGATAATATCTTTAACTGTACTGGTGTGCAAAGTATTTATGTTAGAAAAATTCATTTTACAAGCTGTTGTGATGTACATAATTGAATGTATAAAATAAATTTAAAAAGAAAAAAAAAAGATTAGTACAAAGAGTGAATAGAGAGTTTTATGGTAATAGGAAGGCCAAATAACCATTTTGTAACTGAATCTAAATGAGATTTCCCAGAAGATGTCAAGACAAGGCAGAGCCCTATAGGATAAAAATGGATAGCTTAGAAGATCTTTCTAAACAGCAGGATTATTACTGAATTAAAAGGTAGCATGTAGCCCAGTCACTGTGGTGTCCATAAGGAGGGACCATATAGGAAGCCCTGTTTAGGGTTCTAGTCTAACGTAAAGTGTGGGCACAGTGGCATGAGCCTGAAATCCCAGTAACTCAGGGAGGCTGAGACAGGGGATCATGACATGGCAAGAGGAGACGCTGTCTTAAAATAAATCAATAGGGGCCAGCAGGTAGCGTGACTTGGCTGACTATAGTTCAAGTCCCAGATCTAGCCACTTGAAAAGCATTCCAGGAGTGCGTACATGTGTGCCCAAAATCCCAAGAGGAAAATCGAGGAAAAGGGATTGTGGTGTACGGAGTTATTTTTCATGTTTCCTCTCTCTGTCTCTGTCTCTCTTCGGTAAGCACACACACCATATAACAAAAACCTTTTTAAAAAAAATCAGTTAAGGGAACCAGCAGTTAGCTTAATGACTATGTCGCTGGACTCCCACATATTTCGACCGCAGTTCGCGTCCCAGACCCGGTGGCATAGAACTCATGCTGGGCACGTGTGCGTGAGTGCCCAAGATCCCGAGAGGAGAATGGAGGAGAAAGGAATGCGGTGTGACCATCCCCCTGGGGGGTGATTTCTCGCTTTCTGTCTCTCTGTCTCTCTCTGTCTGTCTGGTGAGCGCACGCGCCCTATAGCAAAAACCCCTCCAAAAAAAATCAGTTAAAGCCAGCCTGTGACATTGTGATTAAGGTGGCTGGATCCCACATGGAATACAGTACAGTTCAAGTCTCAGGCCCAGGGACTTAAAAAACATCCTGGCCACGTATGTGTGAGTAACCAAAGTCCTAAGAAGAAAATAAGAGAGGAAAAATTGCAGCATGTTCTCCCTCCCAAACCAGTTTCCCTCTCTTCCTTTGTCTCCAATGAGCACATGCACCCTATTAACAAATAAATAAATACATTTTAAATAAATAAAATAAAATGTATAATGTAAGAAGGGTTTTGTCACATTGTAAAAAAAAATACAGTGCTGCTAAAGTATACAGTAGAAGACTAGAGAAGATAAAGTAATCAGTTTTAAAAAGTTACCGTAGTTTAAGCATAAGTAATTTTAACTTTCCCCACAAAACAAAGGGCAATGGTTTTAGAAGTATAAGCAGTGAAGTGACATTTTTAAAAGTACTCCAAAATCACAGTACAGTTTTACAAATTATTGCAGGTGGTAAGTGGCTATGACCACAACTAGGATAGTGGCATTAGGTAAGGATTTAAAAAAGGCTGGATTTGAGATAATCAAAGCCATTGAATTCATGGAAAGGGTAGGCAATGAGAAAAACAGTCAGCCTGTACCATGGTAGACAATGGTACATCCACTGAAACAGGAAACATGGAATAAAGGATTCTAGATATAAAGCTTAAATTGTAAATGTAAGAATTATAAATCTGGCTTGCCCGTGCTGACTTTGAGATGCCTGTAGCATGTTCCAACTAGAAATGTCCATTTGCAGTCAGGTGATCAGAAAAGATGTGGGGAAGAAAAGCAGGACTGAGAGCCATCAGTGTAAGTAGGATACTAATTCTAGCCCTTGGAGCGAGACATAATTACTTAAGGTACATTAGGAACTTTCTTTCTTCTCACTAAGTTAGACCTGTGGAACAAAAACATTTTTAAACACTAATCTATTTTGATGATATAGATAGAAGTAAAGGTGATTTCACTGCCCATGATTGAAATATTGCCACAATCAGTATGAAGTAGGATTACTTGTACCAGTTAGTTATTCTCTTCATGTTCTAAACCAAGGTTGAATAAATCATTGTATCTTCAATCGATAGCAACTGAAGACTTTTCCCTTAGGAACATATCACTGAAAATATTTCTCTCTGTAATTTTCTCACCTGTTGAACATAATTTGGGTTTCCTTTAAGGTAGGTAAACAGATTACCAACATATCTTGAGGATATTGTCATTATCATGTCTTTATGAAGAAGAATGATAATGTACTACATACTATTCTGGACAAGATTGATGACATATTTTGGTTTACGGCTAATTGTCATAAATGCATTTAACAATGACTATACAGAGCCTACTAGAAGCCACACACTGGATAAAAACACAAAAGACAGATGTAGTGGCACAGCTGTTAGAGTGCCACTGTTGATATTGGAGCTACATGAAAGGTCCAGGTTTAGATCTTGAGTTGACCTGCACGAGACCACATGTCTCCATGCACTGCGATCCTGGCTGCGTGGAAACTGGAGGGAAGATCACAACATACAGGAACTGATCATGAGTGACTCTCTCTCTGTCTCTCTCAAAAGAGATAAATAAAAAATGAACTTTAAAATGATTCAGTTTTTTTTACATATAATAGTCAATTATTTAACTAGAAAATAGACTTAAGGGTAATAGTTCCCCTTAAATAAGTACTTAATTAGCTAAGATGGAGTCACATTTAGTTATAAATAGGATAAGACATTAACACTAGTCTTAAAGAACTAAGAGATCAATGATTTTAAAGAGACAAAAAAGTTAATTTAATCGGGATTTCTCATTTTGAAACTTCTTCTGGAAATATTTGAACAGTGTGCTTGATCCCTTTGTCCCTCTTACTGTGGTGTTATTCCTCACTGGTTTTGTTTTGGGGGCTGGTGATTGACTATGATATAGTTTCCCAGGAAGGGGCTGATGATCTTTACTACATATAAATTCAAGCCAGGAGACCCCAGGAGGTAACCGGTGATAACTAAATGCCTTTGTGAATACACAACCTGAGAGAGAAGGTGTGCTAGAATCTTTGGGAGGAGGGGGTAAGGAGAGTGAGATGGAAGAGGAAGAGGAGGAAGAAGATGAAGAACAGGAAGCAGAGGAGGCAGAGGAGGAGGAGGAGGAAGAGGAAGAGTTAGAAGATGAGGGGAGTGGGGATTGTGGCTGAGTATTACTACCTTTTTTAACATAAAACAGCCAGTCAGTGGGCTGGGGTGGTTGGCTTATCATTTTGTTTGCAGAATCTACTGTCAAGCATTGTTTCTTCATATTAAGCCCCTGGATAATAGCAGATTCAGATGTAGGGAAGAAGTGTGACATCTTCTCTATTCCTTCAAGGTTATCTTCAGGGGCTTCATCAGACTGATCTTCTTGCATAAGAAGAGGGAGAGAAGAGGAGGAAGAAGTCTCTGGCAGAGAAAGGATGAGAACTAATTTCACGTTTGTTTTACCCTCAGAACTGATCTCAGGTGTTGGTATGACAAACAGTGTTGCTCGGTGAGGATCTTTCTTTCCTGTAAGGTGGTTACACTGAGATTTTATGCAGGAAGCACAAGCTAAACAAACCATATAATTTGATGAAAGGCGCGGACCAGGACGGGGATTTGGCTTTCCCCTCATCCTTCGAAAGAGAATCTGCCTACAGAGATCCCTCTGGATTTTGGTCTTGGAGATAGAATTGACAATTTTGTCTACAATATCCCTGGGGACAGTTCCACCTTTAACAACACATGGCTGACTATAATCTAAAGTCCATGGAATTTCTTTATTTGATTCCATCTGTGCACAAAGAGCAAAGCTGTTTTTACTCGGGAATCTAGAATCCGATGTTGAAACAGCAGTGTTCCTGGTGTAGTGTTTGGGACTTGACAATGATTGGCCTGAGGCATTTGGTTTGGGATAGGGTGATGGTAAATTTGTGGCTCTGTTTTTGTTATTTGGTGAAGTAGTACTCTGAAGCTTGCAGTGACATACTGGTGAACTGAGCGTCCGAAATTTATGATCAGGTGTGAGTACTGTCTGGGATTTAGGTTGGAATAATGGTAAGCTCTGAGACTGGTGAACAGAATGTGCTAAAGATGTTTTCCTGAGTTTTGAGTGGGACAATGGTACACCCAGAATACTGTGATAAGAGCTCAACATAGGTGTTTTCTGAAGTCTGGAGTCAGGTAATGAAGAGCTCAGAGCCATTTGATTGGGCTCCAAAGAAGGCGATTCCTGAAAGAAGTCATTTGTTTGCAGTTTGGTGTTGAGTGATGGTGAGCTCAAATATTTTTGACTCTGTTCCAATAAAGATGTCCAAAGGCAGTCCAGTGAAGATGTTTTCTGAGACTTAGATTGAAGTAATGGTGAGTTAAGAACTCTTTCGTTGGATTCCAAAGGTGATGTCCAGATAATATTTAAGGAAGGTGCTTCTTGATGTTGGAGAGAGGATAATGATGAACTTGGGAGTGTTTGACTAGACTTCAGTGAAGGTGCTGTTCTGCAGAGGTCTAAGCCTGAAGATGTAGTCTGAGGTTCAGCAAAGGGTAATGGTGAACTGAGGGCTGTTTGACTGGGTGCAAATGATGATGATTTCTTGTGGAGATTAGGTGAGGTTGTTGTCTGAGGTTTAGAGTAGGCCAGAGGTGAGCTCAGCCCTCTCCTAATGGGCCATCCTGAACTTCTCTGGTGGAGGTCTAGAGAAGGTGTGGCCTGATGTTTGGAGAAGGATAAGGGTGATTTCAAAGCTTTGTTATAGAAGCTCTGCGAAATGTTGTCCTGAGACTTGGAAGATGGTGATATCGAAGGGCTCTGGACCTTCTTGCTAGAGCCTACTGGAGGTGCTGCAAGGTAATTGCTATAGGATTGCACTTTAGCCACATGTTGGTTATTGAGTTGATTGATATTTTTGTCTGTGTATTGATGTGTTAATGAATTGGTTGTGGCTGTTTGGTAGGAGTGGTCTAATGGCTCCAAGTGTTGATCATAATCTGCTAATGGAACCATCTTGTGCTGCAGTAGAGACTTTCTGGAAGCAATTGGCTTGTGGAGATGTTTTAGTAACTCAAGAGTTTTTTTAACTGGATTCCATGGACGACAGATTCTTCTAAATAAATACTGTTTAGTAGTTTCTAACTTCTATCTTGTAATCCTTCTTAACCCCAATATTATACAGAATATCTCAAAATTAAAGTGAAGATGAGATTGGAAAAAAGCCACCATTTGAGATTATCCTTTCTCCTCTTTAGTTTTGTAGAGTTTTTTCCTCTTGAAGAAATAATGCCTGTTAAAAATATAGTAAAGAAAGTTAAGAAGTGGTCTTGATAGGGGTATTAATCATCTTAAGTAATTTGTTGTAATGGCTATAGAATAGACTTTATGTCATATCCCAGCCACTATGTTTATCTCAGCCTCTCAGCTTATAACTATTCATGTCTTTGAATAAAAGTTTCAAATCCCCAGTTTCCTATCTGTAAAAGAGATAATCATAACACTTAATTTACTTGGCTAAAGACTGAATATGGTATTGAATATAAAATATCTTACAGTGTCCAAAACCTTACAGGTTCTCAATATAACTATCACTAGCTCTTTTAGTTATTGCATTCATTAAAAAAAAATCTGTGGTAAATTTATTGTGTGAAATAAGAGAATCTTAGAGAAAGGTAAAAATGGAGGTTTAGGGGTGTTAGTTTAGATTTAGTTACCCATCATCATCACTTTTTAGCTTACTGCCTGAAGGCTATAATTCTAGTTGAAAGTCGACTGCATATTTTCAGACGTAAACTGTCACCATTGCAGCTTTGAAATCATTTGCTATACCATTTTAACTCTATTGTCTTATTGATATTCATTACTTCTCTTTTCTGATCCTCTAACACTCATTTTCTTATTTCTCTCCAGGCTTTTATTGGATTAGTTTCTTTTACTTTCACCTCAATATATTGCTAGTGCTCAGAGTTACATCACCAGTTCTTTACGCTTTTTATATTTTATTTCTAAATAATTCTATCGATTATGTTTAGGATTTTAAAGTGAACTTTAGATGCACTATTTTATTTTTCATGGTCAAGAGTTTATCCTTCAGGCTTTAAAGCTAAAGTATATGATGTTATTAAAAAAAAAGAGTGATTATAACAGATTATGATCAGTCAACAAATCCCTTGGCCCTTGAAAAATAAGAACTGTCACAATTCAGTTTTATGATTTTTTTCCATTTTTCCATGGTTTACCAACCCAATTTCTGAAGAATAAATTTATTCCAGATATATAACACATTATCCTATTAATTTAGTATCAATTTTTTCATTGCTGTTAAGTTTTCCCTTCTGTCAAGGTGGCTCTTCACATGTTTACTCTTTATGTACATTTATTTAAAAGTAAATCTTACTGGTGTCTTTTTAAACTTTATTTATTCACTTCCCCCATGAGAGTGAGAGAAAGAAAGGAGAGGGAGGGAGATAGGCACCCTCTAAAGAGCCCCCACCCCACAATCTACCCCCCAAGTCCAAGCTGGCTTAATTATGGGCACTTAGTGTGTACAGGAAGGTCCCAAAACAGGAACCCAAATTCTTTATGTGCAGGTCCCATTATGTTACCACTGTGCCACCATCTAACCCTATCCTACTGGAAACTTAATGCATATATTTATAACTCCTGAGTCATTCCTTATAAAATTTTTCAAGTTCCAGCAATATTAGCTGCACAACAAAACCTTTCTAATCTTTTGTCTCTAGTCCTAGTCCTAGTTTTTACTGGACCTTAATAGTTACATTTTTAACTAATCATCAGACTTCTCCATCTTAATGTCTGAAGGACAATATAAAAAACAAAATTCAATAAAGTACCCTGAAGTGATGGTACAGTTGCTAAGACACTGTGTTTCTTAACTGGGACGACATAGGAGGTTTGAGTATAATTCCTGGTCCAACCTAAAAAACAGATACAGCTACACCTGTAGTCCCAGCAACTGAAAGTGATTGACCAGGATTTTGAGCTTGAGGTTAGCCTGGATAACACAGAGAGACTCTGTCCAAAATAAATAAATAAATAAATAAATAAATAAATAAATAAATAAAAATAAATTTATCTTAGATAATTTTTTTCTATATCTTTAATCTCAAATCCTAACAATCATTTAATTCAAAATTTTTTAAATCATTCTGGACAATGTAACCTCCAAAGCCATTTAGAACAAGACCTATTGATATTACTACTTTTGTAAATTAATTCACCACGTTCAATCCCATGCCATTATTTTAGTTCATACTATAGGTACGACAAACACATTATAGTTACCTCTCTATATCTTTCCCCTGGGACTTCACTCTTGTTCTCCCAATTCTTTTCTGAAGGTATTCAAGAGTAAGTTCTTGCTGGTGAGACACTATTACTGTTCACCCAGAGATCTCCCTTGCTTTGCATATGCTAGAATGTGTGATTAACACAACTTCTTGTGATTGTCAGATTTGGTGCAGTGTGATTTAATATCCATCCAGTACCTTAAGGAGTGAGAGAACTGCACATTCAAAATATACTACATGCCACCTTAACAAGTTTCTAGATAGGAATATAGAAAAATTTCATGACCTTGGGACCTGCAAAGATATATAAACAAAGCATAAAAGCAATAATCACTAAAAACTGCTAACTGAACGTTAAGAACTCTCAGTCATCAGAGAACAGCATACTTAGAATGAATAAGTCACAGAATGTGAAGAAATATTTACATTTGACAAAAGACAGATATACACGATAATCTCTGCATATTACTAAGAAAAAAGACTATATAATTAATCAAGTGAACTAAACATGTGAGCAACCACTTCATAAATGAGAATATCTAAATGGCTGACATATAAATATATATAAAATTCAAGACTGGATGGTAGCATGGTAGGTAGATAGTGCAATGACCTACAGTTCTAGACCCGCATGAAAAGGTCCAGGGTTTATGATTGGGCCCACACATGCTCACAGTCTGTGCTGGCTAGGTCTGGGAGTGGGTCAAAGTGTGTAGACAAAGTAAGGTATATCTTTCTCCCTTTCTCTCTCTGACAGAGGATATGAATAAATAAACCTTAAAAAAAAGAGAAGGGAAATTTCCTGGTGTGATAGAACAGGTAGTAGAAAGGGAAAAAAAAAAAAAGAAAAAGCTCAGTCTCTTTAGAAGTCAGCGACATGAACATTTAAATCAGAGGGAGATAATACTGCACATTATCAGAATGTGACTAACAGAAAAGGAAACTGAAAATGCTAAGAACTGCTGAGAATATAAATGGAACTCCCATGTACTCTCTGAAAATGTAAGTTGGTATAACAACTTTGAAAAATTCCTTAGCTTTTTCCATTAAATTATTATATTTGTTGGGAGACCAGCAGATGGTGTAATGGTTACATTGTTGTACTCCCTCATGACTTACTGCAGTTTACTCATGGGCCTGGAGGCTTGAAGCTTATGCTGGGTGCGTGTGCATGTGCGCCCAAAATCCCGAAAGGAGAATGGATGAGAACAGATTGTGATGTGACCGTCCCCCCTGGCGGCGGGGGGGGGAGGGTGTTCTCTTGTTTTCTGACTCTTTATTTTGTGTCTCCAGTGAGCAAACATCCCCTATGGCAAAAATCTCTATTTAAAAAAAATTAAAGTTATTGTATTTGTTGGTAGCTCCTGGAATATTATTTATTTCTTTTGATAATGGAGAGGCATTTTCTCAAATTGGCCACAGGTATTTCTGTTGAGAAATACAGTAATGAACTAGGACTGTATTCCACTCCTGGGTACATCCCAACAGATATTGGAGACTGCATAAATATTTGCACCAAAATACATATACTAGGATTTCCCTGGAGCATTATTCATCATAGCTCCCAAATGTAATCATCTGTTAATCAATAGATGATTATATAAATAAATTATAGTATATTCATCAAATAGAATACCAACCAATAATAAAAAATTGACCGAAAACATGGCACCATGAAGCTACACGAATGAATCTCATAAATAAGGCATGGAGTAAAAAGAACTGTGCACATAAAAGTGCATAATAATTTTATGTATGAAACTATGAGATTGGGAACCAGCAGTTAGCGTAATGGTTATGTCGCTGGACTCCCATGTAGTCGACCACGGTTTGCGTCCTGGACCCGGTGGATTAAAACTCACACCCGGTCGCGTGTGCGTGCATGCCCAAGATCCCGAGAGGAGAATAGAGGAGAAGGGATTGCGGCGTGACCATCCCCTCTGGGGGGTGATTTCTCGCTTTCTGTCTCTATGTCTCTCTCTGTCTGTCTGGCGAGCGCATGCGCCCTATAGCAAAAACCTCTAAAAAAAAAAAAAGAAACTATGAGATTAAGTCATACTAATTATGATGTCAATAGTCAGTACAATCATACAGTTAGAAAGGCAGAGACTAAAAGGAACATAGATTTTCTAGGGTTGGTATAATGTTTTGTTTATAGAGCTATATGATGATTGTTTGAATAAATTTACTTTTTGCTCCAATACCTATACTATATATATTTTTGTATATTTCTGTACAAAATATAGAATGTACAAATAATTATAGCAATGTTTACTTGAAAATAGGAACATGAGACAAAATTGCACTGAATGGTGAAATATTAAAGGATAAACTGAGATCTGGCACAAAGAGGTGATGAAAAGTTAGAGAATGTGATGTGAAATGCAATGTGAAAATCCTGCTATTGTGTGGAAAGGAATAAAGGAATTAAAAACAATGGGACTGGGCCAGCAGATGGCCTAATGGTTACATGGCTGGACTCCCACCTGGGCAACCACTGTTAGAGTTCCAGACCTGCGGCTTCAAACTCAGCCGGGCACATGTCATGCACATGCTTGCCCAAGATCCCAGGAGGAGACGAGAGGAGAAGGGAGTGTAGCCTGGCCATCTGCTGTGGTGGGTGATTTCTTACCTTCTGTCTCTCTGTCTCTCTGGCAAGTGCATGCACCTAATAGCAAAAAATCTCTCAAAGAAAAAATTTTTAAATGAGATGAATAAGAATGTATTTAAAGATCAAAATTAGAGAAAAATAACATTTCTGAATGTCTTCCACTTTGAAACCTATTCAGTAAATGACAGTCCCTTTCAAGGAATACATTTTGCTAGAAGTATTTAAATATTACAGATAACCAAAGAAGTGGTAGAATGTCTAATGAAGCTATAACTACAGAAGAAAACAAATACAACTAAGAAGGAATTAACTCAAATAGCCTCTGTCCCAAAATTATTTATATACTATGTTCTTTCAAAGTTCAATGAACAGATATTTATAATGTATAAACTATTTCTGTTTAAGTAAATATATGAAAATATGCAACTTTGTTCTATAAAACCAATGTACATAATTTAGATATTGAAATGACAAAATTGTTCTAAATTAAAAGGAAAATAATGTCATTTATTTTATATGCATAAATTACTAAATAAAATTATTTAATATAATAAAGAATTATTGTGATTAAGTCCATCTTAATCAAATAAGTCACGATTTATTAGAAAACATAACTTATTATGTTTACAATTCAAAAATAAATCTCAGAGATGCTTTAAAAAGTAATTTTATAAAATTTAATCTCTCGTTCTCATAAAGCTCAGTAACTACTAATAAAAATATTGTTTTTCTTATGATAACATATAAGTTTCAAGAATTTTAAATAAGCTCAAATCATGCATAGTTCGTTCTCATAATTTGGCAGTTAAATTAAACTATAATAACAAGATATATGAGAAAAAATAACCAAATATTTAGAATAAGTAATATACTTATAAATAATCAAAAGACTAAAGAAGATGATAAAAGGAAATTAGGAATCTTTTTAAATAAAGGAAAATAAAAGTATAATATTTGTACAAACATGTTGAGGTGCCGCTAAAAAAAACTTAGAAGAGATAGCATTGAAAGACTATAATAAAAAGAAGAAAGAAAGTTCTCAATTACATTAATTTGCTCATTAACTAGAAGAGAATATTACCCAAAATTAAGTGACAAAAATAAACAATTATAAAGTTTGTAATAAACCACAAATAAAATAAGTCTCAACTAATTAAAAGCAATCTTGAGGAAGAACAAAGGTGAAAATACTACATTTCCTGATTTCAAACTATATACAAAGGGGGTGATGGGGGAGGAGAATTTGGAAAAGGTTCAAGGAAAAAAAAATAGACACAGGAATGTAAGGTTCTTTGTTGAAAATAATGCATATGGTCATACTTTTTATTTGATTATCATGTGCTGCACACATGCTTTAAGAAAAACATTGTATACCATATACAACAATAAAATGTAATTAAGAAATTATAAAATAAATTTTAGTAAAGAAAATTTAAAAACTGATTTAAAAAATGTGTCTTTTGGAAAAACGGAGAGGCAAAGCATTAATAAGACAAAGAAATGTGGCAAGACTAGAAAAGTGAAGCTGTTCTAAATTTTTAAAACTCTTACCGAGGAGAAAAAGGAATATTACCAAAAGAGATTAATCAGTTCATCTAGTCAGAGATCATCAAAACTGTCACATCCCCACATAGGAGTTTTAGGAAATTGTTGTAGCTCAGGCAGAAAAAAATGAGTTCCAAATGAGCATATTCACTTTCGGAAAACTATGGTATTTAATGTGCACCATCTTGTTTTCAAACTTGAGAGGTTTCAAAATGAATTATTTTGCATTCTAAGTTACCAATATAATAGATCTTAAGTTATTTTAATGCTTTTTCCCCCAGTAGTAACTAGCAGTTTAGCAAGATCTTAAAAGGCATTCAGACAGATTTTGAATCTTTTCTCTGAGTAGAACCTGTAACCTTTTTAAGAGTTTCTACTCAGATAGAGATAGCTGCCTAAGAAAATCATTAAGCATAAAGTGTCAAGTATAACCCACCAAAACACATTTGTCATTAAAATTGGCACAAAAGCAGGGGAAAGAAGCAGTAGAAGCAGCCAACATTAAGCATCTGCTCCAGACTTCTGATTGCTGGCAGCAGTGTACCAGAAGTCCAGTCGTTGCAATGTTTGAAAGGATCTTATTTATTCTCTAGACAGTTACATACAGAAAAATAACTCTGCTCAATAGGAACCTTGAATAATTTATAGTCTTTGGCTAGTTTCTTAAAAAGCCCATAAATAAATAAATAAACAAACAAACAAACAAATAAATAAATAAATAGAGTGACATTTCTTCTGTTTGGGATTTTTCTCTAAGACTTCAAATTACTGCCTCTGGAAAATAAGTGATTTTATCAATGTCATCCTTTAGGGTAGTGGTAGAAACTACAGAATAGTAAAATTGAAAGTATTAAAATTCAAATGCATTCCCTTCTACCTTTTGGCTTAGAGCTATATTTTTTATGTTAAACATGTTGCTAAAATATATTATTAACAGGTTCTTACAAAGGTTCTCTTTTTAAGAGTAGTTCAGATATCACTGCTAGGTCAAACCACAATCAGATTTTCCCGCTCTAAGTGCATGTCAATTGTAAAGAAAACAAAGCAGAAGGAGACTGGTGCTCTTCAGAAATATTAATGTCAAGAGTTAAACATTTTCCAAATCCAATCTAGAATAAAAGACCAGTACTTCCTACGACCAGCATGGGGCTATTACTATTTTCTTTGGAGTGTCACAGAAAGATCACAGTTACGCAGGTGTAGACTGTACATGTATCGGGTCACAATTTGTCCTTGCAAACGTAGACTTGAGTTGAATGCCTTTATCTGTCAGTGAAAATTGTTTACTAGAATCTCAATAGGAACCTTGAATAATTTATAGTCTTTGGCTAGTTTCTTAAAAAGCCCCATAAATAAATAAATAAACAAACAAACAAACAAATAAATAAATAAATAGAGTGACATTTCTTCTGTTTGGGATTTTTCTCTAAGACTTCAAATTACTGCCTCTGGAAAATAAGTGATTTTATCAATGTCATCCTTTAGGGTAGTGGTAGAAACTACAGAATAGTAAAATTGAAAGTATTAAAATTCAAATGCATTCCCTTCTACCTTTTGGCTTAGAGCTATATTTTTTATGTTAAACATGTTGCTAAAATATATTATTAACAGGTTCTTACAAAGGTTCTCTTTTTAAGAGTAGTTCAGATATCACTGCTAGGTCAAACCACAATCAGATTTTCCCGCTCTAAGTGCATGTCAATTGTAAAGAAAACAAAGCAGAAGGAGACTGGTGCTCTTCAGAAATATTAATGTCAAGAGTTAAACATTTTCCAAATCCAATCTAGAATAAAAGACCAGTACTTCCTACGACCAGCATGGGG
Organism: Tupaia belangeri chinensis; assembly: GCF_000334495.1. Taxonomy (NCBI): domain Eukaryota; kingdom Metazoa; phylum Chordata; class Mammalia; order Scandentia; family Tupaiidae; genus Tupaia; species Tupaia belangeri. The sequence goes on along the minus strand of NW_006159439.1, from coordinate 350,588 downwards.
CTATTACTATTTTCTTTGGAGTGTCACAGAAAGATCACAGTTACGCAGGTGTAGACTGTACATGTATCGGGTCACAATTTGTCCTTGCAAACGTAGACTTGAGTTGAATGCCTTTATCTGTCAGTGAAAATTGTTTACTAGAATGGAGGCGAAAGCAATATTACCGCATAAAGACCATCCACTGATCATTAAAGGGATTTCTGTCACTGACTCTCCCAGCTGCTTGTATCTATTTTAATATGTATATTTTTACATTGTGTAAATTCTTAATTGGCCTGCCCTGTTGAAGCTGTACATGTCATTATATTTGGCATTCTTCTAACTTCTGTGTGATCAGTGAAATTCCTATAAGAAAGGCTTTTTTTTTTACAAAAATGCCACGCTGAGAGAGATGACCTATATTCCGCTTTTGCGAGTGGTCACATTATTAATAGGATCTCTGAAGCAAGTGCATTTATAATGAAGTAAAGTGAATAAAGGCACAACTAAAAACAAGTGGGCAAAAGATCTGAACAGACATTTCTCTAAGAAGACATACAAATGGCCAATTGCTACATGAACAGATGCCTAATATCACTAATCATCACACAAATTGAAATTAAAATCACAATGAGATATCATCTCACAGCTGTGAGAACAGCTATTATCAAAAGTCTAAAGATAAGAAGTATTGGTGATGATAGGGAGCAAAGAGTTCCCTGGTATATTGCTGGTTGGAACATGTATTGGTACGACAGTTATGGAAAGCATGATACAGATCTTTAAAAGATTAAAAATAGGGACCAGCAGATGGTGTAAGGTTATGTTGCTAGACTCCCACAGTCAATTGCATATGAGTCTCGGACTCTGTACATTAAAATATGCTGGTTGCATATCATGCTTGCCCAAAATCCCAAGAGGAGAATGAAGGAGAAAGAATTGTGGTGTGGCCATCTCCCCTGGAGAGTAATTTCTCACTTTCGGTCTCTTTGTCTCTCTGGCAAGTACACACGTCCTATAGCAAAAATCTCCCTAAAAAAATCAAAGAGATATACCATAAAATCTAGCAGTACCACTTTTGGGTAGGTATCAAAAGACAATCAATCAGTGTCTCCAAGAAACATCTGCATTCCCATTTGTTGCAGCATTATTCACAATAGTGTGTGTCGAGGATGTAATGTGTATGTGACTCTGTGTGTACAGATGGACTATTATTCAGTCTTTAAAAAGAAAGAAATATCCCATTTGCAACAACATAGAAGAACCTTAAAGACGTTATGCTAAGTGAAATAAGTCAGGCAGAGAAAGACAAATATGTATGATCTAATTATATATGGAATCTTTAAAAAAAACTTGAACTTCTAGGAACAGAAAGTAGAATTATATTTACAAAGAAAGGGCTACAGAATGAGCAAAGGAGATATATTGATCAAAGTATACTATAGTTAATAAAATTGTACATTTAAAATTTGCTTAAAAATAGATCTCAAATATTTTCAGCTCACACATAAAATAATAGTAACTATGTAAGTGGTAAATATGCTAATTAGCATTATGTGGTAATAACTTCAAAATGTGTGTGTGTGTGTGTGTGTGTGTGTGTGTGTGTGTATAAACTATAAACACAACACTGTAACCCTAAATGTACACAACTTTTAGCAGTCATGTCTCAATAGAGCTGGAAAAAGAGATATGTATAAAAAATAATTCGATACAAACTTAAAGATATATTCAAAAATCAATTCATAATGGTATTTATATATAATATGTATGTACACATATACATATATGTATATAAAATAAAATATAATATATATATAAAACCTAGAACAGTAAAAGTGGAAGAAAATATAGAAGAAAATCTTTGTGATTTTGTGTTAGACTTAGATTTTTGATATGACATCTAAAGCACAATCAATAAAAGAACGAGCAGGCCCAGCCACAGTGGTACGTGCTGTAAGATACTGTGCTCTAACGGCTGGGGCCACATGAGAGACCCAGGTTCCAAGTTCAGTTTGGATGAAAAGACCTGACACCGTGGCATGCGCCTGTGAGCCCACCAACGTGGGGAGGCTAAAGCAGGGCATCACAAACTGAAGGCTGGTCTGCCCAGCACAGTAGGAGCTACATATGATAGCTCCTGCTTGTAGTCCCAGCCGAGAGGCTGAGGCAGGAAGATCACATCTTTTTGTGAACACCATTTAAAATTAATACAATAACTTTAAAAATTGTTTTAATTTTTGGACCAGGAGATGGTGTAATGTTTACATTGCTGGACTCACACATGACTGACTGCTGTTTGAGTTCTGTACCCAGCAGCTTGAAACTCAATTGGGTGCATGTATGTGTACCCAAAATCCTGAGAAGAGAATGGAGGAGAAGGAATTGTGGCATGGTCATCCCCTCTGGGAGGTGATTCTTCACTTTCTGTCTCTCTGTCTTTCTCTGTCTCTCTGGCAAGTCCATGTGCCCTATGGGAAAATATCTCCCTCAAAAAAAAATTTTTTTTTTCAATTCTGTTTCTCATAAGATGCTGTTAAGAAAATTAAAAAGGAGGACCGGCATGTGGCGTGGATAAAGGTCCTGACTCTCACAAGTCCGGGACCTGGTGTCTTGCTCTCTCGCTTTCCCTTTCTCCCTTTTTCTGCCTCTGCCTAGTCAATTTTAAAAATAATAATGACAAATGGAATTGAATAAATAAATAAATCTTTTTTTAAAAAGAAAGAAAATTAAAAAGGCAAACCAAGAACCTAGAGAAAATATTTGCAAATAAAGGACTTGAGTCAAGAATATATAAAAAGAGCTCTCAAAACTCAGTAAAAAAGCAAGCAACCTAATTTTTAAAATCACTAAAGATTAGGGCAGTTATTCAAAGATGATACTCATATGGGAAATAAGCACATGAACCAATGCTCAACTTTGTTAGTCATTAAGGAAAATCTGAATCAAAGCAACATAAGAGCTCTTCTAAAAACCTATTAGAATGGCTAAAATTATAAAGATTGACCATGATAAGTGCTAGTAAATATGGAAAGGAATTGGAACTCTCCTAGCTCAAAAGAGTTGAATTTTTCTAAAAAAATTAAGTGTACATTTATTATATGTTACATGATCCAGTTGACCCATTCCTATTCACCGATTGGTACAGGTACTTAGCCAATAGAAAAAAAAATGAAAGGAGAGAAAAAGAAAGAAAGAAGAAAGAAAAAGAAAGAAGCTTACAAATATATTTATGACAGCTTTTGTCTACTAGTACCAAACTGGAAATAAACTACTATCCATGAGTAAGTAGATGGATCAACAAATGATGCAGAGCTACGTGTAGCAATTCTAATGGCAGTAATATCAGGAACATCATTTGTAGTTGAGTGTCTGCAAGCAAAGTGCTCACAAAGCAAAGGACAATAGAGTGAGTATTAAATAGTCCCACAAGTCAGCTGTAGTTCATATTTCAAACACAATACCTTCTGACAATACAGCACAATGAGGGAACAGAAGTATATGTTTTTTCCATGTTGGTTTGTTTTGCTATCTCATGCATGCACTCACTGGAGAGAGACAGAGACAGAGAGAGAGAAAGGTGAGAAAGCTCTCTAGGGTGTGTGTATGAGGCACATGTAATCCCTTCTCCATTCTCTTCTTGGGAGTTTGGACAAATAAGGACACAGAACCAGTATGGTTCTCAAGCTGCTAGATCTGAGACTTCAACTGAACATTGGCCTTGTGGGATCCAGCCACCGACCCCAGAAGTAAGTGTATTTTTCAAGTTCTAAATAAATCTAAAATATAGTCTTCCATGACTTTAACAAAATAAAAGTATAAATAATGTATAAATGCCTTAAAATTGGTGAAGATGGGATTAGCATTATACATGTTCACTATTCATATTGTATGGGGAGGTATATTCAAAAAGTTCATAGAAAACATGTATTATGAAAAAACTATATACATGGATTTTAAAGTTTTTTGCACCAAAACAAACCTGTATTTAATTGCATTTTTTCCACAAATTTTTGAAGTCACCTCACATGTATAAATTAATTTTATGATCATTTCTATTTGAGTTACTCAAAATACACAATATCTTTTAGTCTATTTTATTTTAAAGTAACCTAGAATTCTTGTTTTAATCTGTGACTAATTCAAACCCTGTCTGCTGAACTTTCAACATCTAAAATACTATTAGACCTATATTACATGATTTGCAATTCAGTAGATTTGAGAATTCTTTAGATCCAATTCTTAGTGCACCAGACTCAGAGTAAGGACTGATCATTCAAAGAGAGTAATCCTCTGTTGGGAACTGACTTCATAAGTGTCTCTGTCTCAGGTGTACAGCAGACTGCAGAATAAATCTCTAATCTGAAGTTTATCTCTGAGCGGACATGAGTACCTCACATCTCTGCCTTGTCAATCTCAAGCATTTATCCATCACCTTTTCCAAAGTATAAACCTACAAGAATATCTTCCAGAATTATCCTTCAAGGCTACCTCTGTACCACTACCTATCAGACATTACACATATGCATCCTAATTACACCCTATTTCTGATCATAAAAGTGGCTCTCACCAAGAAGAATTTCAGAAAAACTGAACAACTGGCTATTTTCATGATTCTTAGAGACAGAAATGTAAGATAATTTAATGCTAAACAATCTTCTAGATTATATGCTTTTATTGTTCCCTGGATAATGTTAATCCTGATAGGACTATGGCCTATGGAGAGAGAAAAACGGCATAATTACTAGGCTATTATTTCTAGAATTGAGCTCTACAGTTCTCTACTGAAATAAGGGAATGGAGCAAATTCTGTGACTTTTCACTTGTAGACAAGATGTCACACAAATGTAGTGACTTGTTAGTGAGGTAGACTGAAGAAACTCTGCTCTTGAGCTCTTTAGGAATTCATCCAGGAGCCCAACAACACCATCTTGCAGCTGTATGTAAGACTGTCTATCCTCTCTGCCCTCCCCTAAACAAGTCAAGACCGTGTACTTGGTATGTAAACAGCTGAATTAGCATAGTTTGGCCACACTGTAGAAGCATCACATATGTTCAACAGGACTATAGAATAGGATGCTCAGTAAAACTCCATCAATTTTCACACTCTGTATGATTTCTTTCTACTTTTAATTTCAGGAAAATTTTCTCAGAAACAACTTTAAAATGTCGTATTTCCATATCTTGGCCAAAAAAAGTGTCATGCCCACACTTTTTCCTCATAACAGGGGCATGAATGGTAAGTAACAGAAAATTTAACTAAGGCCCAAATATGGGAGAGATTGGAGGTTAGGCACAAAGAGCAGAAGCTTGGGATGCTGTGAAATAGGGTAAATAGTTTCCATCCATCATTTCCCCCGACAGATTGCCAGTGTTGCTATCACTATTTAGGGGTTACCTCAGAGGAGTTTATCCACAGAAGCCACAAGACTGTTTCGTGAGGGGGCTAGCACTGGTACAGTGGCTAAGGCACTAGACTCCCACACATAGTCAATGGTGGTTTGAGCCCTGGATCTGGCAGTTTGAAAATCATGCTGGGCACATATGTGTGAGTGCCCAAAACTCCAGGAGGAAAATGAAGGAGAAAGGATTGTGGTGTTGCCATTCTCTCAGTGACGGGAGGGGGTGATTTTAAGTAATTAGTAATTGGAAGGAAGGCATGGAGGAGGGGGACTCATGAAGGATGCACTACAAGAGCAATAAGAGAAACATAGGTGAAAGGAAACTTTAGAAACATCTGGGGTAGTTTTTAATGGCATTCAATAGAATCAAATCATAGATATTTCAAAGGCTTTGAAGAAGTCAGTGACCTTACTACAAGGTCACTTACAGGGACCCTTAAGAAGGTGATGTAGTGGAAGGAAGTGGAGACATTACAGTTAGCCTGAAATGACGGACTATGGCTTGAGGGAAAAGGCAAACCCTTTATCTAATAAGGAGTTAATATCCAAATTGTATAAAAAAGACTCAGACAACCTAATATTGGAAAAACAACCCAATTTTAAAATGAGCAAAAGGTCTGAATACATATTTCTCCAAAGACATCATTGAAATGGCCAGCAAACATATGAAAAGGTGCTCAACCTGATTAGTCATCAGGGAAATGCAATTCCAAACTCTGTGAGTCCACATGTACGTGAGCTCGTACGATATTTGCTGTTCTGTCCCTGGCTCACTTCATTTCATATATTTTCCTCCAGGTTCATCATGTTGTCACCAATGACAGATTTTCCCCCTTTTTATAGCTGCATATATCAAAACATCAAATGGTACCTTGTAAATATGCACAATTAGTATTTTTCAATTAAAATAAAATTAAATGAATAAACATGTTTAACAACTACTATGAATTACTACCTTCTACTTATTAGCATGCCTTACATCAAAATGTCAAAAGATTTAACCAGCTTTGTGAAATCTTAGAGAAAAGGAGACTCATATACACTGTTAGTGGGAATGCAGATTAGCTAAGCCGTTATGGAAAACATAATAGAAGTTTCTAAAGAAATTAAAACAGAACTACTATACAATCCAGCAATCGTATGTACATACCATACATCCCTCTTCTTGGTTATACCCAAAGGAAGAGAAATCCTCACCTCATAAAGATATCTTCACTCTAAAATAAATTAAGTAAAATAATTCTTTTAAAAAAAGGGGTCAAGGGAGACAGCAGGTGGTGTGGTGGTTAAGGACACTGGACTCACACATTGCTGATCACGGTTCGAGTCCAGAATCTGGCAGCTTGCTTTCTCACTTTGCCCCTCTCTCTCTCAATCTCTCGCTCTCTTGCTCTGTCCCTTTCTGGTCCAATTAATGTGAAATAAGTGAATAAATAAATAAAGTTAAGTAAAATAATTCTTTTTAAAAAAGATATCTTCACTCCAAAGTTTATTGTAACATTACTCACAAGAGCCAAGCTATAAAAACAATCTAAGTATTCTTTGATAGACAAATGAATAATGAAATTGCGTTCTCTATATGCATAATAGGATACTATTCAGCCTTCAAATAGAATGGAGTATCTCCATTTGCTATAATGTGCATAAGTCTGAGAGATAAAATAAACCAGACACAGAAAGAAAAACTGCATGATCTCATTTATATGTGAAACGTAAAAAATAATATAGTAATCAAAACAAAGTAAATTGTTAGCATCCATCCTTTCCCCTGACAGATTGCTACTGTTGTCATAAATTTACAGTGATATTACAGAGAAAGAAGAAGACAGTGATAACCAGGCTTGTGGGGTGAAGGAGGAAATGGAAGATACAGGTCATAGGATACAAAGTAGCAGATATGTAGGATGAACAGGTGTAAAGATCTAGTTGGTAACATGAGTACTGTCAAAACTTTAATAAATGAAAGTGAAAAAAAATTACTGTAAATGGGTACCATACCAAATAAATAGCTTTTAGTTGCTCTTGTCACAAAAACAAAGAAAAAATAAAATAGTAACTATGTGAGATAATGAATATGTCCATTGTTATAGAACATTGTTATAGAAACTTTTTTTACTATCTTCCTGCTTCTTATAACATCATGTTGTATATCTTAAAAATATACAATTAAATTTTTTTGAAATTATTAAGAATTGAACTTTATGAAGAGAAAAACAATGGCATGTATAACAATCAAGATACAGAGGATGAGTTAAGCAAATACATGATGAATTTATATATATATATATTTCTAAAAATCTATAGTGAAAAGAAATGAAGACAATAAAGATACGTGGATTCTGAAATGAGGGAGAATTAAGACTGATCATAACAACTGGTCTTGTAAATTAGGCAAGGATAAATGTAGAATGACTTAGAAGCATAATTCTTTTGCACACTGGATTTAAAATCATAAACATTTACAGAAATTAACATTAATGTTAATATATAACATAGTAATTAACAATTTTTTCCTGCACGTTTAAATAAAAGGAAAATGTTTGGTATTGTTTATGCTTTGAAAAAAACTAAAAGGAGAATAATTCAGGGGTCAAAATGAATTAAGTTTTCAAAATAAAAATTGTTCTCTCTTTTTTTCTGATATACTATGCATATTAATAATAAGGAAGCAGTACCAACAGATGGTATAATTGGTTACATTGCTGAACTCACACGTAGTTGACCATGGTTCAAGTCCTGAAACCAAGAGGCTTAAAACTCAAGCCAGGTGCATGTGCGTGTATGCCCAAAATCCTAGGAGGAGAATGGAGGAAAAAGAACTGTGGTGTGGCTATTTCCCCTGTGGTGTGAATTCTCACTTTCTGTCTCTCTGTCTCTCTCTGTCTTTCCAGCAAGCTCAAGCACCCTTAGTAAAAAATCTCTCTTAAAAACAAATAGAATAGAATAAAAAAAATAAGGAAGGAAGGAGAGGGCTAAGCCCAAAAGAAAATTCTACTTTTAGGGCATTTATAGAAAACACATGAGGACATCTAACTTTTTGAAACCTCCTCAAATGTACTTTGTCAGTGGCTGAGTTCTACCCACTAATCAAAGGAGCAGAAAAGTCACTTTTGTAGAAATGTACATAAACAAAATTATATGTGTGCATACGTCAAACGCAAACTAAATCATACAAGTTATATATCCAGCTCAGTTCCCACTAATCTATAAGATAGTAGCAGTACTTTACACACCAGAAAATATTTTATATCATACAATTTGTCAGGAAAACCCAATCTTGCCACAGAAATTCTATACGTGCATGTAGATTGTAGGTTCTGTATGGATAGAATAACACATCTAAGTGTGTGATGGTAGTTGGGGGATAACCATCCTTAATATTATTACAAAAAACCTTTAGGACCAATAGGGGTCACACTTTAGCTCCATCCTGGAATTCTAGACTATAGCATTACACCTCAGGGCCTTCCAGTCATAGACAAGAGGGATCTCCTAAATACTAGAAAAGAGATACAGGACATAAGTTTTCCAGGTACACGATAAGGTAGGAGATGCACAGGCCAACTAAGATCCAGAGCTTATCTGAATATATTGTAACTGGTGCATATTATATATGAATGTAGATAAAGATATAAAGATATAGCAACAGATACCCAGATAAAGAAACAGATAGTAGACACAGACTCAAACAGACATAGTCGTAGGCGTAGACTTAGATACCCTAACACAAAGGTATCTGCAAAGAAAGCCTTACATGTAGGAATCTAGGATTTGTTGAGATGTAAAATACAGGATCCCATGATCACAAATATCAAAGAATGTGCAAATACTGTGATAGTCCATGCTACCTACAGCTTCTCTCCTGTCCAATTAAGGTTCTTCTTAACAGTTCCAGCAATCTCCCAGTCACTCTCTGCCATAACATACCTACTCACGAATTAAAAGGTACTGAAAAAAAACTTTTTTTATGTTTTTGCCTTAGCGCACATGCCCTTGCCTGAGAGAGAGACAGATACGGTGAGAGGAAAAGTGAGCAATCACCTTCTGGGGGTGGGGGAATGGCCACACAATCACTCCTCCTCCATTTTTCTCCTGGGATCTTAGGAATGCACACACAGACTCCTGGCATGAATTTCAAGCCATGGGTCTGGGACTTGAACAGTGGTCAGTCATGTGGGAAGTCCAGCGACATAATTGCTACCATATGCTGGCCTCCAGCACTAAAAAATGTTTTAAAATAATAATAAGTGAAGAACTCAATTGTGCAGAAGATATGCAGAATGTACCAAGATAATTTTAGAAATAAAGATGATTACTTCAATTATATTATTCTGTATTTTAAATTAAATGAATGACTTATTATTTGTTTACATGTTAATTACATAAATAACATAAATGAATATATAAATTATATATATAAATAAATATATAAATATTTATTTTTATATTATATAAATTTTTTGGCACACATGCACACATGCCCGGCATGAGTCCAGGACTCGAACTGCGGTCGGCTACATGGGAGTTTAGCAACATAGCCATTACACTAACTGCTGGTCCTGATTTTTATATTATATAAATACATTCATATAATATATACTACAAAATATGTATAAATATTTATATTATTTTTACATAAGTATATAATGTTCATGTAAATATATATGTTATATAAAATATTTATAGAATATATACTATATTTTTATATTTGGATAAATATTTTATAACATGTCGTTACTTTTTTTTGTTTTTTTGGAGAGGTTTTTGCTATAGGGTGCATGTGCTCGCCAGAAAGACAGAGAGAGACAGAGAGATAGAAAGCAAGAAATGAACCTCCAAGGAGGATGACCATGCCACAATCCCTTCTCCATTCTCTTCTCAGGATCTTGGGCACACATGCACACGTGCCCAGAGTGAGTTTCAACCACCAGGTCTGGGACTCGAACTGCGGTCGACTACATGGGAATTAAGCGATATATCCATTATGCTAACTGCTGATCCCATTATTATGTATTTTTAATTAAAGTAATGATTTTAGAAATCAAACTAATTATGTGGTATTTTGGGTCATCTGCTTAGTCAAGAAAATAGCAGTTCTTGTAATCGAGCTGTATGATGACGTAACTCCTTACAATAAAACTTTGTATTTTAGGGGCCAGCAGGTGGCATGATAGTTAGGGGCACTGGATTAACACATGGCTGACCATGGTTCAAGAGTTGGACCTGCCTGGTGGCTTGCTTTTTCTCTCTCTCTCTCTTTCTCTTACTCTCCCACTCTGGTCAAATTAAGTAAATAAAGTTAAATAAAATGATTCTTAAAAAAAAAACAAAAACCTTTATATTTAGATAAGAGTAACTAAACACCTTGATAATTATTTAAGTAATCTAATGATAAATGTAAAACATATTTACTGTGGAAAAGTCAGAAAATAAAGAGAATATGATTAAGAAAATGCAAGTTACCCATAATGTTATCACCTTATCACCTAGTCAATGCTATGTCATTCCAATATTCTTTTTTTTTACAGATGTTTTTGCCGTAGGGCACATGTGCTCACCAGAGAGACGGAGAGAGACAGGTAAGCAGAAAGCAAGAGGGATCCATGCCATAATCCCTGCTCCTCCATTCTTCTCTCAGGATCTTGGGCAAGCACAAACACAGGCCCAGCATAAGTTTTAAACTACCAGGTCCAGGACTTGAACTGCAGTAAACTACATGGAAGTCCACAATATAATCATTATGCCATCTGCTGCTCCTGCATTCCAATATTTCTATGTATCTGCATTTTTATACAAATATGAGATAATATTGATTTTTCTTTCAATATATTTACTGAAATAATATGGATATTTTATTATTAAATATTGTTATATATAATTTTAATCAATGTCTAGAGGGTATTTATTTTTCCAAATACTGTTTTTAAAACAAGGCTTTGAAGATTATTCTCCTATTCAATATTATTGTACATTTTTTTAAATTTTGATTACTTTTTATGATTAAAATTGTAGAAGAACTTATATTTTAAGACTTTTAAACATATTGCTAAATTTTCTTCCAATAAATTTGTAAAAAAGAAAAAGCTCGGGAACCAGCAGTTAGCGTAATGGCTATGTCGCTGGACTCCCACGTAGTCGACCGCGATTTGCGTCCCGGACCCGGTGGCTTAAAACTCACGCCGGGCGCGTGTGCGTGCGTGCCCAAGATCCCGAGAGGAGAATGGAGAAGAAGGGATTGCGGCGTGACCATCCCTCCTGGGGGGTGATTTCTCGCTTTCTGTCTCTATGTCTCTCTCTGTCTGTCTGGCGAGCGCACGCGCCCTACAGTGAAAATCTCTCCAAAAAGAAAAAAAAAGATGAAAAAAAAAAAAGAAAAAGCTCATATTTCCATCAGTAACATATGAGTGACATTTAGCCACCCTAAAACACTGGCTCTAGAAATATTTAAATGTTTATCTCTTTACTGGCTTCTGCCTCATGGCCTCTTGCTCTAAAATTCTTGTTTTGATCATCACCTACATTTTGGTCACCAAAATTTCTCTGCTATTAATTCCTTGATCATTTTTATTTACCCATGTTTCATTAATTGTTTCTGTCCTTTTGTCATTGACTATGAGTGCATCTTACATCTTTAGTCACATATGCTGCAAACATTTTCCCTAGATCATCCAATATATTTTATGCAAGATTTATATGTGTGTATATATATGTGTTTGTGTGTATGTGTGTATATATACACACACACATATGTGTTATATGAATATATATAATACACATGCATATATTTTAAATTTGCTGGAAGGGCATGTACACTCACTGGAATAAGAGAAACAGTGAGAAAGCACTCGTCAGGTGGCATGGTCACGCCTAAATCCCTTTTTCATTTTTCCCTTCAGGTTTAGGGATGCACATGCACAGAGCTGATGTTTTATAAGCTGCTGGTCCCAGGACTCAAACCATGCAGTTGGGCATGTGGAGCCCAATTGTCTTAATCACCATGCTACCAACTAACCCACAAGATTTAGATTTTTGGATGGTGTTTACTTGGACTGTGTGTGAGGCCATGAAGAGAAGTTGTAATAAAGTTAGTACAAGAGATCTACAAGATACCCAATACCAAAGTAAATAGAAAGGGATGTCTGATAATATCAACCACATTTTGAGAACCAACAACTTGTTTAACATGAAAGCACAATAAAAAAGCTTTGAGCCTCTTTTCAATGTTATTGTCAAGTAGCAAAAGCATGTACATATGTGTATGTCTGAGTGTGTGTGAACATACACATATGTGTAGATTGTCAAATTAAAAATTCATCACACTTTAATATTACATTTTTAAAGAGGAGTGAACATCTCTTACAGGTAGGAAGTCTGGACAGACTTCAAAGAGAAAGTGTCTTATAAATTGGGTTGTTTTGGGTTTTTTTTGGGGGGGGGAAGTTTTCGCTATAGGGCACGTGCGCTCACCAGACAGACAGAGAGAGACAGAGAGACAGAAAGCGAGAAATCACCCCCCGGGGGATGGTCATGCCGCAATCCCTACTCCTCCATTCTCGGGATCTTAAAACTCATGCACACGCGCCCAGCGTGAGTTTTAAGCCACCGGGTCTGGGATGCAAACCGCGGTCGACTACGTGGGAGTCCAGCAACATAGCCATTACGATAACTGCTGGTTCCCTTATAAATTGGGTTTTTGAAGGATCATTTCACCATTGAAGATTCAGGTAAAGGCCATACTATGAAAAGTCACAAAAACACAAAATATCTAAAACATGACAGTGAGAAATTCATTGTGGCAGTAACACTGGGCACTGGGATGGGAAGAAGTTGATTCCTATTGAGAATTGGAGAAATAAGATAAGAAGGGCTCTGTCTGCAGTTCTTAAAAAACAAATATCTTACCATTGGGGTAACCTGAAGTTCAGGGAAAACAGCTAGAGAAGTGAGGCCATTGGAGGGAGCCTTTGGAACTAAATTATAAACTCCCTGGGTAGGGACCAAGTAGCACAGTCTCTTGTTCTTCAGTCACCGTTGCTAATGCAAAGCTATTGATCTCAATGTGTTTTCCTAGAAGTGCATATGCTTAAAAATCAATCATGTTATTTGCTATTAAGTTTATACCATCATTGGTCTATCTTTCAATTATATTTTGGAACCAACAATGACCTTTGGTATTAAGATATGAAATATCTCTTCAAACTCTACAAATCCATCTGTGAAGCAATTGCCCTATGACACAATATTTCTAAGACATTGATTGATGGAAACAACATTTTGTAAAATACTACTTTCTCTAGGTTACAATTTTTTATGAATAATATTCATTCCTTATTAATGAACTCACAGTTTAACAGTATATTGAAGAACCCAAACATCTGGACTATACGAAAAGCTGAAACTATCAATGATAATGAAGTAGTGTATCAAGTTTTCATAAGATCAAACATTTGTGCAAAGCAACATTTTTCCTGGAAATGGTCACTAGGTTTAAAACAGCACTGATGATAATTTAAGTGAAATGTGATACACAGGTCTCTAGAAAGCAGCTGTGTAAACAAGGGGAAGAACCTTCTGAAAAACCATGACATATTAAGAGACCTGTTAATTACATTGTGTACTTAATTCAAGATATTTTGCTTATACAAAATCAAGAACATAGCTTCTAATGGATAACCTGATATGTTACAAATTACATTCATATTGTTTGATTAATGCTTTCCATTTAACAGAACACCCTTAGCTTTCTGAATCTAAAATGATTAGATTTCGGCAATGCAGATTTTGTTGCAAATGCATTAAACTAGTTATTGCATATATATAATATTTCTATATCTTAGCATATTTCATAATGGCTAAATGCTAATCAATTTAAAATAAGAATGAAATAAAATACTTTTAAATATCATATTTGGTAAATAGCTGGAAATATTAGTCTTCTTTTCTAAAGACGGGTCATTATTTTTCTTACTATGATAACCCTAAATACTGTTATAATGAAGATCACATTTTAGTTTTTTGCAATGTACCAAATATAGGCATTGCATAACTGTTTCCTTTTTGGGAAACAAGTTTTAGGTATTATTAAAATAAACCTCTTTTACATTCTTCACCTAAGTGTTTACTAGTTTAGCTCATAAAAGATCTTTCAGGGGAAAGTAGATGGCTCATAAGATAAGGCAACTGTATCCCCATGGCCTACTAAGTGGTTCAAGGCCCAGATCTGGCAGCTTGAAAACACACCAGGCACATGTATATGCCCCAAATCCAAGAGTCAAATGGAAGAGAACGGATTGTGGCATGGCCACCCTCAAGGGGAGGAAGTGTTGATTTCTCACTTTCTCATTTTGTCTCTTTCTCTCTCTTTCTCTTTCTCTTTCTCTTTCTTTCTCCTCTTTCTCTTGTGAGTACAAGTGCTCTATAGCAAACTAAGAATAAATAAATGAAACAAACAGAAAAATCTCCATTTAATAAATACAATCCTTTTCTACCTTTATTTTATAATTCAAAAGATTTTTGTCTAAGTTCCAGTGTTGTTTTTTATTCAATAATTCTTTAAATTGGTCCAGGAGAAAACATAGTAATTATGAACAGTAGTAGAAAACTTTTGGTTTTCTTCTTCATCTAGTATCTTCTTTTTTAATCTGTTCAATTGAAAAATCTTCCTATAACAATCTTATTATTTTCTCTGAAAATATTACCTGTGTTACTGCAAAAATAATTTTGCTTTGTTTATTTCTTAAATATTATATTAAAAGCGTAAAGAATAAAAATTATATTTAGACCTTTGATATCAGAAATCAGGATTATTCCATTACCCCTTCACTATTTTTCTATCCTTCTACTTTGCAAATATTTCAATTCACAGAAAACTGAGGAATGAAAAATGAGGAAATATCAAAATAATAATGATGTTAATAGTATTCAGCATTTATTCTGCTTTTTGTTTGTTTGTTTTGTTTTTTTGAGAGGCTTTCGCTATAGGGCGTGTGCGCTCGCAAGACAGACAGAGAGAGACAGAGAGACAGAAAGCGAGAAATCACCCCCTAGAGGGGATGGTCATGCCGCAATCCCTTCTCCTCCATTCTCCTCTCGGGATCCTGGGCACTCATGCACAAGCGCCCGGCGTGAGTTTTAAGCAACCGGGTCCGGGACGCGAACCACGGTCAACTACGTGGGAATCCAGCGACATAGCCATTACGCGGTCTTTTCGTTCCCCATTTATTCTGCTTTTGACATGTGCACTAATTCTTTTATTACTCTACAAAAATCCCTGTCACTAGATATTAACATTGGTGTCATTATTGTGGTTTACACATACTGGGTTGGATTTCATTATTTTTTTCTTAAACTGTACCTAAGAAGGATTTTTTTTTTTTGGTCTTTTCCTCTGGACATGAAAGTCCATTTAATTTAGGTTCCTCTATCTTTAAGGGAAAAATAACCTTCAGAATCATTATCTCTTCTCCCCAGTTCTCTGATGACAGATCTCAGCATCTGTATTCAGCCAGCCCCTACATACTTTCTGAGATTTTTCTCTTCATCTTTCTGACCTTTTCTCTTTGACCCAGATCTCTGTACCTCTTTCCTCAATTTGCACTCCTTTTTTGCCTAACTCCCACTAAACCTTTCTTCTATTTCATATCAAACTCATTTTGATATGCTTCTTCCCTTCTAATACTATCAAAAATTGTTGTGGCAACAATTTTATGAATCTGAAGTAAAATCCAGATGTTTATATTGAAAAACAGTGCCAAGCAGCAGATGTTTAATATAAACAATATGTTTACAAACCCCTTTGTACAGCTGAGAATACTTTTAAACTCATACAACTAGCCAGAGTATTGAATATATATAAGAAAGAAAAAAGCTAAACTAAAGCTATTAAATTTGAATAACTCTCCTTTTGTATTATTTCCAAAATGTTTCTAGACTGGAAATACCTAAAGCTTAGAATTTGTATTTTAGCATTATTTTCTAAAGTGAACATATATTTTATTTCTATTTTTGAGCCAGTTGAAGGATTAATTATTAAAGCAATTAGACTATAATATGAAGTTTATCTATATGGTGAAAATAATAATAAATCTTAAGTTTTAACTAAATAATTAATTTGAATATATGATTACTGATTCTATCCAGGATTTTTCATATTAAGAACTAAAAAAAGATTTTACAAGAACTCATTATGTTAAGGAAGAAAGCTATCCAACATGGTTAAAAAATTTCTTTTGTACTTCTGACATGATATGTATATATTTAAGTTTATTTAGTGTTGGGACTTGTTAGGTAAGATGCATTTTTTTTCAAGTGTGGAGGACTGTGGGTTAGAAATAAACACAAAATAAATACACAAAGACATGCAAGAATAGAAAAATGAGAATGGGTGGGCCCAACTTCTCTGATGGAGATAGCTGTGACTCCAAACTAGTATCAGGTTTGTTCTTTTAAAGGGCAGAAAATGGCAAAAGAGAAAATGGAATCAAAAGTTGTTTTTGCCTGAAGATGTAAGGACAACTGGTGCTGTGTATCTTTTTTTGTCTTTTGGGGTGAATTTTGATAAACATATGTGGTTGTTTAAATTTTAAACATAGTGCTCTGCAGTTTCAAGAACCTAGTATATTCATATGTAAATTGACTTTATTGCCATGTAAATGACAGCTCATGGAACCACATTTTGTACATGTCTACCATGTTTGCTCAGATTGGCCACTCTCCACAATTTAGTTCTTCCATGACTGAAAGAGAAAGAAAGAGAGAGCCCTCAACAAGGAATTAAGTCTGTGATCTATCCCCCACTGTCAGCCAGTCTGAGATCATTGGCAAGTGTGTGTCTTTATTACTCTGGTAGGTATCTAGACTTGAACCAGGAACTTTTTCACATGGTTATCTTGCAGAGTGTTGCATTTAGTCATTGTGCCACCATGTGGGTCTTTGTTTTTGCCTTTTTTCCCAATCCTAGGTCAAGTAAACTAAAATTATACAGCTATCACAGCTCTAAGACCTTAGGCAGATTATTTCAATTCCATAAGTCTCCATTTTCTCATCTATAAGATAAAGATAATAGTATTGTATATCTCACATGTTTATTCTGAGGGATTACTGTGAAAATGTGAAAGGCTTGGCATAGTGTTTAATAATGTATATATAATGAGCCAATTGTTATATTTATTATTATAAAGTAATTACTACTGCCTCACTATAGAGTAAAAATTCAAATTATATAGATATTGCTACCTTTACTCTCTACAGTCTACTTTTTGTGGATGTTCTATGGGAAACAATGATGGTTTCCCTAGTTTGTATATATAAGGAGATGAAATATTGAGATACATGAATGCTTATTAAAGATTTCAGAGGCCAGATAGGAATTAACAGGATCTGATTAATATGTATGTACATGTATGTATATCCTATTTATAAAGGAGATAAGGTTATATCCTAATCTAACATGTCAAGTATACATGAGATATATGAATTTCTTTCCTCCAAAATCTAGTATGAACTGTCTTTAGTATAAAATTATTTAATTTTAAATTTTCTCAAAAATTGTGGATGTTTTCAAAATGGCCTAAAGTATTCAAAAAAGAAGTTTGTCTGACTTATTTCTCTTTTTTTACATGATGTGTTTTTACTGAGATCAATACCACATTTATAAGATGATAAGAAGCTAAAATCTAGTTGGAGAAAAATTCTATGTAATGCTGACAGCAATATATCAATATTTCATTATGATTGATGTTATTCAAGCATGTATTTAGATTAAAGTGTGAATTCCATGTATAGACCATAAGTTCAAATGAAAATCAAAACTATTCTTCTAGATATGGTATGTTAATTCAGAATAAATTTAAGTCAATTCTATTTAATCAAAGAGAAAAAATATATTCTGTCTAAAAATTATCTTTTAACTCATATTGTAATTTCAAAATATATAGAAATCTTCATCCAAGTATTAGTCTATTGAAACTGAAGACTCTAATAACAAAACAACTCTACAGTTAAGGATTTAACCCATCATATAATCAATCATGGAAATGTTCTATGTAACTTTTTTATTGCTTTTCCCCCCCGGCACAACAGCTGAAGAAAGAAATAACCTCAAAATCAGTTAATGTTGGAAACCAAGAAACATATTCCATTTAATCCCTATGTTTCTTTATTTTTCTTCCCACAGTAATAAAACATCCTTCCCTGCAGAAGCTATATTATATCAGCAAAAATGTGGAGTAGGCAAGTTTTAGACACACTTGTCTTCCGAGTTCAGACCATGAATAACAACAAACTTTAATCATTTTCTTGGCAAGAGTTAAAACATAAGCAGATATATCTTTAAAAAGAAAAACAGGTTTACACCCTTCAGATGTCATGTGATTAGTTAGTAGAGGTTCCTTTCGCTAATATAATACACTATTCTTTCCCTGAAGGACTCATAAACTTCTCCAGGCAACACCTAGTTAAATTAGCCATTTATTAAATTGTACTATCCTTTTAATTCACCTTTGAACTCTTGGAACAGGTTCTTAAATGCAGCAGCCAAAGTTTCCTTTTGCACCTGCAAATAACAATTGAATCTGCAATTAAGGATCATTTCCTCTTTTCTGAAATTCAAATAATGGCATTAAAACAGAGTGTAATATTTTTATCTGCATCTGGTCAGGCTATTTCCTGGCATTTGAGATGAGGTAATAGAATGAATGTATAAAAATGCTACAGAAAGATGCTGAGATAATCTTTAGATAACCTGAGAAACACAGACAACTTTAGGCATTGGAACATACAAGTATATAAACAGACATATCACTTCTATTATCATTTAAAGAGGGAAGAAAAAGCTTTAGTTTCTACATGAAAACAAAAACTAGCAAAATTAATACTAATATTTAATTTGGGTGAAACACACTAAAGAAAATATTGTTGCAGTATCCTGAGAGTTGTTATCCAGAGAATTTTAAAACACTTAATGCAATTTGCACTTTCCCAGTTACATATTCTTTTCTCAGATTCATTTTTATACACATATTCTTTGAAACAGCTCCTGTTTCTTATCAGAGTTCTAGATACTTTTAAAGCCTCTCCCCCACAACTCAACTCTTCTCAGAATCCTATAGATTATATTTAATATCTATATTAATCTATAATAAGCTATTGGATATTACAAACATCTCATTTTTTTTCTGCTATTTGATTCCTTTCCAGTCACTCTGAAAAAAATCTCATTTTTAACTCCAAATAAGTTTTCTACATTCCATCGTTTTCTATAAGAGTTCTCTGCCAAAATTATTTTCTGTATTTCATAATATCCCTGTACTTGAAATGCAAAATACATAATAAAATATTTTAAAATGAATTTACAGTACAATTATATATTTTATAGTGCATTAAATACTTTAAAGATTTCACAAATTCTGGAGCCAGAGGAAAGCTCAAATATTTAGTTCAAACTTTCCATCCATAGACAAGAAAATCCAGTCCCAAAGAGGTTAAGTGCCTTCACTAACATCAGTCAGCTAGTTAATGGAAAGCAGTTTTCCCAAGACTTTTCTAGATTAATTATAGCGATGCTGTTTTCTCTCAAAACTGTCTCAGTTTAGAAAATAAATCATCAGTTGTCTTAGTAAAATATGATTAATCAGGTGTAAACTGGAGATCACCTTATAGTTTAGAACTTTTTTCACAAAGTATTTTTAATGGATTATTAAATTTTAGTCCCTTTACAATTATTAGTAGGGCTAACTGTTCTGTGACCTTTAAAAGTAGCTAAACTAAAATTAAACCAATTTTTTTAATGTAAAAACTATTCCAGAGGAATATATCTTATCAAACTATTTTTGTTTTTATTTCCACTATGAGGGGTCAGGGGGAGATAGAGAGGAAGACAGATAAAGAAAGGGAGAGAAACAGTGCCAGGAATTTTTGACAGAATCTCGCTTCTCACTATCTTCCTGCTAGAATTACGGTTAACTCTGCATCCAACATGTTCCAATGAGCCCAGGAACTATCTAAATCCCAGCCTTCCACACATCTTGCAGCCACCAGCCTCCCAAGCAATGGCACCATGGTTGAGTCTGTTTTGTTCTGTTGTTTTGTTTCCTTTTATTATACTAAATTCCTTCATAACAGAGGAAATAAATAACATAGAAACACGTGAGGCAACATTTTGTGGCATCCAAGTTCAACGTCATACTACTCAAGTAAGAGATGTGCAGTAATACTGTTTTCAATAGGGCAGTGGGTAGAAAGTCAAAGAAACATAGGACATGTAATGTTATAGAAATTGGGGAAGGTTGAAGGATAGTGTAGAGATTAGAAAAGATTTTATATAGGCGGAAAAATGCCATGTCTGGGAGAAGCTGTTAAGTCTAGGCATGATTCCTAAAGGCAGGATGCTACAGAGGAAATCAGGGCAGAGGTGTAAGCCTGAGCATACTTAGGGAATATAAAGAGTTGAGACGGGTTGAAGAATAGATGATAGCTTCGAAAGTGAAAGACAGGAGTTTGAGGGCAATATAGAATGGAATGTGACTGTATGAATGATCATTTCATCTGATTCAATAGGTAGTGGGAAACTAATCAAAGTTTTAGAGAAGTTGTCGATACATTTTTGTGATAGTCTAGTAAAAACTGTAAATTTACAGTAAGAATGATTTCAGAAAGTTTTAAACCTCTAGCTACGCAGTACCAAAGAAACACAGTAAGAACACAGAGTTGGAAACTAGTAAAGTCTAGAATTGAAATATAGTCATTGTCATTTCTTGAGTGTTTTTGTTGTTGTTTGTTTGCTTATTTGCTTTTTGTTTGTTTGTTTATTTATTTATTTTCGATTTTTGCCATAAGGTACATGCATTCTCCAGAGAGAGAGGGGGAAAGTAAGGAATCACTCCCTAGAAGGGATGGCCACACTGGAATCACTTCTCCTCCAGTCGCCCCTCAAAATTGTGAATGACCACACACACATGCATGTGCAGCATGATTTTCTTTTCTTTCTTTTTGAATTTTTTTTTTTTGCATGTGTAGCTGCTGAAGAGAAAGAGAGAAGACACAGTGAGAGGGAACGTGAGAAATCACCTCCCAGGGTGGATGGTCTGACACCTTAACCAATATGCCACCTCTTGGCCCCAAGTGTTTTGAATCGTTTTCTCCATCTTTTTAGGTTCTTCCTAGATACCTCCTTTGTAAATTAAGAATGATAAGTAGAGAGAGTGGTGTTGTTCTGAGGCTAAGTGAAATTTAATAAACGTTTTTCTTGTTGCAATGCAATAATAAATGTTTAATGTTACTGAAATTAGTAATGTTGCAGAAACAAACAGTGATGGTGGCAGTAGAAATGGAAATGTACAGAGGGGAATGTGAGAAATACTACAAAAATGGAATATATACCCAAAATTCCTAATAAAAATTCTTATTTTGAACACTGCATTGAGCTAGATGGATTAGTCCTTGTTAACAGTAAATAATCAAATCTCACTTTATCGATATGCTGAATTTTACTTAGTATTTCTGACATTAGGAAAAATTTGACTTGGAAACATGTTAGTTTGTCATTTTTCTCAATATATAGCACATACAATACAATATACGATCACTTTAAATGTATTTAAGAATAGTTTTATAATATTTTTCTTTTGAAGAGGTTTTTTTAACTATAGGGCATGTGTGCTCACCAGAAAGAGAGAGGCAGAGGGACAGAAAGCAAGAAATCACCCCCCAGGGGGATGGCCACGCTGCAATTCCTTCTTCTCCATTCTCCTCTTGGGATCTTGGGCATGCTTGCACACACGCCCGGTGTGAGTTTAAGCCACCAGGTCCGGGACTCGAACCACGGTCGACGACTATATGGGAGTTCAGTGACATAGCCATTACACCAACTGCTGGTCCCAGTTTTATAATAATACTATGATGAAGAGTCTTTTCTAGGTCTATAATTATGATGCGATTGCTCAACTTTCTAGTTTTTGCTCAACTATAGTGAAATTTAAATTTAGTAGCTTCCATCAAACTGAGGGCAGTATGCCATGGATTCTGAAACTTCTGCCACTAATTGGGCAGGCTCATTAATGGACTCTGAATTCATTCTCTGTTAATAGCTCTCCAAGAAGATAAATTCTTAGGTACTTTCAAAGCAGGTAGAGATTTTTAGAAACAGTTAAATAAAAGGTTCCAGACTCTACCATACTTAATATTGTTAGACACTGATATAAAAATGGAAAATTAAATTTAGTTTTTCATACTAGTATGAAAAACTAAACCTGGCATTGACTTAAAATTTTGAAAGAGAGTAGTTATGGTCTGATAATAAAAAGGCACTAATCACTTTTTGCTCTAATTAATAGTACATTTCTTAAAGTAAGCAGTAGATTTCAAATAAAGACATGTTAGAGGTTAAAATATATTGGATTTTACTCTAACCTAGAGTAATTTCTCTTACTTATGGAATAAGAATTTTGAGTGTAAGACAGTGTTTTTCACACTTATGGAATAATTATATTAATACAACACACACACACATATAATTATAAATATGTTTACTCCAAAATTTTAAAGACTAATCACTTTATAAAGTTGATTAAAATTTTCATTTTGTCAGTAGAAACAATACCATAAATTCAAGATTTATTTTTCTCTTGTTGCTCCAATGCAATAGATAACGATCAAGCAAGCTTATTCTTCCACCAAAATTTCATGTACTCTCAGGACCATAAGATGATTTTCCTTCTTGAATAATAAGATAGCATTTACTGGAAATATAATTGATCAGCTACAAACAGTCCAACATTGTTTTAATTATTCTAATTATGAACTTATGTAGTATTTTTTTAAAGTTTGTGCAATTTTGTGTTTTATAATTAAATTTAGATTTTGTTTAGAATTCATGAAAGGATTTCATTTAATGTGAAAGCCATCCTGTTAGCATGATATAATTCAACCATCAGTTTAACTATGAAATGTGGCCAAAAGTTCTTTATAGGATCAAAAGATGTTTTTAAGAAAAAAATTTATTTATATCCCTTTTCTGTTCATATCAGCTCTTCTGAATCTTCAAACTATCCTAATTGTATGTTACTTAATTTCTCTATTTTGGTAACTCCCTTAATGATGTTGGTTTTTAAATTTCATTTCATCTACATTTCAGTGCAGAATAACTGGTTAACTTCCTATTCTTTCTAATATTACCTTGCTAATTTCAATAAAGTACTTGTTTTTTGCCTTTTTTTTTTAAGGTTCATGCCATAGGGCACATGCTCTTGCTGGAAAGAGACAGAGAGATGGTGAGAGGGAAAGTGAGAAATCCCCACGTGGCGAGGTAGCCCTGTCACAATCCCTTCTCCTCCATTCTCCAACTGGGCATGACACACATGTGCCTCGAGTGATTTTCAGGCCACCAGATCTGAAACTTAAACTGAGATCAGCCACGTGGGAGTCTAGTGCCTTAATTACTATGCTACCTACTAGCCCCCAAATACTTGCAGCTTTGGGGAACATTGTGCAATAAATGTAATTGTCTTTTCATCTTTCTCTTTCATTCTCTTCTGTTCTCTTTACTATTCTTTGTTCCTTTTCCTCCCTCTCTTTCTCTTCATTATTTTTCTCCTTTTTCTTCATTATTTTCCTTCAAAAAGATTATTAAAAATGTGCATTATTTAAAAACTGCATGGATTTCAAAAATATTTTGCACAAAAATAACCACAAACTTTAATTCCATTTTCCATGAGCTTTTTAAAGTCTACATCTAGACATATATAATATGCACACTAAATATTATCTCAAAAAGTGTTCCATTATTAATTATAAGTCTCAAGATATTCTGCTGATTTATAAGATCCAAATTTTTTTAATTTATTTTTTATTAATTTTTTTTCTATTTTTCACATATATTCAATCACATTATTTAGCTTACAGAGTGAACATTTCAATATGTGAGCATTTCTCCCCAGTTCAGTTGACCAAAATATCTTCAACCGACACCACGCCTCCCCATCCCGTCAATGGTCTGCTTCCGTATCCCTCCTCCAAATCTTAAATAGCCATTTGGTGAAGACAATATCCATATTAGTTACTAAAAACCCTCAACATGTAATAATGATTCTGCTGAAGCTTAACCTGTATCTAATTACTACTATTTTCCTCATAAGAATGTTCAGTTAGGATATTTTTAAAGATTGCAAAAATGAAGAAAATCCAACTTTCCTGGTTAACAAATGAAATATTTTATATAGCATTAAATCCAGAGTGGGAGTGAATTCTTAGTGAAGATAACCTCTAAATCAACTTCTTTATAAGCCTTTGTACTGAGTCTCTTTTCCACTGTGCATTAGTTTTATCTCCATTTGATAGAAAGATAAGTATAGAAGTACTTAACTTACCATAAGAATGCACAAGAAAACATTCAGAGACAGCCAAGAGACCATTCTTCAAAATTGTGCCAAAGGGAATGCTCACTGGTGGTGAACCTCCTCTCTCAGCTTATTGGCCAGAACTGGTCACTTGCCCATTCTTAAATTATTTTCTTTCTTTTTAATTCTTTCTTTCTTTCTTTCTTTCTTTCTTTCTTTCTTTTTTTTTAAGAGAGACATTTTTGCTAAAGGGCATGTGTGCCCTCACCGGAAAGACAGAGAGAAAGAAAGTGAAAAATCAATCCCCAGGTGGGATGGGATGACCATGCCACAATCAATTCTCCATTCTCCTCCATTCTGTTCTCGGGATCTTGGGTACTCACATACATGTGCCTGGTGTGAGTTCAAGTCACTGGGTCTGAGACTCAAACCATAGTCAACCACCCAGGAGTCCAGCAATGTAACCATTACACCACCTGCTGGTCCCCCTAAATGAATTTCTAAGAAGGCTAAGATTACTAATGCAGACCTCTATTTTTATCCCGGAACTGAGGTCAAAATAGGTGTCCTCTGAGGCACCTGGGTACATGGACGAAAAGTAGACATTTCAACAATATTGTGAATATTCAAAATATCCATTCAGGAAGTGAGAAATGAGATGGAATGGTTACTGTAGGAAAAGAACAAAACGTCAATGGAATTCTGCTTTGTTGAGTGAACTCTGTTCCCCTTGCCCTCTAGAGGCCCTGGATCTGCCTTCTGAGGTCACGCCTGAGATGGTACTAAGGAGTCCTAACAGGCTCTTTTCTTTTGGGAGAAGTTTGGTGACATAACAATTACTTTAGGGGCTGACATAGAACGGGTGAAGTTTGGCAACATAACAATTACTTTAGGGGCTGACATAGAATTTATCTAGGCAATTATCATTCCCCTTTGTGGTCTCCTTGGCAATACAGAAGTTGGTAAGTTCCATAGCAGACCTTTGATCCACCCCAAATTTATAAACTAGTATAAATGGTCAAAGTGATTGTTAGACCTTTCAATCTTTAAACTTCTGTGCCCCGTTAGACAGAAGCTTTCTTGAGTGACTCTGCTCCCTGGCTCTTTGCCTTGAATGAACTGTAATATTAACCTTGGGAAGATAAGGATATTTCACCTCTTGCTTTGTATTGCTACTTTTTTTACAGAAACTCTGATTTTTTTTTTTTTTTTTTTTTTTTTTTGGTACAGAGAGAAAGAGAATAATTAAGAGAAGATGCAGGCTGGTTCCATAACCTAGTGGCAAAGTGAGTCACATCCCATGTGGCCAACTGCAGTTCAAGTCCAGGTCTATGTGGCCTGAAAAACATACTGAGCACATGTACTTGTGAGCCCTAAATCCCAATAGTAAGGAGAAATGGAGCAGAAGGGATTGTGACATGTCCATGCCTCTTCTCTCTTTCTTCTCTCTCTCTGATGAGCACATACACCCTCTGGCAATTAACAAAAATTAAAGAAAGGGAGAGAAAGATGCTTGGTTGAAATCTAACTGGGATTTTAGGGTTTTTTGGTTTGGGTTTTTTTTTTTTTTTTTCCTCTACCAAAGGCTTTTATTTCTCTGCTTTTACCTACCTAACTTTAAATTGGAGAAGTTAACTTTCCACTATCTGAAAGATTACAGGATTCTAAGTTAACCTAGTTGTAGATGGCAGGTAGAATGACCCTTTCTCAATGTTATATTTCTTTGCTGCATCTAAGATGTGCCATCTCACTTAGAGTTAGTTTTTTTTACTACACGTAACTGAAGACTAAGAAATGCTAAGACACCCTAAAACCTTGAATTTTTCTACCTTTTCTCCAATATCAGTAGACAAGTAGTATGTGAAACCAGTGGGCTCAGGAAGTCCTACACCTTACGAGTGATCACTAACCTCCACACTGCAAAAATAAAAAGGGCCCTCCCCATCTTCCACTTGTCCTCCTTCGTGAAACCAATTCGACATTTCAGTTAGTTTATTTGGAGCACCCTATTTTTTCAATCCGAATTTTGTTTGAGGTGAGATAGAGTTTGGTTTGAAATAACGAAATCTGGGCCCAGAATGTCTCAAAAATAAGAACATGTGTTATCTAATGTAGCAAGATGTGTAAGTTCTAGGAAAGAGCAAATAATTAATCATGTTCACAAGCTACAAATGATCCACAGAAACTAGGATGGGGGAGCATCCATTCTGGTGGAGACAGCAGCAACAGAAGCAGCGGTCTCCAAGGGCAGAGGTGACGGCACCCAGTGATGACCCTCAGCGTCCAAGCCTAGCAGACGCAGTTGCAACCCTCAGCGTCCAAGTCTAGCAGAAGCAGTTGCATTAGCTGTGCCTGCTCTGTGTTTAGGAACAGGATCTCTTCTGTTCCTAAATGTTCTCAAGAAATTTTTATTGCAATATGACATTTTCGTTGTAGTGCTGTCTGCTGCTATGGCTTCATTCCTGATCGTCTTTCAATTCCGGTTCTGCTGTCTTCCCAGAAATCAATATATTCTCTTTCTGCTCAAGTCAATGTTTCATTTCCTTGCAACCAAGAGCAAATTTTTTTTAAGGTTTTTGCCATAGGGCCCATGTGCTGGCTGGAGACAAGGAGAAACAGGCACACAGTGGGAGTTAAGAAACCAGCCCCCAGGGTGAATGGCCACACCGCAATTCCTTCTCCATTCTCTTGAGATGGATTTTCAGCAAACATGCACATGTACCCAGCATGACTTTCAAGGCACCAGGTCCAGGACTCAAACTGTGGCTGGCCATGTGGGAGTCCAGCTCATTAACCTCTACTCCACCTGCCAGATCCTTATTCAAACTTTTTATAACAATTTTTTCTGTATTTTTATTATTTATTTCTTGAAAGACAGAGCAAGAGAGAGAAAGAGAGAAACAGGACCCTTGACAAGTCTCAGCACACCATGATGCCCGACTAATGCACTTATGCCCGGCATGTGTCGGGTCAACCCATTATCCAAACCATGGTCCTACATATGTGGCTCCAGCATTGCCAAAAGGTTCCCTTTTGCTTGCGCCACCATGACTAGGCCATATAAATGTATTTTTATTGTATATATTTAAGCTATACAACATGTTTTGATATTCTGATCTTGATATACATGTAAATAATGAAGTGATTATTATAGTTAAGCAAATAAACACACCCATCTCATTCCACATAAAGATTTTCCTTTGTTGTGCATATTAATATGAGTAACTGCAATCTATTTTATTAGACAAATTACCACAATACAATACAATATTATCAGTGATAGTCTGTACATTTGACATTAGATTCTTTATGCAATAAATTTTAGATAGATAGGATCAGCAGCTGACATGACGTTAAAGGCTCCGCCTCCAACATGTGCAACTCCATGGTTCAAATCCAACCTGACAACTTGAGAATTATGCCAAGCACATGTGCATGGATGCCCAAAATCCCGAAAGGAGAGTGGAGTATAGGAGACTGCAGTGTGGCCATTTCTCCTGGGGGTGTTGATTTCTCACTTTTTCTCTCTGTCTCTCTCTGATGAGTGCACACACACTACAGAAAAAAAAAAAGTAACAAACAAAAAATTATAAGTTTTTTACTTTTTATTTCTGCTTGCATGCATAATATATACATACATATATATATAACTTAATTAATTCTAAGTTAAATAGAAATAATCTGAAATATAAAAAAATTTAAAAATACTAAATATTAGGTAAGTATTTTCTTGATAATAAAAATTAATTTCTAAAATACATTGCTAAATTAAAACGATTGTGAAAATATTAAATGGTCTAGTTCCTAGTATTTTTTTTAGGCTTTTGCCATAGGCCATGTGTGCTCTCTGGAGAGAGACAGTGAGAGAGAAAATGAGAAATAACCCCCCAGTGGGCTGGTCTCAGAAATTCCTTCTCCATTTTCCTCTTGGCAGTTTGGGCATGCCCCTGCTCCCAGTGTGATTCTTTAAGCTGCCAGGCCTGGAACTCAAGTCCAGCACTTTAGCCACTACACCACCTGCTGACCCCAGTATGTATTTTATAAATGAGCATAGTTCATTGTTCTGTAAAACATAAGAAGTCGCATAAACTATTAGAAAGCATCTCAAATATCTAAAATAAATAAATAAATAAACTTTTATTTTAGTAAAAATATAAAAATGTTAGAGAAACTGAAAGACATATGATTGACTATAACAAAAATATTCTACAAAAATAACAGACTTTGGGGGCCAGCAGGTAGTGTGGTGGTGAAGGACACTGGACTCTCACATGGCTGACTGCAATTTAAGTTCCAGATCTGTGGCTTGTTCTCTTGTTTTCTCTCTCGCTCTCTAGTCAAATTTGAATAAATAAATAAATAAAGTTAAATAAAATAGTTCTTAAAAAAATTAACTGACTTTTATTAAAAAAAATAAAGTAAAAACTAAAATAAAAACACAACCACATCACAGGTAAATGATTTTAGCTTTTACCTATTACAAATCTAAAGATACTTTACATTTTTTGGAATACCAACAGGTCCTCTTTCTTCCTGATTTGCATAATCAATATATCATTTCTTTATTTTTCTAAAAGCCTGATATATATGACATATGTTTACTTGTTTCCATTTTTTTAAACAACTGTTTAGAACTTAATTTTTCTCAGTTTCAAATTCCTTTCCTTTTTTTTTGTACTGACATAAGACATTGGTCTACAACTTACTGATTAGCTTTAAATTCTTATTCATATAATTTGTGTAATGGTTCCTAACTTCATTCTACAACCCCAAAGTTCACATTCCAAGTTGAACCAATTCCTTCTAAGGTTCACTGTGTTTTCTGTTATCCTCATTTCTTATTATATTTCTTAGTTTCTTCCACTAATTCTTGAAGTTTTTTAATGTTATTTTATGTATTTTTATGTTATTTTTTAAGACTGCATGCCTAAATAATTTTTTCTAAACTTTGAAGTCTTAGTTTTTTTTATCTTCAACTCTTCGGTATTGCTGATATGAACTCTAAATAGACTTTAAATAGTCTTTCTTATATAGTGGTAAAGGCGTTGGACTCCCACATGGCCAACCATGGTTCAAGTACCAGACCCAGCAGCTTGAAACTCATGCCAGGTACATGTGCATGTGTGCTTAAAATCTTTAGAGGAAGAGGGAAGAGAAACGATTGTGGCATTGACCATCTCCCCAGGGGTGATTTCTCACTCTCTGTCTCTCTGGCCAGCACATGTGTCCTATACCAAAAATATTTTAAAGAAAAACAAAGATGAGTAAGAAAAAGAAGAGGAAGAGGAGAAGAAGAAGAGAGTTCATTTTTTTAAAGTCCTGGAAGCTTTTAGATATTCTCTTATTCCTTGAAAGTCGGTAATGTCACCGTAATATGGTTAAAAGTGGAAAGGAGTGAGCAGAATGGTATGCTTATGTTTTTAGTTTTTTCTTTTCTTTTCTTTTCTTTTCTTTTCTTTTCTTTTCTTTTCTTTTCTTTTCTTTCTTTCACTCTTTTGTTTTTCATTAGACAGATTGAAAGAGAGTGAGCAGCACCAATAGTTTCAGTACCATGATTCACTCCCAGCCATCAGTCAGCCTTAGCCTCCTGCTGCCCAGATAATGGTCATGTGTGTGCCCAGTGTATTCACAGAGCTCTCTGCGCCCAAACTGTGAATCTTCCCGTGTGGGATTGCCTCACAGAAGATCACATTTTACTACCGTGCCACCACCTGGCTCCCTCTCTACTTTGCTATTGATCATCCTTGTCACTTTGTTTCTTGAGTTGTTCTTTTGCATTAGATTGACTCTTCTAAAATTTTGAAAAAAAGAATTTTTGGAGAGAGGTTTTTGCTATAAGACACGTGCACTTGTCAGAGAGACAGAAGACAGAAAGTGAGATCCTGCCTCAATAAAATCTATTGGCACCATTTTCCAACATCATTTGCTGACTTTGCGTCTCTGCATCACATTTCTCCCAGTACTGAAAACTTTTTTATTATTAAAATATTTCTTATGGTGATCAGTGATCTTCGATGTCTCTTGTGACTGTTTAGGAGTGGCACAAATCATGCCCACATAAGACAGAGAACTTAATCAGTGACCAAGTTTATTGACTGTTCCACCAACTTGCTATTTCCTTATCCTTTTCCCATTCCCTGGTTCTCCCTGTTCCCTGCAATACAACCATACTGAATTTGGCCAGTAAATAACCGTATGGTGGTATCTAAATGTTCAAAGTGTTCAAGTGAAAGAGCTGTGTGTGTGTGCGTGTGTGTGTGCATTAGGCTATTGAAAAAGCATGATTTTTTTCTATGTTTTTCTATGCAAGAATGAGTCATGATCTTTCCAATAACCCTATATATATACACACACACACACACCTATATATATACATATATACACACACACCTATATA